>NC_068424.1:55107224-55458474 GCF_023373465.1 Oncorhynchus keta | reverse complement strand
TGAAGCATCAATCACATTGCCTGTGTATTGAGGACCACATTAGTTATAGACCCAGTTCACTCGGAGCAGTTTGGACAAGCATTCACTCTAGATTGGCTAGATTGACTTGTCAATGGTGGGTCAATGTGGTGTTCTCTGACATCCAGTGTCGTGTTGAATGCCTCCATCAGGAACCTGCAGGTGTTGCGGTTCAACCAAACCTTCAGTACCTTAATTCATACATGGGAAGTTCATAGGATCATGTCAATTTGGGTGTCAAATAAAAGCCTATATTTTTGAGAAATGAAGGCGTATGTACATTTTTCAGCCATTTTCCACCCATTAGGGAAAAGCAAATGGCTTTGTTATCTGGTCAAACAGATGGAAAAGGAGTCTTAGAAAACCTCGACCTGAATAAGTCTTAAAATGTATCAGAAATACATCAAAAGACAATAAAGACCCCATGTCAAATAATATCAATAAGAAAGAGAAATTGTTTACATTCTGTAAGTTCAAGAATTGTTGCCTTGTAATTCTGTTATAAGTAAAGGTAGACCTACCAATTAGTTTGTGTTTTTAAAGATATCAAGTTTGTTTATAATAATAATAATAATATATGCCATTTAGCAGACGCTTTTATCCAAAGCGACTTACAGTCATGTGTGCATACATTCTACGTATGGGTGGTCCCGGGGATCAACCCCACTACCCTGGCGTTACAAGCGCCATGCTCTACCAACTGAGCTACAGAAGGACTTATTAAGTGAATTACAGAAAAATCTGGAATCAAATTACTGCAAAGAAATTTGCTACAATCATAGTAGTCACAAACCACTGTTGGGTCACCTGCTTACTGTCCTCCCTTCCACTGCCATACTGTTATGTTCAGCTCATAACTATTTTCTTTGTCTTTCTGTTATCTGGTGGTCAAAGCAAGACTATGAAAACAGTCTGGGCAACTTCTCCCTCTCACTTTTCTTCTCTCTCTCTCTCTCCAGTTAATACCACCTCTCCCTGCTCTTCCTGACACCTACCACCTACCCTCTTTCCATTTACTGTAACCAGCAGCCGTACCCACTGAGCACCGGCTGACAATGGACATCCGTGGATGTCGAAAAGTGGTTGAAATTTGGTCAGTCTGCACAGGCCAAACCAAATCTGAACCAATCATAGACGTTCGATGTTTCACAAGTTTGGACAGTACAGGACACTGCACTTATAGTAGATCACAATAGAGAACAGTACAGTAAAGGAAAGTAGAGTACATTATAGTACTGTACAGTATAGTTCAGTACAGTAGAGCACACTAGAGCAGAGTACAGTATAATGTACTGAACTCTACTGTGCTGTGTTGTTCAGTGCTTTACTGTGCTCTAGAGTGATGTCCAAACTTGTGAAACATAGACGTCTATGATTGGTTCAGATTGTTTCAAATGTGGTCTTTTTTGGGAGCGGAGTCCATTACAATAAATGCCAGTGTTTAGAATATGCAAAATAAATATGCAAAATAAGGATATTCCATATTACTACGTTCGTTTACCTATTCGGGATACATCACCATGAAGAGAATGACATTCATATCCAGAATTCTGCATTTGTGTACAGTACAGATCAGGGACCCATGATGTAATCCCGTTACCGGGTGTAAATCCACTTCACCTACTGTAGATCAATAACCAAAATATTTATTTTTGCAAACTCAAGGTGTCTTTCTTTCAGCAGATGTTTTTGAATCTTAATTGGGAGAAGAAATTTAACAGAGTTTCTGGAAAACCCGGTCACATAAAACACTTAGGGAGATTTTACAGTAATTCTGTTACCAAACTTTGCATTTGCACAGTTCTTCCAGTAAATGTGTTTTTGTGAAAGTCCTTGTACATAGAATTGTATGGTTTGTTAAACTTTGAAATCAATGTTTTTTGTTTGGCGTACATTTTAAAATGAAAAATCTGAGTCAAAGCGTAATCCCGGGAACCGTGGAATTGCCCTTATGGTCTTATCAACTTGGAATTGTCCTACATTCATTAATGAAGCACTCTCGTTCAGTTGTCTCTGTAAGAGGCTTGGTCCGGAGTCGAACAGGTCTTGAGAAAAATGTAATTGAAAGCAAGTAGTAAATACAACCCAGTAGTAAACAAAACACAGGGTTACAACACTGGGTCATTTTGATACGGCAGGAGGTAAACACGTCCTGGGTCATTTTGATACGGCAGGAGGTAAACACGTCCTGGGTCATTTTGATACGGCAGGAGGTAAACACGTCCTGGGTCATTTTGATACGGCAGGAGGTAAACACGTCCTGGGTCATTTTGATACAGCAGGAGGTAAACACGTCCTGGGTCATTTTGATAAGGCAGGAGGTAAACACGTCCTGGGTCATTTTGATACGGCAGGAGGTAAACACGTCCTGGGTCATTTTGATACGGCAGGAGGTAAACACGTCCTGGGTCATTTTGATATGGCAGGAGGTAAACACGTCCTGGGTCATTTTTGAACACGTCCTGGGTCATTTTGATACGGCAGGAGGTAAACACGTCCTGGGTCATTTTGATATGGCAGGAGGTAAACACGTCCTGGGTCATTTTGATACGGCAGGAGGTAAACACGTCCTGGGTCATTTTGATACGGCAGGAGGTAAACACGTCCTGGGTCATTTTGATACGGCAGGAGGTAAACACGTCCTGGGTCATTTTGATACGGCAGGAGGTAAACACGTCCTGGGTCATTTTGATACGGCAGGAGGTAAACACGTCCTGGGTCATTTTGATATGGCAGGAGGTAAACACGTCCTGGGTCATTTTGATATGGCAGGAGGTAAACACGTCCTGGGTCATTTTGATACGGCAGGAGGTAAACACGTCCTGGGTCATTTTGATACGGCAGGAGGTAAACACGTCCTGGGTCATTTTGATACGGCAGGAGGTAAACACGTCCTGGGTCATTTTGATACGGCAGGAGGTAAACACGTCCTGGGTCATTTTGATACGGCAGGAGGTAAACACGTCCTGGGTCATTTTGATACGGCAGGAGGTAAACACGTCCTGGGTCATTTTGATACGGCAGGAGGTAAACACGTCCTGGGTCATTTTGATACGGCAGGAGGTAAACACGTCCTGGGTCATTTTGATACGGCAGGAGGTAAACACCCTGGGTCATTTTGATACGGCAGGAGGTAAACACGCCCTGGGTCATTTTGATATGGCAGGAGGTAAACACGTCCTGGGTCATTTTTACGGCAGGAGGTAAACACGTCCTGGGTCATTTTGATATGGCAGGAGGTAAACACGTCCTGGGTCATTTTGATACGGCAGGAGGTAAACACGTCCTGGGTCATTTTGATACGGCAAGAGGTTAACACGTCCTGGGTCATTTTGATACGGCAGGAGGTAAACACGTCCTGGGTCATTTTGATACGGCAGGAGGTAAACACGTCCTGGGTCATTTTGATACGGCAAGAGGTTAACACGTCCTGGGTCATTTTGATACGGCAGGAGGTAAACACGCCCTGGGTCATTTTGATACGGCAGGAGGTAAACACGTCCTGGGTCATTTTGATACGGCAGGAGGTAAACATGTCCTGGGTCATTTTGATACGGCAGGAGGTAAACACGTCCTGGGTCATTTTGATACGGCAGGAGGTAAACACGTCCTGGGTCATTTTGATACGGCAGGAGGTAAACACGTCCTGGGTCATTTTGATACGGCAGGAGGTAAACACGCCCTGGGTCATTTTGATACGGCAGGAGGTAAACACGTCCTGGGTCATTTTGATACGGCAGGAGGTAAACACGTCCTGGGTCATTTTGATACGGCAGGAGGTAAACACGTCCTGGGTCATTTTGATACGGCAGGAGGTAAACACGCCCTGGGTCATTTTGATATGGCAGGAGGTAAACACGCCCTGGGTCATTTTGATACGGAAAGAGGTAAACACGTCCTGGGTCATTTTGATACGGCAAGAGGTTAACACGCCCTCGGTCATTTTGATACGGCAGGAGGTAAACACACCCTGGGTCATTTTGATACGGCAGGAGGTAAACACGCCCTGGGTCATTTTGATACGGAAAGAGGTAAACACGTCCTGGGTCATTTTGATACGGCAAGAGGTTAACACGCCCTCGGTCATTTTGATACGGCAGGAGGTAAACACACCCTGGGTCATTTTGATACGGCAGGAGGTAAACACGCCCTGGGTCATTTTGATATGGCAGGAGGTAAACACACCCTGGGTCATTTTGATATGGCAGGAGGTAAACACGCCCTGGGTCATTTTGATATGGCAGGAGGTAAACACGCCCTGGGTCATTTTGATACGGAAAGAGGTTAACACGTCCTGGGTCATTTTGATACGGAAAGAGGTAAACACGTCCTGGGTCATTTTGATACGGCAGGAGGTAAACACACCCTGGGTCATTTTGATACGGCAGGAGGTAAACACACCCTGGGTCATTTTGATACGGCAGGAGGTAAACACGCCCTGGGTCATTTTGATATGGCAGGAGGTAAACACACCCTGGGTCATTTTGATATGGCAGGAGGTAAACACGCCCTGGGTCATTTTGATATGGCAGGAGGTAAACACGCCCTGGGTCATTTTGATACGGAAAGAGGTTAACACGTCCTGGGTCATTTTGATACGGAAAGAGGTAAACACGTCCTGGGTCATTTTGATACGGCAGGAGGTAAACACACCCTGGGTCATTTTGATACGGCAGGAGGTAAACACACCCTGGGTCATTTTGATACGGCAGGAGGTAAACACGCCCTGGGTCATTTTGATATGGCAGGAGGTAAACACACCCTGGGTCATTTTGATACGGCAGGAGGTAAACACGCCCTGGGTCATTTTGATATGGCAGGAGGTAAACACGCCCTGGGTCATTTTGATATGGCAGGAGGTAAACACGCCCTGGGTCATTTTGATATGGAAAGAGGTAAACACGTCCTGTCAACGTACTTGCAAGTGCTCTGCAACTGAATGCACTTGTTCAACCCTGACAGTCTGGCAACTGTTACAACAACTGTGTTACATGGTTTGGTGCGCAGCCCAGGTGATAGGGAACCCCTAATAGATGCTCAGCAGCCTTCCTTCACTCACCTCAATGGAGTAAGTGGACTGATGCCATGGTCTGGTGAGCAGACAAAAGCACACAGGCAGACTTGTATTGTCCCAGACCGAGTAAAAGAGAATTCACATTTAAGATCAATAGGCTAGAAAAAGCGGTGGGAGTCCATCTCATGCCAAGTCAAAGAGGTTTTTGGAGCTCACTACTCAAAGCGTTCTGGCTCAGAATGGGTAGTGAATCTCTAGGCCTCTGTCTAATAGAGTGACTAAGTACTGCAATACGTCAGTCCTCGTGTCATGTGGGGACACCACTTTTTCTCCTGGAAATATTAGGTCCAATGTTTATTTTTAGGCTTTACTGGATCTGAAGTTACTTTAAATATGGTTCTTATTTTGTTAAATTAATTCAGGGACGTCTCCACTTCATACAGTGTTCTCATTGTGTAAATGTTGTTTCAATAGTCTGAGCACTTTCCCAGGTTCATTTCAGGTTTGTAGATCAGTGTCCCAAAGATGGTGGGTCACAGCCAACTCTTAAGCGGTTGCGGTTCAAGATAAGCCTGATATCAAGCAGATCAATTCTGTGCTCCAATATTTGTCTGATCTCAGTTTAGTTCTCGATTGGGATAAGGCTAGAATGAGCCTCTCTAACTCCTGTCCTGGAGAGCTGCTGGGTGAGTACAGGCTTTTGTTCCCGTCCAGTGGTAACACATCGGTATTCCAACACTGCTCTCCGGGTTAGGAGTTGGAGGACCCTGGGCTAGAAACACTGTTTTATCCCATGGTACAAGGGACTTTGGGGGAACCACCACTGCTGTAGAACACAAAGAATTCTAACCGTGTTGTTGTCTTTCTGCGTTCTCTCCTAGCCACATGAAAGGGCATCCGTGATGCGGAGCTAACACCACCTCGTGCCTGCAGGAAGAGACGTGGCTGCCAAATAATCCCCAGTCAACACATGGCGGCATTAGGGGTAAGCCAAGACAATCACCCTCCATGAATGGAGTTTCATGTCTCGGCCTCACTCACTCTGTCTGTCTGTCTGTCTGTCTGTCTGTCTGTCTGTCTGTCTGTCCCTCCCGTGCAACACGGAACCCATACCGACGTGCATACATTTATTTTGTCACCCTACACCAAACGTGATCACGACACGCAGGTTAAAATATCAAAACAAACTCTGAACCAATGACATTAATTTGGGGACAGGTAGAAAAGCATTAAACATGTATGGCAATTTATCTAGTTAGCTTGCACTTGCTAGCTAATTTGTCCTGTTTAGCTAGCTTGCTGTTACTAGCTAATTTATCCTGGGATATAAACATTAGGTTGTTATTTTACCTGAATTGCACAAGGTCCTTTACTCTGACAATTAATCCACACAAAAACAGTCAACCTAATAATTTCTAGTCATCTCTCTTCCTTCCAGGCTTTTTCTTAATTTAACTTATATGGTGATTGGCATCTAAACTGTCATAGTATTACCACGACAACCGGCAACAGTTCGTCTTTCAATCACCCACGTGGGTATAACCAATGAGGAGATGGCACGTGGGTATCTGCTTCTATAAACCAATTCAGAGATGGGAGAGGCAGGACCTGCTTCTATAAACCAATGAAGAGTTACTTCTATTTTAGCCCTTGGCAACACAGACGCTCGTGGACGCGCGCGAGCAGTGTGGGTGCAATAATTGAATAACATCGATTTCTACATTTATTTTGCGATGCGAGCGGTGTGGTCAGCCTATAAGAGTTTAACGTGGGCATGTCTCATTGCCACCAGTTGCGAAGCAGGCATTGTAACATAGAACATAGATCCATGTCTGTCTGTCTGTCTGTCTGTCTGTCTGTCTGTCTGTCTGTCTGTCTGTCTGTCTGTCTGTCTGTCTGTCTGTCTGACTGACTGACTGACTGACTGACTGACTGACTGACTAACTGACTGACTGACTGACTGACTGACTGACTGACTGACTGACTGACTGACTGACTGCTTGTTTCCCTGCCTGCCTGTCTCTGTCTGTCTGTCTGTTTTTCTCTCTCGACAGTGCCTTGAGTAACCCCTTGACTTTTTCACGTTTTGTTGTTACAGCCTGAATTTAAAAGAGATTGAGATTTTCTGTAGCTGGCCTACAAACAATAGCCCATAATATCCAAGTACAATTATGTTTTTAGACATTTTTTTTACAAATAAATAATAAATGAAAAGCTGAAATGTCTTGAGTCAATAAGTATTCAACTCCTTTGTTATGGCAAGTCTAAATACGTTCAGGAGTTAAAATGTGCTTAACAAGTCATGTAATATTACATGGACTCACTTTGTGTGCAATAATAGTGTTTAACATGATTTTTGAATGACTACCTCATCTCTGTACCCCACACATACAATTGTCTGTAAGGTCCCTCAGTCGAGCACTGAATTTCAAACCCACATTCAACCACAAAGGACAAGGAGGATTTCCAGTGTCTCACAAAGAAGGGCCCCTATTGGTAGATGGGTAAAAATTTAAAAAGCATATATGGAATATCCCTTTGAGCATGGTGAAGTTATTAAGTACACTTTGGATGGTGTAAATACACCCAGTTACAACAAAGATACAGCCGTACTTTCTAACTCAGTTGCCGGAGAGGAAGGAAACCGCTCAGGGATTTCACCATGAGCCAATGTTGACCTTAAAATAGTTACAGAGTTTAATGGCTGTGATAGGAGAATACAATGTTGTTGATCCAACCTCAGTTGTTACTCCACAATGCTAAGCTAAATGACAGAGTGAAAAGTTGGAAGCCTGTATAGAATTGAAATATTCCAATACATGCATCCTGTTTGCAATAAGACAGATGTGCAAAAGCATGGTGGTGGCTGCATCATGTTATGGGTTTGCTTATCATCGGCAAGGACTAGGGATTTTTTTTGTATTAAACGAAAACCGAATAGAGCTAAGCAGGCAAAATCAGGCAAAATCCTAGAGGAAAACCTGGTTAAGTCTGCTTTCCAACAGATATTGGGAGACAAATTCACCTTTCAACAGGACAATAACCTTAAACACAAGGCCAAATATACACTGGAGTTGCTTACCAATACTACATTGATGTTCCTGAGAACCCTAGTTCCACTTTTGACTTAAATTGTCATGAAAGTTTATGGCAAGACTTGAAAATGCCTGTCTGGCAATGATCAACAACCATTCTGACAGAGCTTGAAGAATTGGAAAAAGAATAATGTGCAAATGTTGCACAATCCTGGTATGGAAAGCTCTTAGAGACTTACCCAGAAAGACTCACAGCTTTAATCGTTGTCAAAGGTGATGTTATTGACTCGGGGGTGTGAATACTTATGTAAATGAGACATTTCTGTATTTAGTTTTCAATACATTTGCAAAGCTTTCTAAAAACATGTTTTCACTTTGTCATTATGGGGTATTGTGTGTAGATGGGTGTGAACACACAATTCAGTCTGTAACACCACAAAATGGGGATTAAGTGAAGGGGTATGAATTCTTTCTGAAGGCACTTTGTACAAAGCAGTACTCTGCATGACCTTGAAACAAATGAGTTGGACAGTTGACAGGTCTTTATCTTTTAGTCTTTTTTCAAAACTGAATTGGGAGGTAACCCTTAGAATGTACAAAATCAACAAAACAGAACAACTTGAGTTTGGACTCAGCATGTTTTTTTTGTCCTTCTTCTCCCCAGAACCCTGAGACGCTAACCAGGAAGATCAAGTTGTGGGACATCAACGCCCACATCACTTGTCGCCTGTGTGAGGGGTACCTGATAGATGCCACTACTGTCACGGAGTGCTTACACACTTGTGAGTACCTGCCGATGGAACTCATACACAGTCTTCAGATAGTAACACTGCTCTTGTATCTTTATGAGGGCTTCATGCATAAGGTTTCATACAAGAATATCAATTTTCGTTGTCACAATAAAGTGTAATTATCACAACAATCAAGCAAACCTCCCCACAAAGTAGTTGTAGTAATGATAGAGATGTATTTGTGTGAATGTCAGTGACAACGCAAGTAATGTATTAGGTCAGTCATGCCCTAGAGGGAGCCATTGTACCACACGTGGAAAGTCTTCGTTTACCAAATGTCAATGTAGAGTGTACAGTAGATAGCTTTAATCATAATCCTCTGGTGAAAATGACTTTCTCTCAACAACCCCCAGACATGAAGCAACGAGACTCACATTGTCCAAAAACCCCTCTCTCCAAAAAGCTTCACTTTTTTAAAACCTAAAAGATAGGAGAACAAGGCACCCATAATGCTGATCATGGAAGGGGCGTGTCTCTCTGTGTGTCTTCCAGTCTGCAGAAGCTGTCTAGTGAAGTACCTTGAGGAGAACAACACCTGTCCCACGTGCAGGATTGTCATTCACCAGAGCCACCCACTGCAGTACATCGGGTGAGTGAGCAGCCTGGACATTAAACCACTTTCCCCTTACCCGCTCAGTGTTGGGTTTCATCAGTGTGCGGCACAGAGACCCACCACTAGGGGGCAGCAGCACTGTCCAATGAACAATGTCGTGTCAAAGGAGAGGGGAGTGGAGGGGGAACACACAACAACAGAATACATGCATATATACATGTACATGCACACGCACACGCACACACACACACACACACACACACACACACACACACACACACACACACACACACACACACACACACACACACACACACACACACACACACACACACACAAGAGACTGTTGTCCATCTGTTGGCCGGTGTTGGGGCAGTAGGTTCTAATTAGTATTGTGGCCACTGGGATGTTCGCCAGCTTAAATGTCTACCTGCTATTTAGTCATTAGGCATGTGCCCCTATTTTAATGGAAAGGCCCATCTCGGAGTAGTTGTTTGTTTCAAATAAAAAGCTCATGAATGCCAAACATTTAAACAGGTGAAAGATACATCAGTGCATTATTTTTTTAAACACAAATCATGGAACAGGTTCAAACTAGGTGTGAGAGGCAGAGATCAAAACAACTTCTACTACTACTGGTGCTGAGAGGATGAAAACTCATGCAATCTAACCATATTTCATGCAAATACTTTTGGGCTTATGATGAACTGATACAGTTGTACTACGCTAATATATATGTGTGTGTCTATATATATATATATATATATATATATATATATATATATATATATATATATATATATATATATATATATATATAATACCAGTCAAAGGTTTGTAGAATAATAGTGTAGAATAATTGTAGAATAATAGTGAACACACCAAAACTACGAAATAACACATATGGAATCATGTAGTAACCAAAAAAGTGTTAAACAAATCCAAATATATGTTACATTTGAGATTCTTCAAAGTAGCCACCCTTTGCCTTGATGACAGCTTTGCACACTCTTGGCATGCTCTTAAACAGCTTCATGAGGAATGCTTTACCAACAGTCTTGAAGGAGTTCCCACATATGCTGAGCACTTGTTGGCTGCTTTTCCTTCACTCTGCGGTCCAACTCATCCCAAACCATCTCAATTGGGTTGAGGTTGGGTGATTGTGGAGGCCAGGTCATCTGATGCAGCACTCCATCACTCTCCTTGGTCAAATAGCCCTTACACAGCTTGGAGGTGTGTTTTGGGTTATTGTCCTGTTGAAAAACAAATGATAAGTGCAAACCAGATTGGATGGTGTATCGCTGCAGAATGCTGTGGTAGTCATGCTGGTTAAGTGTACCTTCAATTCTAAATAAATCACTGACAGTGTCACCAGCAAAGCACCCCCACACCATCACACCTCCTCTTCCATGCTTCATGGTGGGAACCACCATCATCCGTTCAGCTAATCTGCGTCTTACAAAGACATGGCGGTTGGAACCAAAAATCTCAAATTTGGACTCATCAGACCAAATGACAGATTTCCACCAATCTAATGTCCATTGCTCGTGTTTCTTGGCCCAAGTAAGTCTCTTCTTATTTGTGTCCTTTAGTAGTGGTTTCTTTGCAGCAATTCGACCATGAAGGCCTGTTTCACGAAGTCTCCTCTGAACAGTTGATGTTGAGATGTGTCTGTTACTTGAACTCTGTGAAGCATTTATTTGGGCTGCATTCTGAGTTAACTCTAATGAACTTATCTTCTGCAGCAGAGGTAACTCTGGGTCTTTCTTTCCTGTGGCGGTCCTCATGAGAGCCAGTTTCATCATAGCGCCTGATGGTTTTTGCGACTGCACTTGAAGAAACTTTAAAAGTTCTTGAAATTTTCTGCATTCACTGACCTTCATGTCTTAAATTAATGATTGACAGTTGTTTCTCTTTGCATATTTGAGCTGTTCTTTCCATAATATGGACTTGGTCTTTTACCAAATAGGGCTATCTTCTGTATATTCCCCCTACCTTGTCTCAACACAACTGGTTGGCTCAACTGCATTAACCTCTTGAATCTAGGGGGCACTATTTTCATTTTTGGAAAAATAACGTCCCCAAAGTAAACAACTATTTTGTCAGGACAAGATGCTAGAATATGCATATAATTGACAGCTTAGGATAAACACTCTAAAGTTTCCAAAACTGTAAAAATATTGTCTATGATTATAACAGAACTAATATTGCAGGCGAAAGCCTGAGAAAAATCCAATCAGGAAGGGACTCTTATTTAGAAAGCTCTGCGTTCCTATGCGTTCCTATTGAGCAGTGAATGAGATATCAACCATATTCCCTTTTCTATGGCTTCCCTAATGCGTCTAGTGTCACAATACATAGTTTCAGGCTTTTATTTTGAAAAATGAGCCTAAACGTCAACATTGCGTCAGTGGTCAGCTGAAGTCTCTCAGAGTGTTTGGTGCGTAAAGGACAAATGCGGATATTGTTTCTCTCTCCTACTAAGAAAGCCACCAGTCCCGGTTGATATATTATCGAATAGATATTTGAAAAACACCTGGAGGATTGATTATAAACAACATTTTCCATGTTTCTGTCGATATTATGGAGCTAATTTGGAATATTTTTTGGCGTTGTCGTGACCGGTCGATTTCTCAGCCAAACGTGAAGAACAAACGGGGCTATTTCGCCTACAAAAATAATATTTTTGGAAAAATGGAACATTCGCTATCTAACTGGGAGTCTCGTGAGTGAAAACATCCGAAGCTCATCAAAGCTAAACAATTTAAATTGATTGCTTTTATGATTTTCGTGACAAGGTTGCCTGCTGCTAGCTAGTCATAATGCTATGCTAGGCTATCGATAAACTTACACAAATGCTTGTCTTGCTTTGGCTGTGAAGCATATTTTCAAAATCTGAGATGACAGGGTGATTTAACAAAAGGCTAAGCTGTGTTTCAATATATTTCACTTGTGATTTCATGAATAGGAATATTTTCTAGTAATATTTATGTCCGTTGCGTTATGCTAATTAGTGTCAGTTGATGATTATGCTCCCGGACCCGGGATGGGTAGTATCAAGAGTTAAGAAGGAAAGAAATCCCCCAAATGAACTTTTAACAAGGCACACCTGTTAATTGAAATGCATTCCAGGTGACTCATGAAGCTGGTTGAGAGAATGCCAAAAGTGTGCAAAGCTGTCATCAAGGCGAAGGGTGGCTACTTTGAAGAATCTCAAATATAAAATATATTTAGATTTTTGAAACACTTTTTTGGTTACTACATGATTCCATATATGTTATTTCATAGTTTAGATGTCTTCACTATTATTCTGCAATGTAGAAAATAGTAAAATAAGGAAAAACCCAAGGAAAAACCCTTGAATGAGTAGGTGTGTCCACACTTTTGACTGTTACTGTATATATATATATATATATATATATATAATATATATATATATAAAACATTCCTGATACGGCATATTCTCCCAAAAATGAAGGGTATGTGTCATCATCGAGCATTAGGAAATCTTGCACATTGCATATTTAAGCGAAAAAGTAATTTAAGCTCCATCCACCCCCACGCCCCTGTGCATTCAAGGGTTCTGTCAAAAAGTTGTCGCACCTTGATGTGTTTAGGCGAGTCAAAGTTTGGCTACCGCCGTGGTAAGGGGTCGGGTCTCGCCAGCCTTGGGGAGAGAATCAGCTAATTGTGGTCCTGAGCAGAAAATAGATGGAATGACCTTCACTCCAGATTGCAGGAACACCACATATATTTCCAGGGTCCTCGTGCCATCACAACACACCCCACTGGGTCCTGTTAGTCACAATGCTTTTCAGCTGTTGAAATAGAGTATGGTCACTGCTGTGCTGGGCAGTGGTTGAGGCGCTGCGTTTAGCCGTCACTCGCTGTTTCATGGTAAAGGGTGTTCACACATCAAGCATATGCTGCTGACATTTAGGAGGTGTGTATGATCAGCATTTATGTATTTCATCTTTTTACAAATCGAATGATCTTAACTGTCTCGCCAACGTCAGTTACAGTAAAATAAAAGCTTCCGAACAAGACCGAGTAAGCAGGGTATAACATATCTTAAACTGTCAGTATAAATTGTTAGATTTCTCATTTCTAGATTTCATCTCTTTTCCTCTAGCCATGACCGGACAATGCAAGACATTGTCTACAAGTTGGTGCCGGGGTTACAAGAGGGTAATTATCTCATATTGGCTTATCTTCTTCCTTGTCCCTTCACCAATAACATTAAACTTTCACTATTATTCTCTGCCCATACACATCTCTCAACCCTGTTTCCTTACAATCTGTTTGTACCGTGAGATTGAGGCGGAGTTACTGAATAACTAACATCCCAAAGCACATAGCCCTGGAATATCTATCAAGGATTTGACATGTGCATTCACTGACGTATCTGAGGGACTGTAATGAGAAAAATACTGCTCCATATCAGACTTAAAGAATCCCTAGTGACAGGCACCTTCAGCCAAAGCAAGGCCTTAATTCTCCCTTGTGTCTCTCTCTCTCATTCCCTCCTCCCCACTCCTGCAGCGGAGATAAAAAAACAAAGAGACTTCTATCAGAAGCTGGGAATGGATGTGCCCGGGGACATCAAAGGAGAGCTGTGCAGCATGAAACATCTAGATCCTCAACGCAATGGTACAGCCCAGCTCACCTTGCCGGAACCCAGGCACACACATCTCATCATATCCGTCCTCTATTTTCCTCCACTTAGTATCGCCTTGTTTCTTGATTCAGCCCAACCCAATCAGTGTGAGAAAGTGGCGGTGGCTGTAATGCACGGCCGCATTCCATCCCAGCCCGACACTGAGGGTTTTTGTAAACGCGTGCCCAGAGGGTCGTCACAGAGCAGACCTAATCGCTTGCTTAATAACCTTTCTGATTTCTTGTAATTAACGCTCAAATGGAAGTGGAACTGCTCTCGTGCTACCCCCCACAGTCGCTGTAGGTTGGGCTGAGCCATGGCTAACACACTTACATTGACAGAATCCTAGCAGAAATTAAACCCTTGTCTGCACTCACTGCCCAGCAAAACAGAGATAGTGTGGAGCTCGTGGGCTAATGACAGACGGCAGCTCCTGCTCCCAGATTTCCTGAGAGCCAAACCCCGAAGCGGGGAATGACATGAGTGTGCTAATGGATGCATCTATAATGGCACCTTCACTTCAAGGGCTCAAAAAGGCTTTCACTGTCATATTTTTGTTCTGTCTATTTCTCTCACTGTTGTGTTCTCTTTCTCTTACTTGTTATCTCTCGTTTCGTCTTTCTTTCTTCCTCTCTCGCTCTTTCTCTTTCACATGCCGACTCTTTACGACAATATCCTCCGTGAAGACAAATATGTTTTTAGATGGTCAACAAGTTATGTAAAAGCTAATTCACTGAGAAAAATACATTCTCTGTGAATCGTACTCAGATTAGCCCACTAGTTTCTCTGTGACATGTAGTACGCAGATTAGCCCACCAGTTTCTCTGTGACATGTAGTACTCAGATTAGCCCACCAGTTTCTCTGTGACATGTCGTACTCAGATTAGCCCACTAGTTTCTCTGTGACATGTAGTACTCAGATTAGCCCACCAGTTTCTCTGTGACATGTAGTACTCAGATTAGCCCACCAGTTTCTCTGTGACATGTCGTACTCAGATTAGCCCACTAGTTTCTCTGTGACATGTAGTACTCAGATTAGCCCACTAGTTTCTCTGTGACATGTAGTACTCAGATTAGCCCACCAGTTTCTCTGTGACATGTCATACTCAGATTAGCCCACCAGTTTCTCTGTGACATGTAGTACTCAGATTAGCCCACCAGTTTCTCTGTGACATGTAGTACTCAGATTAGCCCACCAGTTTCTCTGTGACATGTAGTACTCAGATTAGCCCACCAGTTTCTCTGTGACATGTAGTACTCAGATTAGCCCACTAGTTTCTCTGTGACATTTAGTACCCAGATTAGCACACCAGTTTCTCTGTGACATGTAGTACTCAGATTAGCCCACCAGTTTTTCTGTGACATGTAGTACTCAGATTAGCCCACCAGTTTCTCTGTGACATGTAGTACTCAGATTAGCCCACCAGTTTCTGTGTGACATGTCATACTCAGATTAGCCCACTAGTTTCTCTGTGACATGTAGTACTCAGATTAGCCCACAAGTTTCTCTGTGACATGTAGTACTTAGATTAGCCCACCAGTTTCTCTGTGACATGTCATACTCAGATTAGCCCACTAGTTTCTCTGTGACATGTAGTACTCAGATTAGCCCACCAGTTTCTCTGTGACATGTAGTACTCAGATTAGCCCACTAGTTTCTCTGTGACATGTAGTACCCAGATTAGCACACCAGTTTCTCTGTGACATGTCGTACTCAGATTAGCCCACTAGTTTCTCTGTGACATGTAGTACTCAGATTAGCCCACCAGTTTCTCTGTGACATGTAGTACTCAGATTAGCCCACTAGTTTCTCTGTGACATGTCATACTCAGATTAGCCCACTAGTTTCTCTGTGACATGTAGTACTCAGATTAGCCCACCAGTTTCTCTGTGACATGTAGTACTCAGATTAGCCCACCAGTTTCTCTGTGACATGTCGTACTCAGATTAGCCCACTAGTTTCACTGTGACATGTAGTACTCAGATTAGCCCACCAGTTTCTCTGTGACATGTAGTACTCAGATTAGCCCACCAGTTTCTCTGTGACATGTCATACTCAGATTAGCCCACTAGTTTCTCTGTGACATGTAGTACTCAGATTAGCCCACCATTTTCTCTGTGACATGTAGTACTTAGATTAGCCCACCAGTTTCTCTGTGACATGTAGTACTCAGATTAGCCCACTAGTTTCTCTGTGACATGTAGTACCCAGATTAGCACACCAGTTTCTCTGTGACATGTCGTACTCAGATTAGCCCACTAGTTTCTCTGTGACATGTAGTACTCAGATTAGCCCACCAGTTTCTCTGTGACATGTAGTACTCAGATTAGCCCACTAGTTTCTCTGTGACATGTAGTACCCAGATTAGCACACCAGTTTCTCTGTGACATGTCGTACTCAGATTAGCCCACTAGTTTCTCTGTGACATGTCATACTCAGATTAGCCCACTAGTTTCTCTGTGACATGTAGTACTCAGATTAGCCCACCAGTTTCTCTGTGACATGTAGTACTCAGATTAGCCCACCAGTTTCTCTGTGACATGTCGTACTCAGATTAGCCCACCAGTTTCTCTGTGACATGTCGTACTCAGATTAGCCCACTAGTTTCTCTGTGACATGTAGTACTCAGATTAGCCCACCAGTTTCTCTGTGACATGTAGTACTCAGATTAGCCCACTAGTTTCTCTGTGACATGTCATACTCAGATTAGCCCACTAGTTTCTCTGTGACATGTAGTACTCAGATTAGCCCACCAGTTTCTCTGTGACATGTAGTACTCAGATTAGCCCACCAGTTTCTCTGTGACATGTCGTACTCAGATTAGCCCACTAGTTTCACTGTGACATGTAGTACTCAGATTAGCCCACCAGTTTCTCTGTGACATGTAGTACTCAGATTAGCCCACCAGTTTCTCTGTGACATGTAGTACCCAGATTAGCACACCAGTTTCTCTGTGACATGTCGTACTCAGATTAGCCCACTAGTTTCTCTGTGACATGTAGTACTCAGATTAGCCCACCAGTTTCTCTGTGACATGTAGTACTCAGATTAGCCCACTAGTTTCTCTGTGACATGTAGTACCCAGATTAGCACACCAGTTTCTCTGTGACATGTCGTACTCAGATTAGCCCACTAGTTTCTCTGTGACATGTCATACTCAGATTAGCCCACTAGTTTCTCTGTGACATGTAGTACTCAGATTAGCCCACCAGTTTCTCTGTGACATGTAGTACTCAGATTAGCCCACCAGTTTCTCTGTGACATGTCGTACTCAGATTAGCCCACTAGTTTCACTGTGACATGTAGTACTCAGATTAGCCCACCAGTTTCTCTGTGACATGTAGTACTCAGATTAGCCCACCAGTTTCTCTGTGACATGTCATACTCAGATTAGCCCACTAGTTTCTCTGTGACATGTAGTACTCAGATTAGCCCACCATTTTCTCTGTGACATGTAGTACTTAGATTAGCCCACCAGTTTCTCTGTGACATGTCATACTCAGATTAGCACACAAGTTTCTCTGTGATATGTAGTACTCAGATTATCCCACCAGTTTCTCTGTGACATGTAGTACTCAGATTAGCCCACCAGTTTCTCTGTGACATGTAGTACTCAGATTAGCCCACTAGTTTCTCTGTGACATGTCATACTCAGATTAGCCCACTAGTTTCTCTGTGACATGTAGTACTCAGATTAGCCCACCAGTTTCTCTGTGACATGTAGTACTCAGATTAGCCCACCAGTTTCTCTGTGACATGTCGTACTCAGATTAGCCCACTAGTTTCACTGTGACATGTAGTACTCAGATTAGCCCACCAGTTTCTCTGTGACATGTAGTACTCAGATTAGCCCACCAGTTTCTCTGTGACATGTCATACTCAGATTAGCCCACTAGTTTCTCTGTGACATGTAGTACTCAGATTAGCCCACCATTTTCTCTGTGACATGTAGTACTTAGATTAGCCCACCAGTTTCTCTGTGACATGTAGTACTCAGATTAGCCCACTAGTTTCTCTGTGACATGTAGTACCCAGATTAGCACACCAGTTTCTCTGTGACATGTCGTACTCAGATTAGCCCACTAGTTTCTCTGTGACATGTAGTACTCAGATTAGCCCACCAGTTTCTCTGTGACATGTAGTACTCAGATTAGCCCACTAGTTTCTCTGTGACATGTAGTACCCAGATTAGCACACCAGTTTCTCTGTGACATGTCGTACTCAGATTAGCCCACTAGTTTCTCTGTGACATGTCATACTCAGATTAGCCCACTAGTTTCTCTGTGACATGTAGTACTCAGATTAGCCCACCAGTTTCTCTGTGACATGTAGTACTCAGATTAGCCCACCAGTTTCTCTGTGACATGTCGTACTCAGATTAGCCCACCAGTTTCTCTGTGACATGTCGTACTCAGATTAGCCCACTAGTTTCTCTGTGACATGTAGTACTCAGATTAGCCCACCAGTTTCTCTGTGACATGTAGTACTCAGATTAGCCCACTAGTTTCTCTGTGACATGTCATACTCAGATTAGCCCACTAGTTTCTCTGTGACATGTAGTACTCAGATTAGCCCACCAGTTTCTCTGTGACATGTAGTACTCAGATTAGCCCACCAGTTTCTCTGTGACATGTCGTACTCAGATTAGCCCACTAGTTTCACTGTGACATGTAGTACTCAGATTAGCCCACCAGTTTCTCTGTGACATGTAGTACTCAGATTAGCCCACCAGTTTCTCTGTGACATGTCATACTCAGATTAGCCCACTAGTTTCTCTGTGACATGTAGTACTCAGATTAGCCCACCATTTTCTCTGTGACATGTAGTACTTAGATTAGCCCACCAGTTTCTCTGTGACATGTAGTACTCAGATTAGCCCACTAGTTTCTCTGTGACATGTAGTACCCAGATTAGCACACCAGTTTCTCTGTGACATGTCGTACTCAGATTAGCCCACTAGTTTCTCTGTGACATGTAGTACTCAGATTAGCCCACCAGTTTCTCTGTGACATGTAGTACTCAGATTAGCCCACTAGTTTCTCTGTGACATGTAGTACCCAGATTAGCACACCAGTTTCTCTGTGACATGTCGTACTCAGATTAGCCCACTAGTTTCTCTGTGACATGTCATACTCAGATTAGCCCACTAGTTTCTCTGTGACATGTAGTACTCAGATTAGCCCACCAGTTTCTCTGTGACATGTAGTACTCAGATTAGCCCACCAGTTTCTCTGTGACATGTCGTACTCAGATTAGCCCACTAGTTTCACTGTGACATGTAGTACTCAGATTAGCCCACCAGTTTCTCTGTGACATGTAGTACTCAGATTAGCCCACCAGTTTCTCTGTGACATGTCATACTCAGATTAGCCCACTAGTTTCTCTGTGACATGTAGTACTCAGATTAGCCCACCATTTTCTCTGTGACATGTAGTACTTAGATTAGCCCACCAGTTTCTCTGTGACATGTCATACTCAGATTAGCACACAAGTTTCTCTGTGATATGTAGTACTCAGATTATCCCACCAGTTTCTCTGTGACATGTAGTACTCAGATTAGCCCACCAGTTTCTCTGTGACATGTAGTACTCAGATTAGCCCACCAGTTTCTCTGTCACATGTAGGATTCATATTAGCCCACTAGTTTATTGTCTTTAAGACTCGATAATATCAGCGTTTACAATCAGAGCACTGTCCAATCGCCTTATTCCTAGAATTATTCCCAAAATGGAAACAATGTCCACTTTATACTTAGTGTCATTGAGTTATTTTCAGATTGGCTGAAGGTGAATCGTATCCAATTTTCCGTCACTTGAACGGCAATCACTCTGTTTACACTTGGGATTATCTCAAGCCTTACCGCCAATCCCCTTTGGGATGGGCTGTGAAGAGCGAAAGGAGAACAATAGAAGATGGGCCCCAGTCCCATCGCCAATCAGAGAGAGGGAGAAAATGGCTGTCCACAAACAAGGGGCTACCTAATCAACTGAGCTCAGATAACGTCCCTCATTTTGCCGTCACGGAACTGACTCAATTGACCCCGATTGGGAGATTGTCATGGCCCTTTCTACCAAGGTGTTCTCCATCACAGTGACCCAAATCACTGTAGCCAACAATAGTATGTTTTGTTGAACAAGAGCTGGCCTCACCGCTCTAAGACTATGTTCCCCAGTTTAGCTACCCCGGTGTGTGGAGAAGACTCTTTTCTCTCCTCCTCTTGCCAGTGACCATCAGCCCTTACTCTCTAATAACCTTTCTCCAGCTCCAACTCTCCATCTCCTTCCATCTTTTTGAGGAGATGGTCAAATGGTTCCCTGAGGCCGATTTAAACCAAAGAAAGGTCTGATGTTAGCTCCCCTCCCCTGGCACAATGGCAAATTAGTGAATGAATGAATCGGTTTGCCTTGATTAATAGGTGTCCTGTAATGGAGGGATATGCTTCGATGGTGGACAAGTCAAGTAAACTGCTTGACACTTTGGGCCACGTAATTGTCTAATAAATGTGCTTCTGCATGAATGGAGACTACAGTTGAATACAGGCCATTTAGTTAATTAGAAAGAAGCATGCCCTGTTTTCTGGCATCAAATGAGCGTTTGCTTGTGTTTAGCCAACAAAGAGAGCAGGCATGAAAGTCAATTATGTCTTGTCCACAAGATTAAAGGTAACACAGATCGGTCACTCGTAACTGTCTGTGGTCATTTTGTAGAACAATGGCTTGATGAAGTTACATTTGTTCATTTGTTGAAACATCCAAATGATGAATTTAATAGAAACGAAAGAACTTTGGCTTAATAGTCTCTATTACCACTAACTGTTACTTCCCTCATTGGTTGACAACAGGCGAGGTGAAAACAGAGAACGCAGACAAAAAGGAAACGGCGGAGGAGAAACCGGAGGAGGATAACGATTATCACCGCAGCGACGAGCAGGTAGGTGCCCTTCCACCACATGCCTCCTTCATTTCCTGCAGGACAGGAAGGAGTCATCTCCAAGCTCATCTTTCATTTCCTATGTCTGGATGGCATGAAATTACGAGCCTCGTAATGTAAAGTGTAATCTAATCAACATTCCCCTGGGTAATAGGTAATCTTTTTTAATTATCAGTTCACAACATGCTAGGCCTATGGTTGTTTTGAGTCGTAAAGCTACAACCCAGCATGACACACATACAGATAACCCATTCAAAATGGGCGACGGTTTTACATGAATTCCATCTTGATGTCATTTGTATTCAGGTAACTTCTCAGCCCTGTGGATGATATCAATAATGCATAGAGGGCTTTTATTGTAGCTGCATGTCGCCGTCGTATCCACAAACAGTCATTTCAATAAAGGAGCCGTCGCACACTCGTCACGACTGTATAGCTTTAGGAGATTGGCTGTTTACCATTTAGCCATTGTCCCTACAGAGCAATGAGCAACATGTCCGTTTTTGAAAATATGCCCGTCCACACCCAGCCAAGCGGCACGTCGTCTACGCTTGGCTGGGAGATTGAACCAGGGGTCCAAGGTCCCGCTCTTTTGGTATTCAGCAGAGGAATGGAGTGTGGAAAGAATAGCTAATAGGGCAGCTGTAGCTAGGCTCTGTGGATAGAATACAGGGAGGGGTGAACTGCTGTCAAGTGTCAGGTGAGACACAGGAGAGATGGAGAGGGTGAAATGGAGACAGTTGAGGGGAGGATGTGAAAAAGAGATAAAAGAAAACAAATATTTGGAGGGTAGATAGAAGGTCTATAAGTCACTGTGGATGAGAGAGTCTGCTATGAAATTGTGGAGGAGAGGGAAAAGACGACGTGAGTGAAAAAGAGAGGATGGAAGGAAGGAGGTGAAGAAAGGAATGAGAGACAGGAGATTAGGTTAATGGAGAGTGAAAGAGAGGACACAGAGGAGGGAGGTCGTACAGAAATGGTTGATAACATAAAAGAGAAGGAAAGAGGACAGAGAGGAGAGAGGTCGTACAGAAATGGTTGATAACATAAAAGAGAAGGAAAGAGGACAGAGAGGAGAGAGGTCGTACAGAAAGGGTTGATAACAGAAAATAGAAGGAAAGAGGACAGAGAGGAGAGAGGTCGTACAGAAATGGTTGATAACATAAAAGAGAAGGAAAGAGGACAGAGAGGAGAGAGGTCGTACAGAAAGGGTTGATAACAGAAAAGAGAAGGAAAGAGAACAGAGAGGAGAGAGGTCGTACAGAAATGGTTGATAACAGAAAAGAGAAGGAAAGAGGACAGAGAGGAGAGAGGTCGTACAGAAATGGTTGATAACAGAAAAGAGAAGGAAAGAGGACAGAGAGGAGAGAGGTCGTACAGAAATGGTTGATAACATAAAAGAGAAGGAAAGAGGACAGAGAGGAGAGAGGTCGTACAGAAAGGGTTGATAACAGAAAAGAGAAGGAAAGAGGACAGAGAGGAGAGAGGTCGTACAGAAATGGTTGATAACAGAAAAGAGAAGGAAAGAGGACAGAGAGGAGAGAGGTCGTACAGAAATGGTTGATAACAGAAAAGAGAAGGAAAGAGGACAGAGAGGAGAGAGGTCGTACAGAAATGGTTGATAACAGAAAAGAGAAGGAAAGAGGACAGAGAGGAGAGAGGTCGTACAGAAAGGGTTGATAACAGAAAAGAGAACAGAAGAAAAGAGGACAGAGAGGACGATAACTACCTTTTCTTTTAAGTGAGGTTTTACAACAGCACCTCAACTCTAGTTGCTAGTAGTAATAACAGCAGGAGAGGGCCATGCATGGCTGGGTTTGGACTTCTCCCACCATGTCTGCTGGCTGACCTTCTAAAGGTTGACCTTGGGGTGTGAAGGGAAGCCAAGGCAGGCTAATGAGAGCAGCACAATACTGAAACTGAAAGGAAGCAGAACCACGAAAGAAAAATGAATCAGAGCCATGTCTGCTCACATCTGGCCGAGGCACAAACAATTGAATTTGCACATCCAGGATTTCCAGACAATGGAGAGAGTGTATTTGGTGTCAGTTCTTTTCAAGGGAAATGAGCTCCCGATAAAAAACGATACAAGGACTCTGATCTGTTATGTGATCAAAAAACATTTTTTTAGAAAAACTATAATGACTGACACCATGCTATCTAAGTCCAGGATGGTGATTTTGGGCTGCTGAATATGGACATAACTATTGACTGAAATGTAAAATAATAATAATAATAATAAGTATTCCCTCTCACCCCCCCCCCCTTTAAGATTTAGATGCACTATTTTAAAGTGACTATTCTACTGGATGTCAAAAGGTGAATGCACCAATTTGTAAGTCGCTCTGGATAAGAGCGTCTGCTAAATGACTTAAATGTAAATGTAAATGTAAAATATTTTAATCTCTAGTCATTGAATCTATAAAGTCATTTCACGTTTTCTCCTTAAACGTTTGATGTCGTCTTCTGTTCATTACACAGCTCAAAAGAAGAGAGAAAAGGTGTGCTCTGCTGCTTCAAAGACCTTCCTTTACTCAATATGCTGGGCTATTGCATCAGTCATATCTGTGAATTTGCTGCGAGTCATACCAGCTTGGCAGTTCCCTAATGATTCCACTAATGTAATGGCCCCGAAGACTGCTGCTGAACTACCATTAACTCTGTCTCTCACTCTCTCAATGCGAAGCCTTCATTTGCATCATAACGTTTCCTTCATTGCTTTTTCCATTGAAAACCAACCATTTACACTTTACAGTGATCTTTACACTTTACAGCAGTCTTTACACTTTACAGCAGTCTTTGCTTTCAATACGTTACATGGCTGAGGAGTATTTATTTACAAGTTGAGATGATTTTCATGTTAAAGCATAACTTTGGAGAGCCTTATTTGTTTCTGGATCTCTTGATGTTTGAGGGAGAAAGATGGTGGCGTTAATACCCTGTTTCTATTACTCCATCCCCGGATCCCAAGAAATCACCTGAAAATGGCACGAGAAAGCCACTTTACCAGGGCACTTTGCCTGTGCCTGTATGGCAATCTGAGGAAGAGGACTGTTGCTGGTAATGCAACATGACTCTTTCAGGCACAGCCTTGCCAAGCCACCTGCGGCTCCATCTTCGTTTTGCCATGCTCCAAAAGTGTGCCACTCTCCTGGCGTACTGAGACAATGACATGGCACAGAGTCACCACGAACGATACCTTTGGATAGCAAGTCTCATGTGGAATGGTATTTTAAACGTAGGATGGAAAGTGGTTGATGCACTGTATTTTCAGCACAGGAGAGTTCAGATAAGTCATCTGGTCTGCCTTCATGACTACTGAGACGCCTGAAAGGAAAATTCAAGTTCCACCTCAGTCATTTTGTAGTTTGTCTTCCCTCCTGCAGGTCAGCATCTGTTTGGAGTGCAACAGCAGCAAGCTCCGCGACCTGAAGCGCAAGTGGATCCGCTGCTCGGCTCAAGCCACGGTCCTTCACCTCAAGAAATTCATCGCCAAAAAGCTTAACCTGACATCGTTTAATGAGGTACGTCGAACACACTTTATGGCAAGGGTGGGGGGGGGATTTTTCCTGGTTTACCTGCTGATACTGACCTGGACTCTGTAACATTTGTTCAGTGATAAAGGACCTATTTTTAAGGAGGCCCCAAGATGTGGTTTTGACTAGCTGTCTCTTTAAGCCCTTCCCATGCACTTTAAACTGAAAGGTGATCACTTTTAACAAGGCATTCTTGTTCTTCTGAAGGCAGTGAATCTGTATGCACCATCACAAACACTCTCTGCTGTCATTATTTTTCACAAAGCGTTTACCATCCACCATATGTTCTGGGGGAAATAAGCTCTTGTAATATAATTTGCTTTCTGTCATGTCGTTGTGAGTTGCCTGTCATAACTGTATGGGGGAGATCCTGGGTGTTCAATTAGCCTTTTCTCTCTGGTATCTGTCTGTCATGAAGATGTGTGTGAGTGTGTGTGGGTGGTCTTCACCGCATACGCTTCCATCACCAGCGTCCGTAGCGCAATACAGCTGTCGGCTGCTCTATTGTTGTCTATTGAATATTAAGAGTCATTGTTCCAACCAAATCTATTTTCAACGGCAAACACACAGCGGAAGTGTGCGTCAACAGCCCCCGCTGTGTCAAAGCACAGCGCATCACTTTCCCATGGGTTGTATTGGTATAGCTGTAAGATAATTGTAGCATCCATCTTGATATTTCAGCAGCCCACATGAGCTGAATGCGTTGCGTCATTCACACCATGTGTCTTATAATTAATTAATTTTTTCTTATAAGTTTTCGAACTTGTTGCCATGTCTCCCAGGCCCCAAACACATCTTTGGATAGTGTGTCCATTCTTTCATATTATGATAATATCAATAATTGAATCACTACTCGAATACACGCTGTCTATTATTTCTGTATGTCTTGATGTGGCAAGACGGTTTTAAACTGACACCAAGGCAAAAACAGCAAGGAAGAAACATTGTTTCTCTGTTAGAAGGAACATCCAGCCGCCCAGTATCTATCGCAGCCGGCTGGGACCGGGAGACTCACGAGGCGGTGCACAATTGGCCCAGCGCATCCGGGTTAGGGAGGGTTTGGCCGGCAGGGATGTCCTTGTCCCATCGCGCACCAGCGACTCCTGTGGCGGGCCGGTCGCAGTGCACGCTGACATGGTTGCCAGGTGTACGGTGTTTCCTCCGACACATTGGTGTGGCTGGCTTCCAGGTTAAATGGGCATTGTGTCAAGAAGCAGTGCGGCTTGGTTGGGTTGTGTTTCGGAGGACGCACGGCTCTCGAAATTTGTCTCTCCCGAGTCCGTATGGGAGTTGCAGCGATGAGACAAGACTGTAACTACCAATTGGATACCTTGAAATTGGGGACAAAAAGGAGAAAAAAAACATAAAAAGAAGGAACAGCCAGCTACCAGTAGGTGCTGCTATGGCAGTACTGCTTCACACTGGCTTCCTCTCCTCTCTCCCTTTCCCCTTAGCCCCTCAGCGTCTGTGTTAGGGAGAGTATTGATTGGCCGAATGCAAATGCGGCCAGCCGCCTCACAGAATATCAAACTTTAATCCAAGGAGGAGGAGTGGATTGGCAAGGCGGCATTTGATTCGTGTTGTCTACAAATACGCTTTTTGTGCTTTTCCAAAAGCCCTCCATGCGCAAGGTGCTACGGGCCCACCGTCAAATATACGGTGCCATCTTTCTTTCCTCTCCAAGAAACGGAGATGGTTTGACGCTGAGTGAAAGTGAGAGGAAAAGGAAAGCTGCGGTGTTTGGAGGGTTCATTTTAGAATTCCACGGCAATGGGAGACACAAGCCCGATTCAGAAGGACAACATATGAACTGTTATCATAGCAGAGCATGTTTCTGGTCATGCGGGTTGTTGTCACAGCATTAAACACCCCTAGCTTAAGAGGGATTTACTCTCTGCATGCCCTGCAGGGGTATTTCCTTCCAGTAAAATGGTAATACATGTGGCGTTCTTATATCTCCCATTCACACAGCTGGACATTTTATGCAATGAAGAAATCTTGGGGAAGGACCACACTTTGAAATTCGTTGTCGTGACGAGATGGAGATTTAAGGTAATACTTTCTTAATATAAGTCTCCTGACATTTTAATATTGCTTTTCAGGTTCTGTTGAATGTATGTACTCTGCATAGATCATCCACAGATATGCATGCTGAAAAGCTGTGCAGACAGGTAGTGATGGAACATTTGATCCCGGAGCACCGGTGCTCCGATTCCGTTTTCAAAGCACTACTGATCTGACACAATGTACCGACACCCGTTTCAAAGTAACATTGTCACATGATCAATGGCACCCGAAGCTTTGTTTGATCATGTGGTTTTTCAAACCGTGTGTTGCAAAATGCCACAGATTTTGCTGTGGTTCCAGTGCTATCTTCGATTCCAAGTTGCTTTAAAACACGACCTCTACTGGATACCGTACTTAGGCCTACAATGTAGTTAGGATTTTCTTCTTGTCGAGTCACCTGAACAGCTCAGCATGTAGAGTCATGGTCTCGGCGACCAGAACACTCACTGATGACAGGGAATGGGGTCGAACCCCAGCGAAGACATATTATTTCCCCCAAAAATTATGCAACACCACGCTTTTTGCACATTGTTGTTCAAACAATTTGTTTTATTTAGTGTAGAATAAGCTTCTGTCTATAGCATCTGAAATAATGACATATATTCACAATTTTTGACAGCATAAAAAGGGATTCACAGCAAAAAAGGGACCCATGATGGAAGGTGCGAACTTGTAATGGTAGCTGATTGTACACTCTTAGGGAAAATGGTTGCAAAATGGTTCTTCGGTTGTCCCCATAGGATAACCCTTCTTGGTTTCCAGTAGAACCCCAAAAGGGTTCTCCTATGGGGACAGCAGAAGATCCATTTGAGTTTTTCTCTAAAAGCGTAGAGTGTTAACACCCACAACTAACCGCTGCGCCACGGAGGTTTGATTAATGTTCTGGAAAAGACTTCCATATGAACGTCACATGCTGCTTTGTCATTGCTAACCAGGTGATGTCACTATAATGTGCATCGTGTTAATAGCTCCGAGTCATTAACCATTTTCCGGCACAATTTGGGGAAAGCCCCAAAGACAGAGAAAGCCTCGCAAAGACCGAGAAAGCCTCGCTTTTCCCATCACTACACACAGGGGTCTCAGTTAAGAAAACAGCTTGTTCTCCTGAAACTATTTTGAGACCCTTTCTCTCACGAATTGCTACGATGACATAAAACCCCAAGATAAAGTGAAGTGTATGTTACGATCCAAGCTGGTCATTTTAAATCCAGGTGACGTATACTAGAGGCTAAGAAAGGATAGAAACAAAGTAGTAGCATATCCATTTGTTTAGAAGTACATTATGCCAGCTGCATGGTTTTCAGTCAGTCTTTCTCTGTCATTTGTTTTGTTTGTATTCCAGAAATCCCCCCTCCTGCTGCATTACAGGCCCAAAATGGATTTGCTGTAGTCGGACAGAACGGTTGTTTTGGCCCAGTGGCCCAGGACTGTGCAACGTACTATTTATGCAGAGACGATCAACCGCAACACCAACACACCAGAGCAAAAGTACACACAAGCCAGCAAACAACGAACCCCAGCACAGATACTGCACCACTGGCGGGTTTGGAAAAACAACCTTTTTTTTTGTCCACTATACATCCTAGATATGTGAAAAATTAGAGAGAAAAAGCATATATTTATACTTTTGTACAGGTGAGAGACATGGAACCAAGACACTACTGGTGCTCTGTTTACACATGAACAAGATGTCGGGTGATCGTTCTACCGTCTATTTTGTTTTCTACAGACTTCACTCCTCGGACATTCATTAACTGATAAAAAAGGGGAGGACGAGGATTTTTAACCATTCGTTTTCTTTTTCAGGTTAAAGTCAGTGAGTCTTGGGAGCACAGAAAGTATAAAGTTACATGATAAGACTGTTTCTAAGCTGTTTATTGAGTTGTTGAATTGTCCTCTGATTTTTTTTATTTGATTTTTAATTTGCTTCTGGGATTTGCTGAACGTTGATTGTGAATAGGCAAAAACAAGTGTGTAGTAATTTATGTTCTATATAACAATATTGTACATAAAATGTCATTATGAGAGAGATTGAAAGGAGTAGGAGAGAGACTTTAGACTGTTAGGAAAAGTTCCAGAAGTGCTATATTGTTGGGCTACTCGAATGTAGCATTGGAGGGTACGTTAGAGTTTTAATGCAGAGAAGACTTCTTGTCGGTATATAGAAGGGCATCCGATGTTTGTCTGAGAGAGAAATCAAATAAATATATCAAATCTTCTGCCGTGTAAAAAAAAAGAAGAAGAAAGGGGTCTGAAATGACGTTGCATTGCCGTATGAGCAATATATGAATTTGAGACCGTCTACAAAAGCAGCCAGCTTCTGATAGCATTATAGCGTCCTACTCCTTAGTAGAATGTATTCCACTGGGTGATCTTCATGTACAGGGCATCCCTTCTTCTGTCCCTATCTCCTTCTGTCCCTATCTCATCGCTACCTTTAGTGCCAAAAGCTTGAAAAACCCCTTGACTTCCCCTTGTATTTCCACGTGGTGAGCTATATGAAAGTCGCTGAGATATCATCTATTTCACAGCAGTATGTGACCTGAGATAGAGAGCTGTTTGAAACAGATAGTCAAATATGAAATTGAGATGTTATTAATATCACAAGAGCTTCGAGTTTCTTCATTATGTTAAAGAAGCACACTCAGATATTGAAGAGTAATACTCTTTTGAGCATATGAAATAAAATCATTTTTTTATATGATATTATCAAAATCTACTTTTTGACCTTTGGGAGGTGGCTCTAATTTGAGTGCTTATTTGAGTGTATCTAATGAGAGTTGGGGGAGAAAGTACTTCAGAGCTGAATGGCTTAACTGTGTATTACGGGAACCAAGGCACGGAGGGACCGGAACAGTCTTAATTCATAGTCACGGCCACCTTTTTCGTCAGTGCAACTGAAATATCCTTTCCTTGAACTGGACCCTAAAATAACATTTCAGACCTCACATAGCATTACCTCACTGCACTGTCAATATTTCTGTCAATAATTGTTTGTTCCCCTCCTTGTGTTTATGCAAGGAAAGCTGTCGGTCTTGTACACAGTCCAAATACGTTTCTACAGGTGCATACTATGTAAAAAAGACTTTCATACAGGTCTCTACGGAATCCAGCTTAACCAAAATGTATTTATATTTGGTTAACAGTCCCCCCCTATCAGTAAATGCATAAATATATTGATATAAGTATTTTGTTTTTTAAAAATCATTTCCATACTTTGACTATACACAGGTCACCTTGGTATTTGATGTGATGTCTTATGGTGTGAAATATGTTTGGTATGCATATGGCAACACAATATGCATAAGTTCTATCTGACTCATTTCTTGTTTTTATCACTACCTTCAGCCTTTGACCTTAGCTTACCCCATCCAAGAGCCGAATCATGTATTAATCATGTATTATTTGTCATTATTGACCCCTTGTCTGTAGTGTGAATGAAATATGCATTTTGTGTTACAGGCCCCATACATGTACATTAGCTTTGTTTGAACAGCATATTAGCCGGTACGCCCTCAAAATAGCCATGGAATCATTACGTATTGCAAAAAAAGCTATCAGAGAAAAATGATGTAGTCACTATTTCGCAGCATTATCTATGGCTTCTTAAAGGAAAATTCCACCCCAATATCGTCGTTTGGTGTTTGTTTCATTAGTCCATTGTTGATATAGTCCCAAAAATGCTTTGCTTGTCGGCACTCAAGTTTTCAAGATATGTAACTTAGAAATGACATAAATCATCCCCCGTGTGATGCATTTTGCATAGTTTTCGGGTTGAGTTTTCCTTTAAGAACTGGTATAATTGGAAGAAAGGCATGTTACATGGTGTTGTTATGAGTCTCAGATCTTCTTTTCTCAACTTGTTTTGTATGCACGTGAGTACTGTTCAGGATCCCTGTGATGTGATCTCTGGGACAGAATGGGGGCGGCGACGGGGTCTTGTTTTGGGGGCTCTGCCACCGTGAAGGCTGGTGCTTTGCGTTTCTTTTCTCTCTTCTTGGAGCTGAGTGTGGTGCTAACCTCTTTTCTCTCTTCTTGGAGCTGAGTGTGGTGCTAACCTCTTTTCTCTAACTCAATCTTGTGCAGATCAGCTTCAGAGGGTTAAAACGAGTGCAGTGGATTCCGGGTACTGATAGTAGTTCAGTCACTCACTAGTCGGGCTTCGTGACGACCTGCCTAGTGCCTACGTGCCGGAGCCCTGTCTTTTCTTGTCACAACTGTCTCTCTCGCTCTCTCTGTGCAGAGGAAAAATGTGCTGGCTTTTTCTTGTTGATTTGTTTGTTTTGCTTTTCCCCACGGTCCAGGCTTGCTCTGGAAATGGAACAGAGAGAATGGTCAATAAAGTTGTGGACCGCGAAGGAGTGTTATTGAAAATACAGAAAAGCTGGGGTAGCTATAAACCCAAATCATTCAGCTTCAGAGAGAGAGAGAGTGTATTTATTTTGGGGTATTTTCATGCGAGCCACAGTAACCTCAGTTAAAAGCATGGGGATTCCAGTCCTAGCTGTAGTTGTTCATTCTTCTCTATGTAATTGGTACAGAAATCTCATTCCACAGTTGGTTTTCTTTATCACTCACTACACTTTTATGACTTCTAGCCGTTTTTAGACATTGGTCGGGTGCATTCAGTGCCAGGAAAGTCGGCAGAGGTATTGTTGTTTGAATGTTTCCAAAGTTAACTCATACCCAGGAGACCATAATAGTATGCCTGAGAGGTGTGTGGAGTAACGTGCGGGCAGGTTCCACCTCCGAAGCAGTGGATTGGATCGATCTTCACGCTTTTATCAGCCCAACATTGAGACATCAGTGCTGCTTCACTTGACAGCCAGGCTAAGAGGCTTACAGGCTCCCCCACAGTGTTCACTGCAGACCGGGGTTTGCATCCAGACTGAATCGTTGCCAGTGTGGAAACCACGGCCTCAACTCATAAACTCCTGTTTTCTCATTTCTTGTTATCTCCGAATTATCCACACTGCGGTTGGGGCGAGCTATAAAGGAACTGATAAATAGTCTAATTGCCTTATTGACAACCAGCGAATTGAGTTGTCATAATGCCACTTATGAAGACCAGAACTAGACATGCTACATGAGGAGGCTTTTAACACAGTTTTTTTTAAAGAGCGATAAGTCTTAACAGTGGCAGTCATTTTAGACCGGATACCCTGGATAGACATCAAAGTATTCCAGGTGGTCTCAAAATGTCCGTGCTTGTTCCTGTAATAACAGTCTTCACTGAGTGTGATGGCTCTTTTTTACTCTGGTCCCCTGAGCTCTCCTGTAAAGCTCTGTAATCACCCAGGCGACCAGGTACGTGTGACTGGGGTCACTCAGACGGCTAGTCTGGATGAAACACTCAAAAAATACAGATTGTCGGGCCAGGGTGGCACCGCACCACTGCACTAACTCAGAAAGGCAGCTTGGCTCTTGACGGTGCTATGCCAAAGTGGAGTGAATCACAGTCTCACAGGTGGTGCCAATTGACGGGCAACTGTCTGGAATGGGCTTTCACTTCAACATGAGATTTCCATTTCAATTGTCCATTTCAAAGGCGTCAAATTATCCCCTGCAACTAGGAACCTAGACTGAGAAAGAGGAACGGGATGTGGTCTGGATGTCAACGCGAGTTAATTAGCCAGATAAATGTTGGTTCGATATAGACTAAGGAGTTACAGTCATATTTTCCCTCAACTCGTAGGGAAGTAAGCCCACAGTTACCAACCTTCACAGTGGCAGGCCCTCATGAGCCATAAATGTGGTCGTCATCGATATAAATCTGTCCGAATTTTGTATTATAATTATTATTATTTATTTGTACTGTAAAGTTATGACTTTTACAGTAGCTTATTTGTTTTTGAAAAATGTCAAGAGATTTGATATCCTTCCCCGTGTTCATGATTGACCTTTTTGTTTGTTTAAAACATACAAGACTCATGCATAATATTGTACGGCTTAAATTATGAATTTGTAACTGTCCTCCCTCTTTTGTATTATTCTAAGTGATCACCTCTGCGCAATGCTCTCTGTAAACGACCAATACAAGCTGTGCTCCTTTTTGGGTAAAAGAAAAACAAATGTAAATCTGGCAATGTGGTTATATACGCAATATACGTTTCTCAGATGGTTCCAGGCTTCAGCGTAAAAACTCAATTTAACTTTGTTTTGTTTTGCTTTCCAGTCAATTCCTCAGGTCACAAAAATGCCTTCCTGGTCTTGGGGGTGACCAGGAATCTCAGACTACACTAATGCACCCGGATATGAAATGGCTGGATTTAGTTTTGGTCTTGTTTCTCTTGTTTTGCCGTTGTCTGTGACAGACATTTCCACAGTTGTGTTTCTGGGTTAAACACAGGCACTTATTCAGGTGTCTTTTGTGCTTGTCCTCTTTTTTGAATTATGATTCTTTATTGCACATGTAATAAACTGGTTTCCATTGCTACATTAAAGGAGTTTTGGGTAGAGAACTGGGCTGGAATTTCCTACACACAATATTAAGGACGCTTTTTTTTGTTGAAAACTAGTGTGTATTTCATCAATAAATGCCTTTAAAAGTGTCTGTAACGCCGTGAGTGTCTTTGCTCTGTCTGAGCTCTAAGAGATTGCTCACAGGGATGTTCATCCATCCAAATAAATACCAATACTATGGTTTTAGAGATCTGTACTAAATGCTGACACCAATCACACTCACACCCAAGACTTGGGAATCCAGAGTCTGCAGACAAGTCTTTCCAGTGTGGACTTGGTTAATGATCCAATAACATTGTTATGCCCCGTCTCATTTCACATCTGCCCATTTTATCTAGACATACTGTAACCGCTGGGATCTAATGAACCGCTGAAGAAAAAACAAAGCACTTCGTTGCAAGTGGAAGTGTTAGTGTTCTAAGGATGGGCATATGGCTTATGTGTTTCCCCATTGGTAACATTTGGGGAGTGTTTCCTTACTTGACTGCTAATGACTACTGACTAAAATAATTAAACGGAACAGAACAAATGTGTACGAGTCTCTTGCACAATATCCATTTCACCGTTATTATGTGAAGGAGATGCTGTCTTGCCTCATGCGCAATCACGTTAGAATGCTAACGTGAATACAGCGTCTGTGTGCAGTTAGTATTCTCACGTCTCTGTTGGCCCTGTCATATGGTCATGCAATTGTTCACCACCAACAGTAACTGGTTGCCATAAGCAACTTCCTCAATCAGCCTATCCTCATCCCCTTCTTCACAACTTATGGAATGTATTGTGTATGACTCAATGTATAATAGATACATTGAGTATATATTATGTAATGTGTCCAAACCCAATATAAAAAATAGCACATTGGTGAAGGAAGCTTTAAGTTCTATGTGGTGGTGACAGAAGAGATGTGCAAAACGATGTGCTGGATGTAAATCTGTGTTCAGTGTCAGTCCTGGTGAACTCTGGGTAAAAACACCAAGGGGAGTTGTGGATCATCTTCAGTGCCCCGGGCGTACGTCTCCCTGCGGGAATGGCTGTCAACACTCACACCAACCGGCAGCAACACTTCATACACCTCTGGACTGGCAGGAAGAAACATAGTTTATCAGAGTCTCATACACCTCATAAATCTCAGTCAACATATCTACTATTCCCTCCGAGACCATCCCGTGCTGCAGGTTATCACTGTATTTCTGTGTTTCTTCCCTGAGGCTACGGTGATGGGTGCTGGTCTCCACTCTCACAGATTTCCAATACAATTGAATTCCAAGCTGTCAGTAGGTGTTTCTTTTGACATACAGAGGGTAACTTGGGTTACATGTTTAACTTGCTGTTCTCTGCAATTACTGTATCCAAATCAAATTTTATTTGTCACATGCGCTGAATACAACGACGTGTGTAGACCTTACAGTGAAATGCTTACTTATAAGCCCTTAACCAACAATGTCGTTTTAAGAAAATAGAGTTAAGAAAATATTCACAAAGTAAACTCAACTTTAAAAAAGTAATTAAAAAACAAACAATAATGAGGCTATTTACAGAGGGTACCGGTACTGACTCAATGTGCAGGGGTACAGGTTAGTCAGGTTAGTTGTACATGTAGGTAGGGGTGAAGTGACTATGCAAAGATAATAAACAGCGAGTAGCAGCAGTGGAAGAACAAAGGGGTGGGGGGGGTCGTCAATGCAAATAGGGTGGTCAATTTATTAATTGTTCAGCAGACTTATTGCTTGGGGGTAGAAGCTGTTAAGGAGCCCTTTGGACATAGCCATGCGGTAGCAGAGATAACAGTCTGACTTGGGTAACTGAAGTCTTTTTGGGCCTTCCTCTGTCACCGCCTAGTACATAGATCCTGGATGGCAGGAAGACAGTGCACTGTTCTTCTCTCAGCACATATCAAAGCTGCAGGCTAAAGTTCAATCTAGACTTGGTTTCCTCTATTGTAATCGCTCCTCTTTCAACCCCAGTTGCCAAACTAACCCTGATTCAGATGACCATCCTACCCATGCTAGATTACAGAGACATTTTATAGATCGGAAAGTAAGGGTGGTCTCGAGCGGCTAGATGTTCATTACCCTTCAGCCATCCAATTTGCCACCAATGCTCCTTATAGGACACATCACTGCACTCTATAATCCTCTGTAAACTGGTAATCTCTGTATAGCCATCACAAGACCCACTGGTTGATGCTTATTTATAAAACCCTCTTCGGCCTCACTCCCCCCTATCTGAGATATCTACTGCAGCCCTCATCCTCCACATACAACATCCGTTCTGCCAGTCACATTCTGTTAAAGGTCCCCAAAGCACACACATCCCTCAGTCGCTCCTCTTTTCAGTTCGCTGCAGCTAGCGATTGGAACGAGCTGCAACAAACACTCAAACTGGACAGTTTTATCTCAATATTTTCATTCAAAGACTCAATCATGGACACTCTTACTGACAGTTGTAGCTGCTTTGTGTGATGTATTACTGTCTCTACCTTCTTACCCTTTGTGCTGTTGCCTGTTCCCAATAATGTTTGTACCATGTTTTGTGCTGCTACCATGTTGTGTTGATACCATGCTGTGTCATGTGTTGCTGCCTTAATATGTTGTTGTCTTCGGTCTCTCTTTACGTAGATTTGTATTGTCTCTCTTGTTGTGATGTGTATTTTGTCCTATATTTATATTGTATTAATTTTGCATTTTTAATCCCAGGCCCCCTTCCCCGCATGAGGCCTTTTGCCTTTTGGTAGGCCGTCATTGTATATAACAATTTGTCCTTAACTGACTTGCCTAGTTAAATAAAGGTTAAATAAAATGAGAATATAAAAACTGGCCACAGTAATGTACTCTGCAATAATGTACTGGGCCGTATGCACTACCATCTAGTTCCTTACGGTCGGATGCTGAGCAGCTGGTATACCAAGCACTGATGCAACCGGTCAGGATGCTCTCGATGGTGCAGCTCTAGAACTTCTTGAGGATCTGGGGACCTATGCCAAAACTTTTCAGTCTCCTGAGGGGGAAAAGGCATTGCCATGCCCTCTTCACAACTTTCTTGGTGTGTTTGGATGATGATAGTTTGTTGGTGATATGAACACCAAGGAACTTGAAACTTTCAATCCGCTCTACTACAGTCCCGTCGATGAGAATGGGGGTGTTCGGCCCTCCTTTTCCTGTAGTCCGCGATCACCTTCTTTGCACCACACTGCCAGGTCTCTGACCTCCTCCCTATATGCCGACTCATCATTGACAGTTATCAGATCTACCACCGTTGTGTTGTCAGTCAACTTAATGATGGTGTTGGAGTTGAGCTTGGCCGCGCAGTCGTGGGTGAACAGGGAGTGCAGGAGGGGACTAAGCACGCACCCCTGAGGGGATCCCATGTTGAGGATCAGAGTGCCAGAAGTGTTGTTGCCTACCCTTACCACCTGGGGGTGGCCCGTCAGGAAGTATAGGATCCAGTTGCAGAGGGAGGTGTTTGGTCCCGGGGTCCTTAGCTTAGTGATGAACGTTGTGGCCACTATGGTGTTGAACGCTGAGCTGTAGTCAATTCTCACATAGGTGTTCCTTTTGTCCAGGTGGGAAAGGGCAGTTTGGAGTGCGATTGAGCTTCCGTCATCTGTGAATATGCTGAGGCGGTATGTGAATTGGAGTGGGTCTAGGGTTTCCGGGATGATGGTGTTGATGTGAGCCATGACCAGCCTTTCAAAGCACTTCATGGTTACCGATGTGAGTGCTACAGGGCAGTAGTCATTTAAGCAGGTTACCTTCGCTCTCTTGGGCAGAGGGACTATGGTGGTCTGATTGAAACATGTAGGTATTACAGACTCGGTCAGGGAGAGGTTGAAAATGTCCATGCATGCTCTGAGTACACATCCCGGCAATCCATCCGGCCCTGTGACTTTGAATGTTGACCTGTTTAACCTCTTACCTCCACCCGACACGCAGGCGTCCCATCTAGACATCTGGAAATGCAAATGCACTACGCTAAATGCTAATAGCACTCGTTAAAACTCAAACGTTCATTAAAACACACATGCAGGGTACTGAATTAAAGCTACACTCGTGAATCCAGCCATAATAATAATAATAATAATCAATCAAATTGATCACGGGGCGATGTATATTCTATAGCTCTACGTCTTGAAATAATGTCCGGATAAATCTCAACCAAAATATCCTGTTGGAGACCGGAAGAAATGGGCTGTCTCTTGTTCGTTTGACCAAGAAACAAAGCCTAGGCAAATGACAAGACTGTTGACATCGTGTGGAAGCTGTAGGTATTGCAACCTCGGCTCCAGGTAATGTGGTTTCCATTCAACAATACATTCAAGTGGCGCATTGATATATTTTCCAGTTTTCAGTGATCAGATTTTCCTGCGCTTTTCGATGAAATGCACGTTCTGTTATAGTCACAGCCGTGATTTAACCAGTTTTAGAAACGTCTGAGTGTTTTCTATCCACACATACTAATCATATGCATATACTATATTCCTGGCATGAGTAGCAGGGCGCTGAAATGTTGCGCGATTTTTAACAGAATGTTCGAAAAAGTAGGGGGTAGGATCAACAGGTTAAAGGCCAATAGAAGTAGAAGTGTGTTACCCACTTGCCGACGAATTCTCTCACGGCACCCTCATCTGCGCCCCCTGTATTTCCTTATTTTCTTCATGCGAATGACGGGTTTGGGCCTTGTCCGGGAAGTAACTTGTATCCTTCTCGTCAGACTCATTAAAGACAAAATCTTTGTCCAGTTCGAGGTGAGTAATCACTGTGCGTTCATTAGAGACGGTAGCATCAACGTTATGTACAAAATAAGTTACAAACAATGTGAAAAAACACACAAAATAGCACAATTGGTTAGAAGCCCGTAAAACGTCAGTGATCTCCTACTGCACAATTCTCTACTGTAATTACTGTTCAAACAGTGCATTTGGAAAGTATTCAGACGCCATGAATCTCTCCACATTGTTACATTGTAGCCTTATTATAAAATGTATTGAATACATGTTTTCCTCATAAATATAAACACAATACCTGTGGTCGGCTGAGGCGAACAGGGCTTTTGAGCACCTGAAGACTCTGTTTACCTCGGTGCCTGTGCTGGCTCATCCGGATCCCTCTTTGCCATTCATAGTGGAGGTGGACGCATCCGAAGCTGGGATAGGAGCAGTGCTCTCTCAGCGTTCGGGTACACCACTGAAGCTTCACCCCTGTGCTTTCTTTTCAAAGAAGCTCAGCCCGGCGGAGCGAAACTATGATGTGGGGAACCGAGAGCTGTTAGCTGTCGTAGAAGCTTTGAAGGTGTGGAGGCATTGGCTTGAGGCTAAACACCCTTTTCTCATCTGGACTGACCACCGCAATCTGGAGTACATCCGGCAGGCGAAGAGATTGAATCCTCGCCAGGCAAGGTGGGCCATGTTTTTCACTCGTTTTGTGTTTACTCTTTCTTACAGACCAGGCTCCCAGAACGTTAAGGCAGGCGCATTGTCTCGGCTGTATGACACAGAGGAGCGGTCCATGGATCCCACTCCCATACTCCCAGCTTCGTGTCTGGTGGCGCCTGTAGTGTGGGAGCTGGACGCGGACATTGAGCGGGCGTCACGTGCAGAGCCTTCTCCCCCTGAGTGTCCAGCTGGTCGTCTGTATGTTCCATCTGCTGTCCGCGACCGATTGATATATTGGGCTCACACGTCACCCACCTCTGGTCATCCTGGGATAGGTCGGACGATGCGCTGTCTTGACGGGAGACACTGCTGGCCCACTTTAGCTAAGGACGTGAGGATTTATGTTTCTTCCTGCTCGGTGTGCACCCAGTGCAAGGCTCCTAGACACCTTTCCAGAGGTAAGCTACAATCTCTACCCGTTCCTCAACGGCCGTGGTCGCACCTGTCGGTGGATTTTTTTGACTGATCTTCCACCTTCACAGGGTTACACCACGATCCTGGTCGTTGTGGATCGGTTTTCAAAGTCCTGTCGTCTCCTCCCTTTGCCCGGTCTCCCTACGGCCTTACAAACTGCAGAGGCCCTGTTTACACACGTTTTCCGGCACTATGGGGTGCCTGAGGATATAGTGTCTGATCGGGGTCCCCAGTTCACATCAATGGTCTGGAAGGTGTTCATGGAGCGTCTGGGGATCTCGGTTAGTCTTACCTCATGTTTTCACCCCGAGGGTAATGGGCAGGTGGAGAGAGTTAACCAGGATGTGGGTAGGTTTCTGCGGTCTTATTGCCAGGATCGGCCGGGGGAGTGGGCGAAGTTCGTGCCCTGGGCAGAGATGGCTCAGAACTCGCTACGTCACTCCTCCACTAACCTTACTCCCTTTCAAAGTGTATTAGGGTATCAGCTGGTTCTGGCTCCTTGGCATCAGAGCCAGACCGAGGCCCCTGCGGTGGACAATTGGTTTCGGCACGCTGAGGAGACCTGGGAGGCAGCCCACGTCCACCTTCAGCGTACCATAAGGCGCCAGAAAATTGGCGCAGACCGTCGCCGCAGTGAGGCCCCAGTGTTCGCACCAGGGGACAGGGTCTGGCTCTCGACCCGAAACCTGCCCCTTCGCCTGCTCTGCCGGAAGCTGGGTCCGCGGTTTGTGGGGCCGTTTAAAGTCCTGAGGAGATTGAACAAGGTATGTTATAGGTTACAAGTACCCACTCATTACCGTATTAACCCCTCGTTCCATGTGTCTCTCCTCAGGCCGATGGTGGCTGGCCCGCTGCAAGAGGCTGAAGTGCGTAATGTTCCCCCGCCTCCTCTAGACATCGAGGGGGTTCCGGCGTACTCTGTTCGATCCATTATGGATTCGAGATGTCGGGCGAGGGGCCTTCAGTACCTCGTGGACTGGGAGGGGTACGGGCCGGAGGAGAGATGCTGGGTTCCGGTGGAGGACGTGTTAGATCCTTCCATGTTATCAGAATTCCACCGTTTCCATCCGGATCGCCCTGCACCTCGCCCTCCGGGTCGTCCCCGAGGCCGGTGTCGACGACGGGGGGGGTACTGTCACGACTTCTGCCGAAGTCGTTGCCTCTCCTTGTTTTCCGGCGGTGCTCGGCGTTGGACGTCACCGGTCTTCTAGCCATCATTGATCCTTTTTTTCATTTTCCATTGGTTTTGTCTTGTCTTCCCACACACCCGTTTTCATCCCATTCATTACCTGTTGTGTATTTAACCCTCTGTTTCCCCTCGTTTTTGCCAGAGATTGTTTTATTGTCAGTGTAGTGTGATTGTTGTATAGGTGCGCGTCGGGTCCTCGTACCCATTGTTTGTTTGTTTATGTACATTTAAGTATTATGGAGCATACTCCGTGGACTTTATTAAAAGACTCCATTTTACACTCCATTTCACTCTCCTGCGCCTGACTTCCCTTCCCTGCCACCTATTACACCTATGCATGACAGAATCTCTGACCAATATATGAAGTCAGCAGGAGAGGACACTATGCCCATGGAGCTGGAGGAACGCGTTCAGGAACAAGCGAGGGAGCTTGACGTTATCAGCTCCGTCATGGATCACATTGTCATGAAAATGGATTGCTGGGAGAGACAGGGAGTTTCTCCAGCGCCACCACCACCACAACTGGAATCTCCCTTGAACGTTTTTTCCTCTCCGGAATCGAAGATACATTTATCCCTACCTACGGGATACAACTGAGATACTGCCGGCTGCCAGGGTTTCCTCCTTAAACTGAACTTGTTGCCACGGCCTCCCCAGTACCATCTGACCGTGAGAAGAGTTACGCCCTCGTCTCATGCCTCACCGGGAAAGCCCTGGAATGGGCCAGCGCTGTGTGTAGTAGGGAGGATGCGGTGCTGGACCATTTTGAGGAGTTCTAGCCACGGCCTCCCCAGTACCATCTGACCGTGAGAAGAGTTACGCCCTCGTCTTATGCCTCACCGGGAAAGCCCTGGAATGGGCCAGTGCTGTGTGTAGTAGGGAGGATGCGGTGCTGGACCATTTTGAGGAGTTCACCTGCCAATTCCGGATAGTATTCGATCACCCACAGAGAGGGCAGGCAGGGCATTCTGGCGTCACCCCAGGAGAGTAGGCACCATTCTCATCCAGAGCCCTCTGCTGCACTAATGTTTGTCTCTGTCTCTTTTCCTGATTTTTCACTGCATTCCCAGTATAAGGCGCTAGTAGATTCAGGTGCGGCTGGGAATTTCATTAATAAAAGTCTAGCTCATAGTTTAGGGATCCCTATTGTTCCTGTGGATATGCCTTTCCCTATTCATGCCTTAGATAGTTGACCATTAGGGTCAGGGTTTATCAGTTTACCGCTCCTTTGTGTATGATAACGCAGGAGGGTCTCAAGGAGAAGATGAGTCTTTTCCTTATTGATTCTCCTGTGTATTCTGTGGTGCTAGGCCTACCCTGGTTAGTTTGTCATAAACCCACTGTTTCTTGGCCACAGAGGGCTCTCACGGGGTGGTCGCGAGAATGCTCAGTTAGGTGTTTAGGGGTTTTCGTTGGTGCTACTACGGTGGAAAGTCCAGACCAGGTCTCCACCGTGCGCAGATTTGGCTCTCGCCTTCTGTAAAAAGAAGGCGACTCAATTACCACCCCATCGACGGGGGGATTGTGCTATAGATCTCCTGGTAGACGCTGCATAGAGTCACGTGTATCCCCTTTCGCAAGCGGAGACGGAGGCTATGGAGACATATGTCTCTGAATCCCTGCATCAGGGGTTCATTCAGCCATCCATTTCACCCGTCTCCGAGTTTCTTTTTTGTGAAAAAAAAGAATGGCGGTTTACGCCTGTGCGTTGATTATCGAGGTCTTAATAAAATCACAGTGAAATATAGTTACCCGCTACCTCTGATCAATACGATTATTGAGTTAATGCACGGGGCACGTTTTTTCACAAAATTGGATCTCAGGAGTGCGTACAATCTGGTGTGTATTAAGAAGGGTGATGAGTGGAAGACGGCATTTAGCACCACCTCAGGTCATTATGAGTACCTGGTCATGCCATATGGGTTTATGAATGCTCCATCAGTTTTCCAATCATTTGTAGATGAGATCTTCAGGGACCTGCACGGGCAGGGTGTAGTGGTGTATATCGATGATATTCTGATATACTCTGCTACACGCGCCGAGCGCAGGGTGCTTGTCAAGTCTGAGAAATGCTTGTTTTTCCAACAATCCATCTCCTTCCTAGGGCATCGGATTTCCACTTCAGAGGTGGAGATGGAGAGTGACAGCATAATGACAAAGTGAAAACAGGTTTTTAGAATTTTGTGCGAATTTATATATATATATAAATTATAAAAATATGTATTTACATAAGTATTTCGACCCTTTGCTATGAGACTCGAAATTGAGCTCGGGTGCATTCTGTTTCCATTGATCATCCTTGAGATGTTTCTACAACTTGGATTGGAGTCCACCTTTGGTAAATTCAATTGATGATTGGACATGAATTGGAAAGGCACAAAACTATCTATATGAGGTCCCAAAGCTGACACTTGCATGTCAGAGCAAAAACCAAGCCATGAGGTCGAAGGAATTGTCAGTAGAGCTCCGGGACAGGGTTGTGTTGAGGCACAGATTTGGAGAAGTTTCCGAAAACATTTCTGCAGCATTGAAGGTCCTCAAGAACACAGTGGCCTCCATCATTCTTAAATGGAAGAAGTTTGGAACCACCAAGACTCTTCCTAGAGCTGGCTGCCCGGCCAAACTGAGCAATCGGGAGAGAATAGCCTTGGTCAGGGAGGTGACCAAGAACCCGATGGTCACTCTGACAGAGCTCCAGAGTTCTTCTGTGGAGATGGGAAAAACTTCCAGAAGAACAACCATCTCTGCAGCACTCCACCAATCAGGCCTTTATGGTAGAACTCGCTTGAAGTTTGCCAAAAGGAACCTAAAGACTCTCAGAACATAAGCAAAGATTCTCTGGTCTGATGAATCCAAGATTTAACTCTTTGGCCTGAATGCCTAGCGTCAGGTCTCGAGGAAACCTGGCACCATCCCTATGGTGAAGCATGGTGGTGGCAGCATCATGCTGTAGGGATATTTTTCAGAGGCAGGAACTGGGAAACTAGTCAGGGTCGAGGGAAATATGAACGGAGCAAAGTACAAATCAAATCAAATCAAATCTAATTTTATTTGTCACAAACACATGGTTAGCAGATGTTAATGCAAGTGTAGCGAAATGCTTGTGCTTCTAGTTCCGACAATGCAGTAATAACCAACAAGTAATCTAACTAACAATTCCAAAACTACTGTCTTATACACAGTGTAAGGGGATAAAGAATATGTACATAAGGATATATGAATGAGTGATGGTACAGAGCAGCATAGGCAAGATACAGTAGATGGTGTCGAGGACAGTATATACATATGAGATGGGTATGTAAACAAAGTGGCATAGTTAAAGTGGCTAGTGATACATGTATTACATAAGGATGCAGTCAATGATATAGAGTACAGTATATACATATGCATATGAGATGAATAATGTAGGGTAAGTAACATTATATAAGGTAGCATTGTTTAAAGTGGCTAGTGATATATTTACATAATTTCCCATCAATTCCCATTATTAAAGTGGCTGGAGTTGAGTCAGTGTCAGTGTGTTGGCAGCAGCCACTCAATGTTAGTGGTGACTGTTTAACAGTCTGATGGCCTTGAGATAGAAGCTGTTTTTCAGTCTCTCGGTCCCAGCTTTGATTCACCTGTACTGACCTCGCCTTCTGGATGATAGCGGGGTGAACAGGCAGTGGCTCGGGTGGTTGTTGTCCTTGATGATCTTTATGGCCTTCCTGTAACATCGGGTGGTGTAGGTGTCCTGGAGGGCAGGTAGTTTGCCCCCGGTGATGCGTTGTGCAGACCTCACTACCCTCTGGGGAGCCTTACGGTTGAGGGCGGAGCAGTTGCTGTACCAGGCGGTGATACAGCCCGCCAGGATGCTCTCGATTGTGCATCTGTAGAAGTTTGTGAGTGCTTTTGGTGACAAGCCGAATTTCTTCAGCCTCCTGAGGGTGAAGAGGCGCTGCTGCGCCTTCTTCACGATGCTGTCTGTGTGAGTGGACCAATTCAGTTTGTCTGTGATGTGTATGCCGAGGAACTTAAAACTTGCTACCCTCTCCACTACTGTTCCATCGATGTGGATAGGGAGGTGTTCCCTCTGCTGTTTCCTGAAGTCCACAATCATCTCCTTAGTTTTGTTGACGTTGAGTGTGAGGTTATTTTCCTGACACCACACTCCGAGGGCTCTCACCTCCTCCCTGTAGGCCGTCTCGTCGTTGTTGGTAATCAAGCCTACCACTGTTGTGTCGTCCGCAAACTTGATGATTGAGTTGGAGGCGTGCGTGGCCACGCAGTCGTGGGTGATCAGGGAGTACAGGAGAGGGCTCAGAACGCACCCTTGTGGGGCCCCAGTGTTGAGGATCAACGGGGAGGAGATGTTGTTGCCTACCCTCACCACCTGGGGGCGGCCCGTCAGGAAGTCCAGTACCCAGTTGCACAGGGCGGGGTCGAGACCCAGGGTCTCGAGCTTGATGACGAGCTTGGAGGGTACTATGGTGTTGAATGCCGAGCTGTAGTCGATGAACAGCATTCTCACATAGGTATTCCTCTTGTCCAGATGGGTTAGGGCAGTGTGCTGTGTGGTTGAGATTGCATCGTCTGTGGACCTATTTGGGCGGTAAGCAAATTGGAGTGGGTCTAGGGTGTCAGGTAGGGTGGAGGTGATATGGTCCTTGACTAGTCTCTCAAAGCACTTCATGATGACGGAAGTGAGTGCTACGGGGCGGTAGTCGTTTAGCTCAGTTACCTTAGCCTTCTTGGGAACAGGAACAATGGTGGCCCTCTTGAAGCATGTGGGAACAGCAGACTGGTATAGGGATTGATTGAATATGTCCGTAAACACACCGGCCAGCTGGTCTGCGCATGCTCTGAGGGCGCGGCTGGGGATGACGTCTGGGCCTGCAGCCTTGCGAGGGTTAACACGTTTAAATGTCTTACTCACCTCGGCTGCAGTGAAGGAGAGACCGCACTTTTCCGTTGCAGGCCGTGTCAGTGGCACTGTATTGTCCTCGAAGCGGGCAAAAAAGTTATTTAGTCTGCCTGGGAGCAAGACATCCTGGTCCGTGACGGGGCTGGATTTCTTCTTGTAGTCCGTGATTGACTGTAGACCCTGCCACATGCCTCTTGTGTCTGAGCCGTTGAATTGAGATTCTACTTTGTCTCTGTAATGACGCTTAGCTTGTTTGATAGCCTTGCGGAGGGAATAGCTGCACTGTTTGTATTCGGTCATGTTACCAGACACCTTGCCCTGATTAAAAGCAGTGGTTCGCGCGTTCAGTTTCACGCGAATGCTGCCATCAATCCACGGTTTCTGGTTAGGGAATGTTTTAATCGTTGCTATGGGAGCGACCTCTTCAACGCACGTTCTTATGAACTCGCACACCGAATCAGCGTATTCGTCAATATTGTTAACTGACGCAATACGAAACATATCCCAGTCCACGTGATGGAAGCAGTCTTGGAGTGTGGAGTCAGCTTGGTCGGACCAGCGTTGGACAGACCTCAGCGTGGGAGCCTCTTGTTTTAGTTTCTGTCTGTAGGCAGGGATCAACAAAATGGAGTCGTGGTCAGCTTTTCCAAAAGGGGGGCGGGGCAGGGCCTTATATGCGTCGCAGAAGTTAGAGTAACAATGATCCAAGGTTTTTCCACCCCTGGTTGCGCAATCGATATGCTGATAAAATTTAGGGAGTCTTGTTTTCAGATTAGCCTTGTTAAAATCCCCAGCAACAATGAATGCAGCCTCCGGATAAATGGTTTCCAGTTTGCAAAGAGTTAAATAAAGTTTGTTCAGAGCTATCGATGTGTCTGCTTGGGGGGGGGGATATATACGGCTGTGATTATAATCGAAGAGAATTCTCTTGGTAGGTAATGCGGTCTACATTTTATTGTGAGGAATTCTAAATCAGGTGAACAGAAGGATTTGAGTTCCTGTATGTTTCTTACATCACACCATGTCTCGTTAGCCATAAGGCATACGCCCCCGCCCCTCTTCTTACCAGAAAGATGTCTGTTTCTGTCGGCGCGATGTGTGGAGAAACCCATTGGCTGCACCGCATCGGATAGCGTCTCTCCAGTGAGCTATGTTTCCGTGAAGCAAAGAACGTTACAGTCTCTGATGTCCCTCTGGAATGCTACCCTTGCTCGGATTTCATCAACCTTGTTGTCAAGAGACTGGACATTGGCAAGAAGAATGCTAGGGAGTGGTGCACGGTGTGCCCGTCTCCGGAGTCTGACCAGGAGACCGCCTCGTTTCCCTCTTTTTCGGAGTCGTTTTTTGGGGTCGCAGCATGGGATCCATTCCGCTGTCCTGTTTGAAAGGCAGAACACAGGATCCGCGTCGCAAAAAACATATTCTTGGTCGTACTGATGGTGAGTTGACGCTGATCTTATATTCAGTAGTTCTTCTCGACTGTATGTAATGAAACCTAAGATGACCTGGGGTACTAATGTAAGAAATAACACGTAAAAAAAAAATAAACTGCATAGTTTCCTAGGAACGCGAAGCGAGGCGGCCATCTCTGTCGGCGCCGGAAGAGTCATGATGAAAACCTGCTCCAGAGCGCTCAGGACCTCGGACTGGGGCTACGGTTCACCTTCCACCTACGGTTCACCTTCCAATAGGACAACAACCCTAAGCACACAGCCAAGACAACGCAGGGGTGGCTTCGTGACAAGTCTCTGAATGCCTTTGAGTGGCCCAACCAGAGCCTGGAATTGAACCTGATCGAACATCTCTGGAGAGACCTGAAAATAGCTGTGCAGCAATGCTACCCAACCAACCTGACAGCTTCAGAGGATATGCAGAGAAGAAAAAACTCCCCAAATACAGGTGTGCCAAGCTTGTCGCGTCATACCCAAGAGGACTCGTGACTGTGATCTCTGCCAAAGGTTCTTCAACAAAGTACAGAGTGAGAATACTTATGTAAATGAAATATTTCAGTTATTTTGATTTTATAAATGTCCTAACACTTCTAAAAAAACAGTTTTTTGCTTTGTCTATATGGGGTATTGTGTGTAGATTGATGAGGATTTTTTTAATAATAACAAAATGTGGAAAAAGTTCAGAGGTCTGAATATTTTCCGAATGTACTGTAACTATAGCTTATATACTGAACAAAAATATGTGGACACGAACTCATCGATCATCTCATTCAAAAATCATGGGCATTAATATGGAGTTGGTCCCCACTTTGCTGCTATAACAGCCTCCACTCTTCTAGGAAGGCTTTCCACTAGATGTTGGAATATTGCTGCGGGGACTTGCTTCCATTCAGCCACAAGAGCATTAGTGAAGTCAGGCAATGATGTTGGGAAATTAGGCCTGGCTCGCATCGGCATTCTAATTCACCCCAAAGGTGTTTGATGGAGTTAAGGTCAGGGCTCTGTGCAGGCCAGTCAAGTTCTTCCGCACCGATCTCAAAAACCATTTATGTAAGAACCTCGCTTTGTGCAAGGGGCATTGTCATGCTGAAACAGGAAAGGTCCTTCCCCAAACTGTTGCCACAAAGTTGGAAACACAGAATTGTCTAGAATATAATTGTATGCTGTAGCGTTAAGATTTCCATTTTCTAGAACTAAAGGGCCGAGCCCGAACCAGATTTGTCCGTCAGATTTCCAGATGGTGAAGTGTGATTCATCACTCCAGAGAATGCGTTTCCACTGCTGCAGAGTCCAATGGCGGCCAGCTTTACACCACTCACAGAAAGTGACCGATGAGTGCTGAAGAGCGTAAAAATGGTCTGTCCTCGTTGCGCATGGTGATCTTAGGTTCGTGTGTGGCTGCTAAGCCGTGGAAACCCATTTCATCATGCTCCAGACAAATAGTTATTGTGCTGACGTTGATTCCAGAGGCAGTTTGGAACTTTGTAGTCTGTGTTGCAAACGAGGACAGACCATTTTTTACGCTCTTCAGCACTCATCGGTCACTTTCTGTGAGATTGTGTGGCCTACCACTTCGCAGCTGAGCCGTTGTAGCTCCTAGAAATTTCCACTTCACAATAACAGGACTTACAGTTGACCAGAGCAGCTCTAACAGATGAGTATAGGATGCATGTTTGTATCCCCATTATAGATAGTCATGTAACTATTCAGATAACTTCCACACAGGCACTAAATAGCATCATACTTTAATGTGGACGAACATCTGCATTATAATTATTTAGTTCTAGTGTTTTGAAGTTACGATGGGCTGTATATGATAAATGAGCAACCACTAGGCATGCCTGAATCCATGAGCTTCATTTCCCCAAGGGAGGAGAACCATTCCATCTCACACCAACGACGTCGGCCATTTCCTTTGAACTCCATAATTTCCTCAGAGCTAGCCCTTTTTGGGTGTCAAGACATCAATGCAATGAATCAGCTTTTTGTTTCTTCTATTGATTCTGTGACCTTAACAACTCTTTACTTTGGTTTTTAAAGCAATTTAACACTGTTGCACCATTCTAAAAGACGGTGGCTACTTCTGCTGCCTGCAACAGTAGAGACGATGGCTCCAAAGCAATTTATTTGACAGCCCAGGACCGAATTGCACGAGAAGCCAAAGCTGCCAACCCAGACAATAAAATGCTCAATTTTGTCCACAGCGATAAGGATTTAGTGTACTTTATATAGTGATGTCAAAGAGCATCAACCATGATGGAGGCTATTTATATGACATCAGACAACATCAAATCCTCCGACTGTAGAGTTTTGATCAGAGAGTTGCCAACATCTCTTTGTCTCTAAAGAATGGAATAGAATAGAAAATAGGAGTGTAAATGTTGCAGAACTATGTATTTGGATCTATGTATTTTGGTGTTGATGATGATGTAATGTTTGATGTAATGTTGATGACCTGTCAGAGGTGCCTCCCGGTATGGAGATAGATTATATGGTAATGTTGACAGATATCACATATGACAGTCATTCTTCTGCATCTCCAATCACATCCGTCAATGTAAATTCGATCCAAGCTGACATGTGTCTGATTGTCCCTGTGACTGAATATCAAACCCTACCATAATTTAGGTCTCTAGCCAGTTTTATTGTTAGACTACATATCTATTTAAGGTGGAGGTAATCTCTATGATCCAGAACTGCAACACCATCTGTATTTATCTTCAATGTGCTACATGTCAGTCCTCCCTTTACATCTTCAGCCATCCCTTCATTTCATTTCCAACTTTTTGACTGTACTCCAATGAGACTTTGGTACTCGCCGATCTCTAATGCAGACAGAGCAAAAAGACCGGACATAGTCCATAAATTGTCTATCTGTTTTGATAGAGAAAATGATCATGTGGAAAAGATCCTTGAGAATGATCTCAGGTGGTACTTTCAGCTGACCCATTTTTCTTTTCTGTTTAGAGCTTTGTGGCTGGTGGCATATTGATTTTAGATTTTGATCAAAAGGTTTTCTTGGAAAGCAATCTAGGCTATTTTCTCCTCTGTTGTATGAGGGCAAGCAGTAGTACCAACCCAAGATGGAGTTGTGTAGAAAACCGAAAAAATGTACCTACCTCTATGAGGGTTATCTTTGTCTTGCTGTGATCTCATACTGAATGCCTTGCTTTCTTAGATAAACAAGAGACTATACTGTAATTATAATGTAATTGTAATAGAATTTATTCAACCAGGTGCGCAACAATGAGGCAACCATCCATGGGAATTCCCAAAAGGATGAGGCTCAACGCCTCAGATTACTGCATGTACGTGCTGTGTCAATGGAGACATGTCTAGAATACCTTTCACTGGAAATGGACCAGTCATGGTATCACGAATCAACATGGCTAACGTTCCTCTAATGACACAAAGATTGCCTTGCTATCTTTGTATCATCAGAGGAACAAGCTCACCGTTTAATATCTCTATTAGAAAATACTTCTGCAGATTAAAACACAGTCGAGCAAAGGTGACTGACATTTTTCAGTTTGGCTGAAATGTGAGACCTAATTGCGGAAGCCCTCTGCATGCTTTAACCCAATAAATGACATACGCTCATAAACCACTGTTGGAAAAAGTCACAAGCGAAAGGAATTTTCAAAAGCGATGATCACCCCCGAGCACTCAGGTACCTTTCCACAGCGAGACCCATCTTTGCCTCATTGTGCTAGGTCTCTTGGGGATGTATTATTTTGAAGGTATGCAGCTGTTCTTTCATAAGCAGTCTCTAGATAAACTCAGCAAAGGGGAAAAGGGCAGCATTCACAACACTAGACAAATGGTAATTAGCAGACGTTTCATACAGCAGCCATGGCAGATGCAATTGGCTGCCATTCAGTGTTTATTTTGATGGTTGATAGCTCACAGAGAGCTATGGGAACCGATACCTTCTGATTTGGGTGTTTAGCGGGGCCGTAAGCAGACCCTGCAAACAGCAAACACAAGCAAAAATGACCCCAGCCATTATAACCTTTCCTGCTGAAGGCTCATTCACCTCAGTCCGTTTAGTTCCTTCTCCCAGTGAACCAGAGTCTGGCCCTATTGGAGTGCCCTTTGCTGTTCCATGTTGCTGAGGTGGAGAGTTTAAACGGAATCAATAAACACATCAACTGTTTGATGCACTTGCATACCATATCCTAAATACTCTGTTTGGATTTTTCTCATCTATGTGTGTTTACATTCACATGCTTTCAGAGCATAGACATATGACAAATGAACTGTAAGATCTGTTTGAATAGAGTACTTTTAGCTTGCCAGTGTAGTTGCATAGCAACCATGGGGAATGTGTTGACCTGTATACCCTCTTGTTATCACAAGGCTAACACTAACTAATGCCAACTCTCCCAATTCCATGGCTAAGTATAACATAACTGCTCTGTGTGCCATGCAATGTACAGAAATGTAGCAGGTTGTACCTAGTTTGGACATATTCTAACCCAAGCATGCAGATTCTATAGATTCTAATGACCAGTTGCATTGGGTGTGGGAGGAATCGTAATTTAGACCATTTCCAACATGACATTGAAGACAAGTCGACATGAAACTATTGAGTTTACCGTCTCAGAAAAAAGAGTGGAGCAACCTGACAAGAGTTAGGCGTGTGATCCACACACCTTTGGAAGTGCTGCTTGTCTGGTGTGCAAATCCAGCTCAGCACACATGCACAGCTCACAGGGTCTCCAGAATACCATCAAAGTTGCAGCGTTCTTCAACATCAAAAATAATGTTGATGCCTGTGTTTGCATGCTATGTGTACGGTGGCAGCCAGACAGGCTCCCCATGTTTCAAAGTTGACAGAATAGACTTGGTGAACAGATAGGAACACGTTCCACCTTGCTGTCCGCTTTACTGACCAGGTGTAACTGTAACATATTACTGTAATTATGTTATCTTCTCATCTGGGAACACATCACTGCTATGTATCCTTGCCCTGTATTCAAGAGATGCATCACACGGTAATATACAAACATAGTCATACAATGAAAATATTCCACAGTGAGGAAGGGAGTTTATGCTTTTAATGTATTTTTGAGAAATGGTATGAATTAACAGTCCAATTAAATATTGACTGGATTCGTTTGAATGAAAGTGTTTATTTAAATATACATTAAATTATGCATAATGTATATCCTTAATAAGTTTGATAAACAGCCATTAAGTTGGCCCCAGTAAATCCATTGACAATCAGTGCTCCAATAACTGAGATTAAGAGGAAGAGGTATCCATAAAATGTGCATTTATCAATACATTTATAAGGCAGACTTGGGGGGGTGAGCATGTTGCCACTGTCACTTCATCTTTTTACCCATCGGTTAATTTAAAGGAAGAATTCAATAATAATAATTATTCAAAATATGCACTTAGCCTCCCTTCAAAGAAGGAAAATGAAAGTCTTTGATTTCTCAACAGCCTAAAGAAAGGGAAGTGCTCGCAAACCTCATAAGTATTTCAATATGTAACTCATTTACATTTAAATAAAACCACCAGCGACACCCTCTGAAAATGATGTAAGTTTGTTTATAGAATGCATTTCGGCTAAATTGGTAAAAGGACCTTACTGACCTCTGACTTGTACATGGACGGTCATGCTCGTTCAATTTCAGTCATGGGGAGGGTTTAGTAGTTTTTTTATTTGGTTCTGGGGAGGGTCATGTAATTTGTAATTGATTAAATATTTTTGAATTAGTTGCTTATTATAGTGTCTCGATGTGTGCCCAAGGCTGCCTTTACTCCCCGATTCTCTGCTGAGCCCACAATATCAAATGTACCTAGTGTAGTCCCAATCAAATGATCCATAGCCTATACTAAGTGCATGCTTGGAGAAGCACAGGGAAAAGTTATATTTCTAAGAAAATGTACTTCCTTCCAACCTTCCGTGTTGCTCCCTAACCAATGGTTGTGTGCTGTGTACAGTGGCACTTCAGGAGGTGAGTCAAAGGCTTCTAACAAAAATGTATTTTATTGGTAAAAAAAAAAGAGCATTATCTGTACGCACGGACTAGACCTGCGTATGTATTGTTCAGTTTGAGAGGGAGAGCACGAATATGAGAAGGAGGACCGGAAGTAAGCTTGCTACTGCTATAATTGATTAACATAAAAACAATATGTTTTGTTGCCCAAAATGGCGCTAGTGTCAGTGACCTCACAATAAACCATATTGGAGTAATTTACAGAACTTACATTACTATGAAGCGGCAGCCAAAAATGATGGACAGCGCATGGGTGCTGAAAGTAGACTAATTCGAGAAGGACTGATTCATTTGAACAGTCTTCATTCATTTGAACTTTAGGCTATTAACAACAAGAGGGCTTTGTGTTGGAGCCTATTTCTTCCTATTTAAGAAATATGAGATAGGCAAGCCTACATGTTTGACAGACAAATTGATAGTCTACTATCCATATATTTTGTTTGCCATTTCCTTCAGTCACCATGCACTCCTTAAATATCGCAGTGTCAGTGAAGGGCTTGGTGTGTTAAGTTAAAACCAGGGCTTGAATTGAGATGTATGTGCAGGCATTGTGGCTTTTGTTAAAGAACATGGCTAAAAGTATAGGACTACCCTTTGTTAGCTTAAGATTTTGATTCTTTATGTTAGAAACAAGCTGTAAAATGCCGGGGAAAGACGTGACTTCGATGCATATGGGATATCTTTTGTTTGCATCTATGACATTGAGGCTGAGCTACAACCTTCTATAGCTGAGGAGAGAAAGATGTACTTTGCTTGAGAAGTAGGCTAATATGTTATTCTGTCACTATCAATTGACGTTCAACATTTCAACAGGCTTTTAAACATCATACTAACTCTAAATCAGTCAGGAGCAAGCCAACTAAGAAGGAACAGAAATGAATTATTTAGGCTATATTATTATTATTTCAAGGCTATATATAGCCTGTCATTTAAGGAATCTGTTGTAAAGTGTTTGTGACACGCTACAGGCTGGTACTCAGCATTTCAACAACACACCAACGTCACTTCACTTCACATTTCACTATACACTATACATTTCGCATTTAGGCTGTAAAAGGCTGTAAAATATATATTTTCCATTTCCATTTAAGAGAGGTAGGATTTTCTCCAGGCATCCCTCATTATAAATAACGTACAGTCCCTAAATAGAAAAATATGCTAACATAACGCGGAATGAAGGTATTTCCAATGCTTTTCTTCACGACTACCCTTTTACATTAAGAACTAACACAGAGCGAGGCGAACGAAAGGCGAACGAAAGGTCATTCATTATTTAATAAATCATCCTCTGAATCATTTCTCAGCAGAAAAAGCCATCAGCACGGAGCACTATTGGAATTTGCAGTTCTCTCTTTCTTCTTCTCCGCCAATTGTTGAATAGCTCATTATAGTTGCTTTACATTAGGTGTTTTACCTTTTGTTGAAAGACACATTTGGACAAAAACAAAACACAGAGTTACAATGGCAAAATGCATGAACATCTTCATAAGAACATTCAGTATTAGGGTAGTAAAATCAAAGCAGTGAAATAATGATTTGAGTAGAGCTCTGAGTCTCCAAATGAAAAGACTCCAATTCCACCCTGTTTGAATCACATACTTGCCATCATGGTACAAAAACAACATCATTAATTATCTCACAATGTCGAGTGAGTAAGGGAGTTAGGCTACTGAAGTCTAGTAAATCTGGTATCTTCAATAAGTTGTTGATGTTGCATCACCTCTTTCCATAGCCAAACAGTGTCAAGAAAAACACTCTGCTTTTGCTACTTCAGGTTTGATCATCACAGTGCCTCGTATTCCAAACTAACCACACCCCTCCTTCAGTGATTCTGTAGGTTCCATTACCTTGAAACACATTACCTTTACTGCAAGGGCTGAGGCTTTCAATGCTGTCCATAGAGATGCTTCATATGCATCCATACTTGGATGTATTCTCAGATTTCCTCTGTATACGTTCTTGCTGTGAGATATAAGGCGGTCTGCATCATGCTGATGCTTTGATCTGCGGGTTCTCCTCCTGCAGCCAAGGCAGACTTCCAAGATATAATGTGTGCATACGTGTGGATATCACTGAGAGGAAAAGCTAACGTCTTATGGCAAACTATAGGTTCACTTCTGTTAACCAGTATAACACAGCCTGTCTCGGAGTTAGACGGTGGAAATTACGGTACATCAAGATGATTTGTCATGAGCTAACTAAGTGGAGTGTGGGCGGATTATTTCTTTGGTGTTTTTACAGTGCAGGTGTGAGAGTGAAAGAGTGATTTATGTGAGAATATGTCAAATTCCTCTCCTATAATTATTTTGGGGGGGCATCTTTATAGTTCCATTTCTTCATTGAAATATCAGCATGCGCCCCGACTGGCTTCTTACGTATTTCACAAGATGTTATGAGTCCTATCTTCAAAATGGACTTTCTCATTCAGCATGTGAACAGCACTAGGATGACCTACTTTACGTACTTAATCCTCTTCGTTCACTGGGCTGAGGATAAGTCCAATAATGACAAGTGGAATGACTAACCTGTCTTTCAATGTCATATTGTTTGAGTGGCAGAATGCATGCTTTCATCACCTGGTAGACAGAAGTCCCAATGGAAAAATATATTTAGCGAAAGGGTACTGAGATAAATGAGCGGTGAGAAAATGACTATTGTCCAGTGATTTTCGGTAGAACTCATTGCATTCTGTCCTTTTATTTAGATGAGGAATACAACCTTGTTTGTATTCCACAGCTACAGTATAGCTCATCACCTTTACCCTTTCACACAGACACCGTCCCCCACCCACGCGTGACAACACACTCTGAGACGCGGTAATGGAGGTAGCCTCCAATTGATCTGGAATAAGGCTTTATAATTGCACTTTCTTTTCATGTGGGGTGTTTGGATTACTCCCCCTCCAGCAGACTCCCACGTGTGGAAGCCTCACTCACTCGGCTGTCAGAAAGCCTTCCACCACATCAACAGGCTCCCTCTCTGCTTAGTCCACATACACCACCAGAGACCTAGACAAAATTATTACTGTCATATTGTTGCATATTATTACTAATATTGGTGCAAAATGCCTCAGTTGAAATGACTGTGCAAACGATCTCTAACTTTGAAGTTAGTCAGGCTATAGATGTCGTTTTAAAATATGCCTATATCAGGTGCTGTAATCATATACATCAAGTGCTATTTATATACGTATAGGTATATATTTGCATGAAAACATTTAATTGTATACATTTACTAAATTGTTTATAGTGTTGTTGGTCGGTTTGATCACGTGCACATCTTACAGAGTGTGGCTTTAATTTAAAAACTAACATGCCATGCTAACTATTCTTTCAGTACCCACAGCTTGTCATGTCCAAGGTCCTGTACCCCCAGCTTTTAATGTCCAAGATCTTGGTTTCATAATCAACAACAGGTAAGCCCACCAGCAGCCCACTGTCACGCCCTGGCCATAGAGAGGCTTTTATTCTCTATTTTGTTTAGGCCAGGGTGTGACTAGGGTGGGCTTTCTATGTTAATTTTCTATGTTTTGTTTTTCTTTGTTGTTTGGCCGGGTGTGGTTCTCAATCAGAGGCAGCTGTCTATCGTTGTCTCTGATTGATAACCATACTTCGGTAGCCTTTTCCCACCTGAGTTTTGTGGGTAGTTGCTTTCTGTTTTTGTGTCTGCACCAGACAGAACTGTTTCGGTTGTTCTCTTTGTTGTTTTGCATTTTAGTGTTCAGTTTCGAATAAATAATATGAACACGTACCACGCTGCACCTTGGTCCTCACCTTCTTCCACCAACGGCTGTTACAGAACTACCCACCACCAACTGACCAAGCAGCTTGGTAAAAAGGAGATATGGACAATGGAGGACATCCTGAACGGCAAGGGATCCTACACATTGGAGAAGATCCTGGCTGGAAGGGATCGCCTTCCATGGGAACAGGTGGAGGCAGCCAGGAGAGCGGAAGCAGCAGGAGAAGGGAACCAGCATTCCAAGGGAACGCGGCTGGCGAGGAAGCCCGAGAGGTTGGAAACCTGAGCCCACTCCCCGTGCTTACCGGGGAGAGCATGTGACTGATCAGGCCCCGTGCTATGGGGTGATGCGCACTGTGTCTCGGCCGAGCATTCACAGGCCGGTGTGCTCGGTGCCAGTGTCCCGCATTTGCCGGGTGGAAGCTGGCATCCAGCCAGAACGGGTGGGGCCAGCTATGCGGTTCGAGACCGCCAGTGCGCCTCCACGGCCCTGTGTATCTGGTGCCTCGGCCAAGGGAGAGGCCGCCTGTATGTCTCCCCAGCCTGGTGAGTCCTGTGCCTGTTCCCAGAACCAGGTCTCCCTCCAGCCCGGCGCTGCCAGAGTCGCCCGCCTGTCCGGCGCTGCCAGAGTCGCCCTCCTGTCTGGCGCTGCCAGAGTCGCCCGAGGTTCCCGCTCCACCTTAGCCTTGGCCCACTCAGGTGGCGCCTCTGGAGCGGGGTCCGGACTTTTCCCACCTGAGTTTTGTGGGTAGTTGCTTTCTGTTTTTGTGTCTGCACCAGACAGAACTGTTTCGGTTGTTCTCTTTGTTGTTTTGCATTTTAGTGTTCAGTTTCAAATAAATAATATGAACACATACCACACTGCACCTTGGTCCTCACCTTCTTCCACCAACGGCCGTTACACCCACCAACCCAATCAAGCCCAGGAATCAAAAACATTTGGCACAGAATTGGATCATAGTGGATCATGGCGGCTTTCGAAGACCCCCAGCCTAGACTGCTTCATCGGCCAGATGGTACCATCAGCTGTGGCCTCCTCAGAACTAAATATTAATGCCCATGTCTCCACTCAGCTCCCTTTGTCGTCTAATACCTCCTTGGATTCCCATGAACCTGTGCCAGCTGGATCAAAGGGAGCATCGACGTGACGATGCATGGTGCAATGTCCACCCACGGCTTCAAAAGACCTGAGCTTCTCTGTTATTGGACTCTCTTCTTAAAACTGAATGCAACACCTTGGACTGGAACTATGGTTCAAGATGGCATCGGATGAGAAGGGATCTCAGCATGCCCCAATGTACTTTTCCTTGATCTCTGCTTGTTCTGTAGTTTGTCGTTGTGGCCAATTAAAAACCCACGTACAGTATGCCTGATATGGAGGCAAAGAACCTTCCCTTGAGTTTTTCATTTGACCTTTTTGCATGACTAATATCCATCCCGACTGAAGTGCTTTGATACTGATCCCTTGTAATATACCGTTTCTGTGGTTGTTAACATTGAGTATGTATATTTATAATAACTGCTCCTTATATGGATATGACGAAGTGCTTATATGTTGTTTATAAAGTATATACCCAAGTGTTACTGAGCATGAGAAAGCAGAATAATTCAATTAACTTAGAATTTGAATTAAGCACAGTATTGAAAAGGCAGGCTCTCTGGCTTTCTACTGAGAAGAGGTATTTGGGGAGAGGGGATGAAAGTTCATTTGAGTTAGAAAGCAGAACTCTTCCCTGATGTCAGCCCCCTGGGTGGCACGGATGAATAGCATCACTTATGACAGCCACTATTCTGTCAATGGCTCCTCATTCATCCTGACTGCTCATGAAAATGTCAAGTGCTGTATTAAACCACACTGATTGTAATTGGTATATGTTCCAGTCCAGATGAAGACACTTCAGTTACTACGAAGGCACTGCAGTTTGCAAGCTACACCAACTGTACACAGTCTATCAATTCTTTACAAAAATTACAAAGTTGTCGTTAATATATGTAAATTATAATTTGTAAGGAATGTGATTAGTCATTAAAGAGATTTAAGAGGGATTTTGGCAATTAAGCCCTTTATCTACTTCCCATGACTGGGATGAACTCGTGCATACAATTTGTATGCCTCTGCATGCAGTTTGAAGGAAGTTGCTGACAAGCATCCTGTTTCCATTGATCATCCTTGAGATGTTTCGACAACTTGGATTGGAGTCCACCTGTGTTAAATTCAATTGATTGGACATGATTTGGAAAGGCACACACCTGTCTATATAAGGTCCTACAGTTGACAGTGCATGTCAGAGCAAAAACCAAGCCATGAGGTCGAAGGAATTGTCAGCAGAGCTCTGAGACAGGATTGTGTTGAGGCACAGATCTGGGGAAGGTCCCCAAGAACACAGTGGCCTCCATCATTATTAAATGGAACCACCAAGACTCTTCCTAGAGCTGGCCGCCTGGCCAAACTGAGTAATCAGGGAAGAAGGGCCTTGGTCAGGGAGATGACCAAGAACCCGATGGTCATTCTGACAGAGCTCCAGAGTTCCTCTGTGGAGATGGGAGAACCTTCCACAAGGGCAACCATCTCTGCAGCACTCCACCAATGAGGCCTTTATAGTAGTGTGGCCAGACGGAAGCCACTCCTCAGTAAAAGGCACATGACAGCTCGCTTGAAATTTTGCCAATAGGAACCTAAAGTACTCTCAGACCATGAGAAACAAGATTCTCTGGTCTGATGAAACCAAGATTGAACACTTTGGCCTGAATGCCAAGCGTCACATGTGGAGGAAACCAGGCACTGCTCATCACCTGGCCAATACTAGCCCTACGGTGAAGCATGGTGGTGGCAGCATCATGCTATGGGGATGTTTTTCAGCGGCAGGGACTAGGAAACTAGTCAGGATTGAGGCAAAGATGAACGGAGCGAAGTACAGAGAGATCCTTGATGAAAACCGTCTCCAGAGCGCTAAGTACCTCAGACTGGGGCGAAGTTTCGCCTTCCAACATGACAACGGCCCTAAGCACACAGACAAGACCACATAGGATTGGTTTCGGGACAAGTCTCTGAATGTCCTTGAGTGACCCTGCAAGAGCCTGGACTTGAACCTGATCGAACATGTCTGGAGAGATCTGAAAATAGCTGTGCAGCGACACTCCCCATCCAACCTGACAGAGCCTGAGAGGATCTGCAGAGAAGAATGGGAGAAACTATCCAAATACAGGACAATAGGCAAGCAGCTTGGTGAGAAGGCAACAACTGTTGACACAATTATTAGAAAATGGAAGAAGTTCAAGATGACGGTCAATCACCCTCGGTCTGGGGCTCCAGGCAAGATCTCACCTCGCGGGGCATCAATGATCATGAGGAAGGTGAGGGATCAGCCTAGAACTACACAGCAGGACCTGGTCAATAACCTGAAGAGAGCTGGGACCACAGTCTCAAATAAAACCATTAGTAACACACTACGCCATCATGGATTAAAATCCTACAGCGCATCCAAGGTTCCCCTGCTCAAGCCAGCGCATGTCCAGGCCCGTCTGAGGTTTGCCAATGACCATCTGGATGATCCAGAGGAGGAATGGGAGAAGGTCATGTGGTCTGATGAGACAAAAATAGAGCTTTTTGGTCTAAACTCCACTTGCCGTGTTTGGAGGAAGAAGAAGGATGAGTACAACCCTAAGAACACCATCCCAACCGTGAAGCATGGAGGTGGAAACATAATTCTTTCGGGATGCTTGTCTGCAAAGGGAACAGGACAACTGCACTGTATTGAGGGGAGGATGGATGGGACCATGTATCGCGAGATCTTGGCCAACAACCTCCTTCCCTCAGTAAGAGCATTGAAGATGGGTCTTGGCTGGGTCTTCCAGCATGACAACGACCCGAAACACACAGCCAGGGAAACTAAGGAGTGGCTCCGTAAGAAGCATCTCAAGGTCCTGGAGTGGCCTAGCCAGTCTCCAGACCTGAACATAATATAAAATATTTGGAGGGAGCTGAAAGTCCGTATTGCCCAGCGACAGCCCCGAAACCTGAAGGATCTGGAGAAGGTCTGTACGGAGGAGTGGGCCAAAATCCCTGCTGTAGTGTGTGCAAACCTGGTCAAGAACTACAGGAAACATATGATCTCTGTAATTGCAAACAATGGTTTCTGTACCAAATATTAAATTCTGCTTTTCTGATGTATCAAATACTTATGTCATGCAAGAAAATGCTAATTAATTACTTAAAAAATCATACAATGTGATTTTCTGGATTTTTGTTTTAGATTCTGTCTCTCACAGTTGAAGTGTAACTATGATAAAAATTACAGACCTCTACATGCTTTGTAAGTAGGACAACCTGCAAAATTGGCAGTGTATTAAATACTTGTTCTCCCCACTGTATGTATACATATATATATATATATATATATATATATATATATATATATATATATATATATATATATATATATATGCTCATTTAGAATGTCATGCTAAATACATCAAAATACTTGATACATTTTTGTGCTCTATAACACGGGAGTTATTTTTCAGAATTTGCAGATTGGTACTTACTGAGTCTTTCAGAACATTGTGTGCATGCTTTGTATCTGTTGTTATTTAGATGGAATCAAGAACATCTAAAAACAAAGGTAAAGATGAATGAGTCTACTTCTAGAGAATACCAAATCACTGCTACGTATGTTTGAAAGGCTTCACAACAGCCCATATGGATAATCATTTACAGTTCCTTTCTTTGTGGGCAAAGAAAAATAACACTATGCATAAAACATAATATATCACCAGATACTATACATGTATAATTTCAATTAGACACATCAACTTAAGTATTTTTCATAGTCTACATAACATTACTTCAGCACAGAAGTGAATGTAAAAGACAAAAGTGTCTGAGTTAAAGAAGACGTGTCTACCCATATTACACAGTAGCTGGTAGCTGGGTGGCCCCTGCTCTGTGTCCAGACCTGAGGAGCAAGTATCTGGAGGGTTAATGACACCATGATATGAATAAATACAAGTGAACTCTGTTTGTCCCAGGGGTACAGTATCTGTTGCAGCCCCATTTCCTGGAGTCCCCACGGTGTAATTAGCACAGACTCTGGGTGATGATCTTATCGGTCTGGCTCTCGGGTGGTGTGTAATAAAGACATCCAGGGTCGGTCTTTGTCGGTCTTTCCCTTATCGTCGCCAGCCACTAATTAGGCCCCACAGGTAAAGGGGATTATGGGTATTAGAGTCACACGGTAGTCTGAAAAAACCCAGGATTTCAATCGAGCTCTGGCCTCGATGTGACCTTTAGAGACTGGTTGCTTTGGTTAGAGAGCAGCTGGATAAGATATACACCATTCCTGGGTACCGGTATATACACAGGGAGAATGTTATACATGGTGGTAAACCACCGGGTCCATACCTCTCATTATCTCTTCTCACACTAGCTAATGAGTCTGACCTCTGTGGCTCGAAACAATGTGCAGACACACTCCATTGGTTTCACATTAGCACGGGCACAAGACGAGGTGTTCCCAGGATGGGATGCTGAATGGAAAACAAAACGGGTTCTGTAAATGTACGGTCGACAGACACAAAGCAGCAGCATGTTGATGCACTTTGACGTGTTTGGATACCCATAGATATCAACCTTGAAAGTAGCTTACCGGTTGGGCTTTACCGTAGCAGTCGGTAGCTTTCCCTTCAGATCTTGAACAATGGATATTGATCATCTGAAAGACTGAGGTATAATCTCTCCACCTAATCAGATGACCAGCAACGGCAATACAAGAACCCGAAGCATGATATGTTTTAAGTTTATTACAATGAGCACATTTATTCACGTTTTGTGTCTGCATTGACACGGCTTTGTGTTCTCAAAGCGGGGCAATAAATCAGCTAGATACAACTTCACTGTGTGAGTCATTAATGTCTCGTTGGCATACATTTCTTTAGGTTTACTATCACCAGATCACATGGGTATAAGAGACTTTACTTTCTCCCTTTGGGCCCAGTTCCTAAAGTTACAAATTACCTAAAGGTTTGTGCAGCGAAGAAGAAATTCTGGGCAACAATTTGGCACATTACATCCCAGCCTCACTCCCTGACATTATAATCAGCGGGAGACGATTGGACCCATGGGAGCAGTTTCCATATCATTTACTACACAGCAGTCTTAACAAAAAAATATATTCAGTTGTTTTTGGTTCATTTTGGTATTGGGCAAATGTCCTGTCCATGTCTAACCTGTTGGTTGTCAAGGATACGATCTACAGACTGGTGTCAAACAGTCACACAGTTTATCCTGTTTATTTATGTCTTGGGTGATACAGGATGGAGGACACCCACTCGTTCTTATACCTTTTCCTATTTCCTCCTAACCACTCTCCTCTTGGCTGGTGTGAAAGAGTTTGTTTAATTAAAGTGCTAACTCTTTGTTCAGTTTGACTGTAGTTTCAAACTGAGATAGAGTATATCATGTATCTGTTAATGTGAGGACCTTTGCTCTTTAAGATGACATTAAGTTCTGGTACAGTATGTAATTTACTGTGTGTCTGAATCCTGACATTCTTACCTGTTATTATACTATACCTAATCAAGAAGGGAACATTTTGCTTTGTGCAAACCTTAGAAAAAATTACTGGCACAATCAGTACACTATTCAGAGCCATATTGTTGGTTAATTATTGGCTTTAAAGAGCCTATAAAAGGCTCTGTTTACAGCAGTGGTTGCTAGGACACCCACCTGCTGCCTACCTTTTTATGCTCTTTCTGAATCTTCTGGACGTGTTTGCTCATTTTACGGGATGGTGGAGTGCAGAATCTCCCACACGTAAAACCTGAGAGAACTCCTGCTATCTCCAAGTATCATTTTAGTTTTAATCTGTTGTTCTCTATTACTGTCTTTTTGCTAGCTCGAGCCATCTACTTTAAGTGCTACCTGTCTTCCCCGTGGCCTACTTAGCGTCTGAACTGCTGACTGCTCATAACTTGCAGATAATTGTTGACACATCAACCCGGATTAAGGGGCAGGGCAATTTGTGACTAATGTTGTTCTCGTAATCGGTGGCTATATTGGAGGGGGAGTGGTATCTCCTCTCCTAGGCAATTAGAAATTAGTGTTAGTACTTCAGTCTCCCCTGTTTTGTCAGCAGCACTCTCGTTGCCGAAAAAAATAAGGTTCTGCCGAGTTGTTCTGAGGAGTTATTCGAGGAAGGAAAGCGAGAAAGGCTCCTCTCTCTCTCTCTCTCTCTCTCTCTCTCTCTCTCTCTCTCTCTCTCTCTCTCTCTCGTATCTTACCTAGTTATTTTCAGATCTCATTTATCTCTATTGTAACTTTGGCAACTGCAGCGAGCTCAGGGACAGTTGTTGTTGTTGTTTTGGAAATGTACTCCAGTACTTTGTATTTCAAATGATACAATGACTGAGGTTAAAGTGCAGACTGTCAGCTTTAATTTGAGGGTATTTTCAGGTGAACCGTTGGGTGAGCTGAATACGGATAATCCTGAATGTATTGTGATGTTGAGAGGCTAGCATGTCTTGGTGGGTATGATACTTTCTCACTCATCACTATTCATTCAGGATTATCTGTAACCATGGTAGCATCTACATTAATGTGGAAGTGTTTAGAAACATATTATATTCTTATTTACAAAAGTGACTCCAAAATGACACAATACATTATTTCCCATTAACTTATATTGGGCACAAAATAATCTGAAACAAAACGAAAACAAACAGCAAATGCATCTAACACATTTGTTGATGTAATCATTGTGTTCTATGAATATGGGACCAAATACTAAGCATTTCAAATCCAAAGTGCTGGAGTACAGAGTAAAAATAAGAGATCCCAATACACTATCCCAATACATTTGGAGCTCACTGTATGTGTGTGTTTTCTATACCTGTTGGCTCCTCTCCCTGTAGGCTTTACAGACGCTCCCCACTCCTTGGCTGTAACTCTTCTATTTTAGTGTACTCTGCCTAGACAACCCATATGGAATTCCTGGTCCAGCGTTTGGAACTTCCAATCTGCGGTCAAGAACGTTGCATTCATCTCAGCCTATGCTGGCCTTCAGTCTCTGGACTTTTTGGCCCTGAAGGAGACATGGATTCAGCCCAGACAACACAGCTACTCCAGCTGCTCCCTCTTCATCTATGTGTTCTCTCATAGTAAGAGAGGATCTGGTCGTCGTGGTGGTGGCACTGGTCTACACATTTCTTCTATTTTCTCTCACCTGTCCATCTCCTCATTTGAATTCCATGCTGTCTCTTTCACTTGTACACTCAAACTTAAACATTTTATAATTTATTGCCCACCAGGTGTCTTTGGAGAGTTCCTCAAAGAGTATGACACCTTGATTAGCTAATTTCCTGACGATGGCTCACCGCTCTTCGTACCTGGCGTCTTCAACCTCCCGACGTCTGCCATCGATGAATTCCTTTCCAACTTCCCCTCCTTGTCTCTTTCACCTCACCCTTTCCCAGTCCCCTCCCACTCACAATGGAGGCAATATGCTAAACCTCACCCTTTCCCAGTCCCCTCCCACTCACTATGGAGGCAATATGCTTAACCTCACCCTTTCCCAGTCCCCTCCCACTCACTATGGAGGCAATATGCTTAACCTCACCCTTTCCCAGTCCCCTCCCACTCACAATGGAGGCAATATGCTAAACCTCACCCTTTCCCAGTCCCCTCCCACTCACTATGGAGGCAATATGCTTAACCTCACCCTTTCCCAGTCCCCTCCCACTCACAATGGAGGCAATATGCTTAACCTCACCCTTTCCCAGTCCCCTCCCACTCACAAGGCAGGCAATATGCTTAAACTCACCCTTTCCCAGTCCCCTCCCACTCACAATGGAGGCAATATGCTAAACCTCACCCTTTCCCAGTCCCCTCCCACTCACTATGGAGGCAATATGCTTAACCTCACCCTTTCCCAGTCCCCTCCCACTCACAATGGAGGCAATATGCTTAACCTCACCCTTTCCCAGTCCCCTCCCACTCACAAGGCAGGCAATATGCTTAACCTCACCCTTTCCCAGTCCCCTCCCACTCACAAGGCAGGCAATATGCTTAACCTCACCCTTTCCCAGTCCCCTCCCACTCACAAGGCAGGCAATATGCTTAACCTCACCCTTTCCCAGTCCCCTCCCACTCACAAGGCAGGCAATATGCTTAACCTCACCCTTTCCCAGTCCCCTCCCACTCACAATGGAGGCAACATGCTTAACCTCACCATTTCCCAGTCCCCTCCCACTCACAAGACAGGCAATATGCTTAACCTCACCCTTTTCCCAGTCCCCTTCCACTCACAAGGCAGGCAATATGCTTAACCTCACCCTTTCCCAGTCCCCTCCCACTCACAAGGCAGGTAATATGCTTAACCTCACCCTTTCCCAGTCCCCTCCCACTCACAAGGCAGGTAATATGCTTAACCTCACCCTTTCCCAGTCCCCTGCCACTCACAAGGCAGGCAATATGCTTAATCTCATCTTTACTAGAGGCTGTTTTCCTACTTATCTCACCCACTCCACTACCCAGATGATCATGCGCTGTCACAATCTTCCCTCTCTCTTTCTCCCACTACTCTCTCCTCTTCTATCCTATCATCTCTCCCTAAATCCTTCTCCCACCTGTATCCTGATTCTGCCTCTTTGACCCTAGTCTCCTCCCTGTCCACATCCTATGACAAGCACTGTCCCCTTTCCTCCCGGCTGGCTGGTCCCTCCCCCCTGCTCCGTGGCTGAAGCGACTCATTGTTAGATTACAGAACAGGGCAGAAAATAAAGGAAAGCTCCTCGGGAAGTTATCATCCTTCCACTCCCTCCTCTCTACCTTATCTTCTGTATCCACTGCTAAAGTGACTTTCTTTCACTTTAAATGTCTCTAACCCTAGGAAACTATTTTCCACCTTCTCCTCCATCCTTAATCCTCCAGCCCTTCACCCTCCCTCCTCTCTCTCTGCTGGCGACATTGTCAACCACTTTGAAAAAGAAATTGATGACAGGTTCAGCCTATTGAGTCCACTGGTCCCGCTCACACGGAACGATTCTCCGTCTTTACCTCTTTATCCCCTCTCTCTCTCCAGATGAAATCCTGCAACTAGCGAGGTCCAGCCACCCGATAATCTGCCTGCTCGACCTATTCCCTCCTACCTTCACTAGGGCATCTCTGGAGACCCTCTCCCATTCCTCACTTCCCTCATTAACTCATCCCTGACCACTTCTACAATGTTGATACCTGGTTAGTGTTGAGGATGACATCACCAGTGGCTGGAGCAACACACACAGACTTCTGGTCTGGTAAGTCCTGGATACCAACAACTGTCCCACCGCCATTCTCTGGAAGGTAGCGCTCAGCTGTCAACGACACCTCATTCATCACCTGAACATGATGGGGAGAGGAAAAGTTGAATACAGTGTGTTAGTGATGGGCTGGTACAAAAACCTTTACCCAGTGGGTCTCCAGGACCATGATTGAAGAACACTGCTATGTGTAAAGTACATTGCGGCATGCCCGGGCCCTGCAGCGCCGAACAACGAAGGCTCTTCAGCAACCTCAAATTCTGCATCACACCCTATTTAGCTAGCTACCTAAACAGAGTTGCCGACAAGGCACATTGGGTTGTCACAGTTACCATAGCCACAACGTCATAAACCCTGCCTCGTACTACATTTTAACTTCTTACAATGTGATTGTAAATCTAACCTTAACTAGGGTCATAACATCTTGTCAGACGGTTATTGTCATGCAAAAAGACTGACGGTTCCACGGTAATTGACCGTCAATTAACATAAACAGGTTTAGCATTTCCAGGCCTTCAGGCATACAAGCCGCAAAAGTCTAATAATTAAATATACACCATCACAATTAATCCATTATTTATTTTGGGCAGGTCTAAAGAAACATTATGATATGAAGAAAATGTATTTCAGAAGAGCAGAATATGAGTTGGCCTGCTGTATGTTACCTGGCTATGCGCCCTACCGTAGGCTTGTTCATTTAGCAGACAAGATGCACTTAAGTTCCATGCCATTATTTTAAATGATATGATTTTATAGTAAGAAGAATATACGGGACCTTCGGAAAGAATTCAGACCCTTGACTTTTTCCACATGTTGTTACGTTACAGCTGTATTCTAAAATGGACTAAATAGTCCCCACCCCCCTTATCAATCTACACACAATAGCCCGTTATGCTACAGCAAAAATTAAGTATTCATACCCTTTACTCAGTACTTTGTTAAAGCACCTTTGGCAGTGATTACAGCCTTGATTCTTCTTGGGTATGATGCTCCAAGCTTGGCAAGGACATTCAGAGACTTGTCCTCAAGCCACTCCTGTCTTGGCTGTGTGCTTAGGGTCGTTGTCCTGTTGGATGGTGAACCTTCACCCCAGTCTAAGGTCCAGAGCGCTCTGGAGCTCAGTTAAATACAGTCGAAAGGATATCTATAGGCTAATGGTGATTTGATCAAGTGTTCTCTCATCAAGTGATCATATTTTCACACATCAGAATATTAATTTAATCTTGTCTTTGCTAATATGTCTAATTTGTTTTAGATTTAGAATGGCAAATTATCAAATGGGCAGGAACAGGGGCAAGAGAAAAAAGACATCCGTATGCAAGAGAAATAAGACAACCGTGTGCAAGAGAAATAAGACAACCGTGTGCAAGAGAAAAAAGACATCCGTGTGCAAGAGAAAAAAGACAACCGTGTGCAAGAGAAAAAAGACATCCGTATGCAAGAGAAAAAAAGACATCCGTATGCAAGAGAAAAAAAGACATCCGTATGCAAGAGAAAAAAAGACATCCGTATGCAAGAGAAAAAAAGACATCTGTATGCAAGAGAAAAAAAGACATCTGTATGCAAGAGAAAAAAAGACATCCGTATGCAAGAGAAAAAAAGACATCCGTATGCAAGAGAAAAAAAGACATCCGTATGCAAGAGAAAAAAAGACATCCGTATGCAAGAGAAAAAAAGACATCTGTATGCAAGAGAAAAAAAGACATCTGTATGCAAGAGAAAAAAAGACATCCGTGTGCAAGAGAAAAAAAGACATCTGTATGCAAGAGAAAAAAAGACATCCGTATGCAAGAGAAAAAAAGACATCCGTATGCAAGAGAAAAAAAGACATCCGTATGCAAGAGAAAAAAAGACATCCGTACGCAAGAGAAAAAAAGACATCCGTGTGCAAGAGAAAAAAAGACATCCGTATGCAAGAGAAAAAAATACATCCGTGTGCAAGAGAAAAAAAGACATCCGTATGCAAGAGAAAAAAAAGACATCCGTGTGCAAGAGAAAAAAAGACATCCGTATGCAAGAGAAAAAAAGACATCCGTGTGCAAGAGAAAAAAAGACATCCGTGTGCAAGAGAAAAAAAGACATCCGTGTGCAAGAGAAAAAAAGACATCCGTATGCAAGAGAAAAAAAGACATCCGTATGCACTGGAATAGCAAATGGAGGCCACTTTCCCCCTGGTTCATTTCCCTCATGTTGGGTAGGTGTGGCGGAGGAATCAGAATTAGTTGGGTAACATAGATAAATAAGATGTTTTATTTATCTAATATGCTTATGTGAGATACTTGTCATTAGAATGTATCCTTTTGGACTATAGTGTTGGCAGTTGCACTTTTACTAAGCCGGGGCTCAGTCATTTGGGGCCCAGAGAGGGAAGAGGTCAGGCTTGTCTTTTCCATGTCTTTGATGCTATGCAAAATATCAGAAAGGGAAGAGGACAGGATGGAGCATTGTCTTCATATGTGAATGTATCTGTTAAACCATGTGAAGGGAATGGCGTGATTAAGGGGGGAACCAATTAATTGACTCCACAATGTCTGTGCGCAAGTCACTCCCCTCAGTGAGCTTGTCCAGGAGTGGGGAGAAGAGGGGGTTTACTTGAGATGGGAGTATATAGAGTTGACAATTGAGTTATGCCTTGGATGAGGTAATGTTTTGGTACTATGAAGTACCAGGAACGAGATTAGAACCTCGTTTTGGAGACCAAACTGAGCGATAATTTATAGTGAATGCAATCTGGCTAAGGGATACTCCTTTCTCAAGTCAAAGGCCCTTTGTGAAGAGTTCCTAAGATCTGTGGTTCGTAATGTAAGTTGAGAGGGGGGTATCTTTGCTATAAAAGATCTCAGTTGCCATTATGTTGGGACTCTCAACAATTCATTATAGATAGTGAGTTGTTGAAAGTCAATTGGCTATTGTAAAGCTCATATTATTAAAGATGAAGTTTAAGTATAACTCTGATTGGTGTGTGGTTTGTAACTCTCCTCATTTGGAAATACAGGAAATTACTACAACAGTAGGCTACTCTGGTTATTTTGCTGCGGTACAGGTGATATTCCGCCCAAACTCTGTATGCCATGGACTCACCAACCCTGTTGCTGCAGCTACGCAATGCTTAATTTGGGAAACCAAGTGAAATTTGTTTGGGAACATGGATAGTAAGATGTTTTCACAAGGATACATTTCATTAATCTGTTGACAGACCCTGTCTCTGCGCACTGAAGAAAGGAATGAAGAAGAGGGGAGGAGATGGAATGCACAGTGGTGAGATATTGTGTAAATAAAGGTAATGTGTCAGCCTATTAATTATATTATTATATTATATATATATATATTGATAATCAAATAGAAATTCATTATAATTGTAGGCTAACTCCAAATTTGTTTTAATTTAGGCTAGACCAATTATGTACCAAATATATCTTTAAAAAAAAATATTCTGCCGTGTGTAGTAAGCTGTAGGCTATTTACTGTATAACAGCACAATTATTATTTAGTTTCAATTTTCTTGGGGTTGGGGGGCTTTGGCTCATATATAAGTTCATACGTATGTTTCAGCTCTAATACTGTATGCCTATGGGTAGTTTGAATTTAATCAACACCTTAGAAAATGCTGTCCATTTCGTTGTTAGGTTGCGAAACAACATGCACAATGACCATGTTTTACACTCAGTTTCAACCTGTTGAACATTCTTGAAATGGATCAATTACTGTGAGGTGAGTTTTAAAAGTACATACTGTTTTTAAGTGTTTGATGTGATTTTTTTCCCAGTTGCATTTACATTGATGTCAGAGTGGTTAGGGGGACTATGAGTACCAGGCCATTAGCACTGAGTACCAGGCCATTAGCGACTTGACAATCATTAGCATTGGGTACAACTAACACATATTCAGAGTGCACTCAATGGTCACAGTCCATATTGACTCATGACTGCCTGTGTGGTGGTAATGAGTGCACTGCAACAGCCCTAACCTTTACGCTAACCTTAACCACACTGCTAACCTTATGCCGAACCCACATTTATTGTTTTCAGGAATTTTTACTATATTGGCAATTTTGACTGTGTGGCTGTGCTATCTAGTGGAAAATGGAGTATTGGTTAGCATCTGTACCAGCAAGCTAGCTCATAAGGTAAGGTAGCAAGGTATGTGTGTGGAGTAACAAATCCAATTTTATTTGTCACATTTGCCGAACGCAACAAGTGTAGACCTTACTGTGAAATGCTCACTTACAAGCCCTTAACCAACAATGCAGTCCAATAAAAAAAAAGTAACAATTAATGAGTCTATATACAGGGTGTACAGGTACGGAGTCACTGAGCGGGGGTACAGGTTGGGTAGGGGTAAAGTGACTATGCATAGACAATAAACAGCGAGTAGCAGCAGTGTAAAAACAAAGGGGGAAGTCAATGTAAATTATCCAGGAGGCCATTTTATTAATTGTTCAGCAGCCTTATGGCTTGAGGTTAGAAGCCATTAAAGAGCCTTTTGGTTCCAGACTTGGCGCTCTGGTACCGCTTGCCAGAGAGAATAGTCTATGACTCGGGTGACTGGAGTCTTTTTGACAATTTTTTGGGGGGCTTCCTTCTGACACCGCCTAGTATATAGGTCCTGGATGTCAGGAAGCTTGGTCCCAGTGATGTACTGGGCCGTACGCACTACCCTCTGTAGTGCCTTATGGTCAGAGGCAGAGCAGTTGCCATACCAGGTGGTGATGCAACCGGTCAGGATGTTCTCAATGGTGCAGCTGTAGAACTTTGAGGCTCTGGGGACCCATGCCAAATCTTTTCAGTGTCCTGAGGAGGAAAAGGTGTTGTCGTGCCCTCTTCACGACTGTCTTGATGTGTTTGGACCATGAGAGTTCGTTGTCTTGCTCATATTGAGATAGAGGTTTCTGTCCTCTGACCCCGTCCCTATAGGCTATCTCATCGTTAGGTGATCACGCATACCACTGTTGGGTCGTCAATAAACTTAATAATGGTGTTGGAGTCGTGTTTGGCCACGCAGTTGTGGGTGAACATGGAGTACAGGAGGGGACTAAGCACACACCCCTGAGGGAACCCAGTGTTGATGATCAGTGTGGAAGATGTGTTGTTGCCCACCCTTACCACCTGTGGGGAGGCCCGTCAGGAAGTCCAGGATCCAGTTGCAGAGGGAGGTGTTTAGCCCCAGGGATCTTAGCTTAGTGATGAGCTTTGTGGGTAATATGGTGTTGAACGCTGAGCTGTAGTCAATGAACAGCATTCTCACATAGGTGTTCTTTTTGTCCAGGTGGGAAAGGGCAGTGTGGAGTGCGAGTGAGATTGCGTCATCTGTGGATCTGTTGGGGCAGTATGCAATTTGGAGTGGGCCTAGGGTATCCAGCATGAGAACAGCTCCCCTCTGTCCTGAGAAATGCTAAGGGACCTAGCCTGCTAAATTATTGTTTTCATATGCTATGGGGTTAGCATATTTTAAAAGAGTACTTCATGGGGAAGAAAATATGAGACATTTGCTTGTGAGGCAATTACAACAAAATGTGATATTTTTTCTCAGGTGTGATAAGATAACAGACTGGTCACTGAATATAATATAATTCTCTTAATGTTTTCTCATTTTGACAGGGAACATAACAAGTCTACTGGAAGTATACAGTGCATAGTTTATAGCTTTCTCATGTACAAAATGCACCCAGCCATCCAATTACATGTTGCTGGAAGAAGTAGGAGTCCCTCAGGTGTTGATTTATATGTATTAATGATGTGGGTTGGTGATAACACCTCTCTCTACCAAATCTCATTGGCTTGCTTTTCAACATTGTTGAATTGAGATGCAGACTGTGCTTACTGTGTGAGAGGTCATAACAGTATGATAATCTTACTCAGTTCACAGCCAATCATAATGCTATGTCCTTTGCAGATTGTCAAACTTCCTAATAAAAGCTGCTTGCTGATGGTGGTTGCAATCAAGCTTTTCCATTCTCATTGCATTCCAGTGGTGTTGAAATAGCAAATAAAATCGAATGCTTTCATCAGAGCCAATATCATTGGAAGTGCAGCACAAAGGATAGTTCAACTCATTGTATACATGTTCAGCAAAATCCTCCGTTTAATGAGTGTTCCCTGAGGCTCTACTGCTCCAGAGACGCAAGCAAACAAATGTTGTATTAAGTGCGTTTCTGATACACTGTTGGTATTTCAGACAAATGGAGAATAAATTACTATCTTATTTTTGATCTGCAGAAAACACGTTTGCATCACATTTCTGCTGGTTAGCGTGATAAAGAATGTGCATTGTTATGGGCATTGGCACATCATTTATTCCGAAGTTTAATAGCTGAGTTGATATGGTTTTTACTCTTTCCTACAACAATCACTTAGCAAAAGAGTCATTATTCAATGCTAATGTCTAGCAATGGGATGAAAACAGAAAGGCCTGTCCACCCTATTTATATTGCAAACTTGTCTACGAGGATATACGCCTCTTAGAAATGTGCAAAAAATTTGATATCAACAGAGAGAGAGAGGAGACTGAAATAAAAGGCTGTTCAGTTGTTTACTGGAGTATTTTGTTGAAGCTGTTGTGGAAGTTGTTCGAGAGAGAAAATGAGGAAGACTCAGTAAGTTGGGCATTTGAAAAAGGCCGCTCCCTCGATTAAAGGGATTTAGTCAATCATGCTCACAAAACTGACACTGTGGACATGGGGAAAGAGATTGGCTGTAGTGCATAAGTTTTGTCTAAACAACATTGAATGTTTATAAACCATCATCACCACCACCATCATAATCACCATGATCATCCTCATCGTCATGTTGAAACCATACCAGGGAAGGGACAGCATGAGAAATGTTTTTAAAATTGTTCAAATCATTTCCTTGCGATAACACCATATTTCGCCATATGACACTCTGCAACCCCTCGCATTGGAACTAGTGAAAGCGATCGCCAGTTTCATCAACATTTCACCAGAATTACAAGAAGTCACTCAAGAGACATGCCCTTTGGTTGCACAAGCATAATGACTTTTGTTAATTATAGTATAAAAAAATGTGAGTTGTTGGGGAGAAGACATTAACTTGACTCCTGATCACACAGTCAGGTTCCAGCATCTTGTTCTTGAAGGTAAGAGACTAATGTTGTTTCTTTGTGGTTTGGTTTGGTCCTGGAAGGTTGTTCAGACAACACAACTGAACACTACCTACAGAATCTACCTGTGATTTAGTCAAGTCATCTACACCATCCCAAGTGTCAGTCTTGGATATTTACTTTGTACACTGTATGATAAGTTGTGTTTTTAAAATCTTTTACAATCTACTTTTCAAGAGACTGTCCCCATGGCGACGATGTTGACTGTCCTTATCCTACTCAGCATTGCCTTTGCATGTGAGAGAGACACCTTCACACTACTAATTCACCCCTACTGTTAGCTGTTCTGCACCCCTCACCATTTCTATCCCTGTTTAGATTTGGAGTGTAGAGATATATAGAGATGTATTTTGTAGTGTCTGTTGACCATTTTACCGTTCTAAATATTCCTTTTGTAAAGACTTTTTCTATTCTGAAAGTTTCATTCTAAGGGTTTCAATTTGAAAGATTCCATTCTCCTCCTTAACCCAGTGCAGGATACATGCTGTAAACAGGTCAATGGAATTAAACCAAAACAGTGAAAATGCCATGGAAACACCTCCCACGCATCCCCCTGTGAGGGATAGATCTAGAATCTCCTCATTGCCACCCTTCAAAATTAACCTACATTTAAAAATGTTTGCCTACATTTACAGTGCATTCAGAAAGTGTTCAGAGCCCATGACTTTTTTCACATTTTGATAAGTTACTGCCTTATTCTAAAATGTATAAAATGTTGTTTTTTTTCACTCATCAAACTACACACAATACCCCATAATGACAAAGCAAAAACTGTTTTTTATATGTTTTTTTTCCAAATGTATATATATATAAAAAAAACTGAAATATCACATTTACTTAAGCATTCAGACCCTTTACTCTGCACTTTGTTGAAGCATGTTTGGCAGTGATTACAGCCTTGAATATTCTTGGGCATGACACTACAAGCTTGGCACACCTGTATTTGGGGAGTTTCTCCCATTCTTCTCTGCAGATCCTCTCAAGCTCTGTCAGGTTGGATGGGGAGCATTGCTGCACAGCTATTTTCAGGTCTCTCCAGAGATGTTCGATAGGGTTCAAGTCAAGGCTCTGGATGGGCCACTCAAGGACATTAAGATACTTGTCCCAGAGCCACTCTTACGTTGTCTTGGCTGTCTTCTTAGAGTTGTTGTCCTTTTGGAAGGTCAACCTTTGCCCCAGTCTGAGATCCTGAGGACTCTGAAGCAGGTTTTCATCAAGGATCTCTCTGTACTTTGGTCCATTCATCTTTCTCTTGAAAGATGCTGCTGAAAAACTTCCTGACAGCATGATGATGCCATCACCATGCTTCACCGTAGGGATGGTGCCATGTTTCCTCCTGACGTGACTCTTGGCATTCAGGCCAAAGAGCTCAATCTTGTTTTCATCAGATCAGAGAGTCTTTAGGTGCCATGTGGCAAAGTCCAAGTGGCCTGTCATACCTTTAACTGAGCAGTGGCTTCCACTGGTTGTTCTTCTGGAAGGTTCTCCCATCTCCACAGAGGAACTCTGTAGCTCTGTTAGAGTGACTATCAGGTTCTTGGTCACCTCCCTGACCAACAAGGCCCTTCTCCCCCAATTGCTCAGTTTGGCCGGGCGGCCAGCTCTAGGAAGAGTCTTTGTGGTTCCAAACGTATTCCATTTTAAGAATGATGGCCATTGTGTTCTTGGGGACCTTCAATGCTGCAGAAATGTTTTGGTTCCCTTCTCTAGATCTGTGCCTCGACACAATCCTGTCTCGGAGCTCTACAAACAATTCCTTTGACCTCATGGCTTGGTTTTTTCTCTGACATGCACTGTCAACTGTGGGACCTTATTTATATAGACAGTTTTGTGCCTTTCCAAATTATGTCCAATCAATTTAATTTACCACAGGTTGACTCCAATCAAGTTGTATAACCATCTCAAGGATGATAGATGGAAACAGGATGCACCTGAGCTCAATTTCGAGTCTCATAGCAAAGGGACTGAATACTTATGTAAATAAGGTAATTCGGTTTATATATTTTATACATTTGCTGAAGTTTATAAAAACCCTTTTTCACTTTGGCATTATGGGGTATTGTGTGTAGATTGCTGAGGATGTGTATTTATTTAATCCATTTTAGAATAAGGCTGTAACGTAACAAAATGTGGAAAAAGTCAAGGGATCTGAGTACTTTCCGAAGCCACTGTACATGGTATTTCACACTATGTTTGGTTAAAAATTGGAGTATAATGCTTGTATAGATGTCAATCCCAATGCATTTTCATGTCATCGTCACCAATCAACTTTATTACAATTAAAAATGTCTTCACCTACAACCACCAATTTCTATATGCGAGTTATGTTAGCAGCTTATATGAACAGGAAAAGGACACCTTCTAAATATTATGCAGCTAAAACAGCCAAATATGTCCAAATAGGATTTTAGTAACCACCTTGTGGGCCTGTTCGAACATAGAAACGAGGGATTTGATGAATATCCACTTTTTTTAATAGATTCTCTTTTTGATTGGGTGCCAATGACAGTGTTTCTTTTATCTCCAACGGTCTGCGTTCCATTGACCTCTTTAATGCATGTATGGTAAATGTTGAGTCGATTGTTTGGTGGTTCCCCAAAAAACATTGCCATGTTGAATAAGAACACTCAGAATGATACATTGCAACAGTCACTCTTCAGCTCACGCTTATTACCAAAATGTGTGTCTAGACCTGTCCTTTTCAGGTAACAGGACCCTGGAACCCCCATCATCTGGAACCGAGGAGCCGTCCTTCTCAGGTGACAGGACCCTGGAACCCCCATCATCTGGAACCGAGGAGCCATCCTACTCAGGTGACAGGACCCTGGAACCCCCATCATCTGGAACCGAGGAGCCGTCTTTTTCAGGTGACAGGACCCTGGAACCACCATCATCTGGAACCGAGGAGCCGTCATTCTCAGGTGACAGGACCCTGGAACCTTCATCATCTGGAACCAAGGAGCCGTCCTTCTCAGGTGACAGGACCCTGGAACCACCATCTGGAAACGAGGAGCCGTCCTTCTCAGGTGACAGGACCCTGGAACCACCATCTGGAAACGAGGAGCCGTCCTTCTCAGGTGACAGGACCCTGGAACCACCATCATCTGGAACCGAGGAGCCGTCCTTCTCAGGTGACAGGGCCCTGGAACCACCATCATCTGGAACCGAGGAGCCGTCTTTCTCAGGTGACAGGACCCTGGAACCCCCATCATCTGGAACCGAGGAGCCATCCTACTCAGGTGACAGGACCCTGGAACCCCCATCATCTGGAACCGAGCAGCCGTCTTTCTCAGGTGACAGGACCCTGGAACCACCATCATCTGGAACCGAGGAGCCGTCCTTCTCAGGTGACAGGACCCTGGAACCGTCATCATCTGGAACCAAGGAGCCGTCCTTCTCAGGTGACAGGACCCTGGAACCCCCATCATCTGGAACCGAGGAGCCATCCTACTCAGGTGACAGGACCCTGGAACCCCCATCATCTGGAACCGAGCAGCCGTCTTTCTCAGGTGACAGGACCCTGGAACCACCATCATCTGGAACCGAGGAGCCGTCCTTCTCAGGTGACAGGACCCTGGAACCGTCATCATCTGGAACCAAGGAGCCGTCCTTCTCAGGTGACAGGACCCTGGAACCCCCATCTGGAACCGAGGAGCCGTCCTTCTCAGGTGACAGGACCCTGGAACCTTCATCATCTGGAACCAAGGAGCCGTCCTTCTCAGGTGACAGGATCCTGGAACCACCATCATCTGGAACCAAGGAGCCGTCCTTCTCAGGTGACAGGATCCTGGAACCTCCATCATCTGGAACCGAGGAGCCGTCCTACTCAGGTGACAGGACCCTGGAACCTTCATCATCTGGAACCAAGGAGCCGTCCTCCGGAGTGTGAGAAGATCATGAACAGCAATGGGAGAGTTGATAATATTGATTACCATGATGTTGACCAGGGTATATATTTTTTTTACATGTATATTACAGTGCCATGTCAGACACAGCCTGAGAGGGAAAAGTACAGCAATTGTTTGTCAGATTTAATTAGCATAATTGTTAACTTTTCTGCTATCCTGTCTAGTAACGTTCCATAACTATGTAGACAGTAAGGCCTTATATGCTGTGGTGCGTCTTTCATTGAAGCTTTCCTTTCCTCTGTGCTGACTGTCATTAGCAGACCTGGGCTCAAACATACTATCTGAAATCTTCCAAATACTTTGAGTGTTTTATCTAGCCTGTCTGAAGTGCTGGATGGGCAGTGTTTGCAGTTTTGGGACAATTGTATTGGTCCATTATACCATGCAGGCTCATTCAAGCACAGATTAAGTATTTGGAATGATTTCAAATAGTATTTTAACCAGGTCTGGACACAAGAAAATATTACATAACATATACATGTAAGATCCTGTTTTAGTTATTTTATCCCCCTCTACTTTACATAGGGCAGGAGGCCTTCCAGGCTTCTGGTCTAGCAGATGTCAGAGACCTCTGTAGTACCACTTCATACAGAGTTTGACTCTTTCTATCTTCTGTTTCATCATCTAAACCCTGTGTCCCATCATGTAGTTGCTTTGGAGGCATTCTGTCAAAGAATAAATCTATATGATCAAGATCATCTTGTCCTAGTTGCAAGGTCCCTCCTGGGAAGGTGGGTGAGGTCATTTGTTTTTCGTTGTTTCTCTCTTTGCAATTCTGTCACTATTGTGAAAGTTGTTTTAGACTTAAAGTATATAGCCCAACAAGTACTGCATGACTGTGCCACCAGTGGATGCTGCTAAGGGGAGGACGGCTCATAATAATGGCTGGAATGGAGTCAATGGAATGCTATCAAACGTGGTTGATACCATTCCAATGACTCCATCCCAGGCAATGAGCCGTCCTCCCCACAGCAGCCTCCACTGTGTGCCACACATTGTAATTGATATACAGTATGTTTGCCAAGGTTATACAGTGTAAGATTAAGTAGTGTATGGTTCCAACTTGTATAGATCACGGTAACATATAATGTACTAACAATATCAATATTATGTTTGCGTTTTCTCTAGGCAATGTTAATGTACTGTACTTCTTCATATTGCACTCGGTGAACCAGAACTGCGTGTGTGCGTGTGTATGCATATGTATTGCTTGATTAGGACAAGCAATACAAACGCAAAAGTGTACTTCTCTTGAGACGAGTATGATGAAGAGAGGAAAAAAAGAGTTGTCGAGTTGCATAAACGCCCAGGCTTTGGGGAAGTGTTGCTACTGTTAAATAAAGAAGAGATGATTAATGCATATGCTCATTATTTCCATGTGAGGGGCTTCATTAATTAACCCCCACCCCCACCAGTGAGTGTGCTACTGCTGTTGGTGGGTGTTGGGTTACAGATGGTAGGTTGAGCGATGGTAATCCAACACTCTATTTGGAGCAATGCGTCGGCGGGACTTGGCTCCCAGAGTTCCAGTTCTCATATAAGCTGTGAGTTTACACCGGAAAACCAATAAATACTTGCTAAATAGACTCAAACTTCATCAAAATACTGCAGAGAAAAATTGGTTTCACGTCCAAGTTGTTTGGGGGGAGAGGATGGAACCAGAATATACAGGATACAGTACAGTTGCCTTCAAAATAGAGCAGAAACTGTCCAGAGGACCAGATGGCATGCCCGCTACTGTTGAGGGGGGTTTCTGTTTCTCTGGTGAGGATGTGATATGATACACTGAGGGACAGTTTCAGAGCTCTCTTTGAGACACAAAAATAACTCATTCCTCTTGGGTTTGTGGCATCTGACATCCGTGGCCATTTAAATTAAATATCCATTGGGTACTGCTGCTTTCTATTTTCTGCAGGTCTGCTTTAGCCAAGTCATCCTCTATGTGACACAAAGGGTTGCCCCATGAGGAGTAAGTCAGCAGAGGTCAGGCGAACAGTGAGTCACTGCAGCTCTGGCCTGCAGCACACTGGCTTCTTGAAGACACTCACCTTTAATTTGGATAGCGTGCTATTCAAATTCAGCGGGATGTTATGTACACGACCGTTCAAAGATTTTAGAACACTTACTCATTTAAGGGTTTTTCTTCATTTTTACTATTTTCTACATTGTAGAATAATAGTGAAGACATCACAACTATGAAATAACACATATGGAATCATGCAGTAACCAAAAAGTAGTTTTATATTTGAGATTCTTAAAATAGCCACCATTTGCCTTGGTTACAGCTTTGCTAACACGCGTGGCATTCTCTCAACCAGCTTCACCTGGAATGCTTTTCCAACAGTCTTGAAGGAATTCCCATAGATGCTGAGCACTTTTCCTTAACTCTGCGGTCCGACTCATCCCAAACCATCTCAATTTGTTTGAGGTCGGTGATTGCGGAGGCCAGGTCATCTGATGCTGCACTCCATCACTCTTCTTCTTGGTAAAATATCCCTTACACAGCCTGGAGGTGTGTGGGGTCATTGTCCTGTTGAAAAACAAATTATAGTCCCGCTAAGCCCAAACCAGATGGGATGGCGTATCGCTGAATGCTGTGGTAGCCTTGCTGGTTAAGTGTGCCTTGAATTCTCAATTAATCACAGACAATGTCACCCCCAAAGCACCCCCACACCATAACACCTCCTCCATGCTTTACAGTGGAAAATACACATGCGGAGATCATCCGTTCACCCACACTGCGTCTCACAAAGACACGGCGGTTGGAACCAAAAATCTCAAATTTGGACTCCAAACCAAAGGACAAATTTCCACCGGTCTAACGTCCATTGCTTGTGTTTCTTATCCCAAACAAGTCTCTTCTTATTATTGGTGTCCTTTAGTAGTGGTTTCTTCACAGCAATTTGACCAAGAAGGCCTGATTCATACAGTCTCCTCTGAACAGTTAATGTTGAGATGTGTCTGTTACTTGAACTCTGTGAAGCATTTATTTGGGCTGCAATTTCTGAGGCTGGTAACTCTAATGAACGTATCTTCTGCAGCAGAGGTAACTCTGGGTCTTCCTTTCCTGTGGCGGTCCACATGAGAGCCAGTTTCACCATAGCGCTTGATGGTTTTTCGACTGCATTTGAATAAACTTTTAAAGTTCTTGAAATGTTCCATATTGACTGACCTTCATGTCTTAAAGTAATGATGGACTGTCGTTTCTTTTTGCTTTTTGAGCTGTTCTTTCCATAATATGGACTTGGTCTTTTACCAAATAGGGTTATCTTCTGTATACCCCCCTACAACACAACTGAATGGCTCAAATTGATTAAGAAGGAAAGAAATTCCAAAAACTAACTTTTAACATGGCATACCTATTAATTGAAATGCATTCCAGGTGACTACCGCATGAAGCTGGTTGAGGAAATTCCAAGAGTGTGCAAAGCTGTCATCCAGGCAAAGGTTGGCTATTTGAAGAATCTCAAATATAAAATATATTTTGATTTGTTTAACACTTTTTTGGTTACTACATGATTCCACGTGTTATTTTATAGTTTTGATGCCTTAACTATTATTCTACAATGTAGAAAATAGTAAAAGAAAGAAAAACTCTTGAATGAGTAGGTGTTCTAAAACCTTTGACCGGTAGTGTGGCTATGTTTTCAGACATCTAATAATCTGTCCAGAAGTCGGTTTGCATATTTTGTTGCAATGTAATCAATCATCTGTTGACAGTAGTTCTAACTTGGGGTGATAATGCTACCAAGGGTGAAAAGGTACACTTTCTCAACCAACTATGGTGCTAAATCTTATGATTCTTCTCAAGAACCCACAGGTAAAACATTAAACAGAGGGAGATCGGCAGGTATGTTATTACCACAACCATCATCTAGATCCTATATATTCCACCTCATCCATCTTGTTGAGGTTTATATCTATATCTATCATATCTAATGATATGGACACGCTCCGTCTCATATCGGACCACGTTTTCAAAATAATTAAAAGGCTGTGAAAGAAGAGTGTGTTGAAAAAAAGAGGGGAAGCATTTCCCAGTAGTGTCGCCAGGCAGAACATAATTAGAGACAAGAAGGCGAATGATAATGGGTGTGACACATGTAAAAAAAACTCAGCAAAAAAAAGAAACGGCCCTTTTTCAAAGATAATTCCTAATAATCCAAATAACTTCACAGATCTTCATTGTAAAGGGTTTCAACACTGTTTCCCATGCTTGTTCAATGAACCGTAAACAATTAATGAACATCCACCTTTGGAACGGACACTAACAACTTAAAGACAGTAGGCAGTGAAGGTCACAGTTATGAAAACTTAGGACACTAAAGAGGCCTTTCTACTGACTCTGAAAAACACCAAAAGAAAGATGCCCAGGGTCCCTGCTCATCTGCGTGAATGTGCCTTAGGCATGCTGCAATGTCCGTACTGTGAGAGGCCTAAGACAGCGCTACAGGGAGACAGGACGGACAGCTGATCGTCCTTGCAGTGGCAGAACACATGCAACAACACCTGCACAGGATCGGTACATCTGTACATCACACCTGCGGGACAGGTACAGGATGGCAACAACAACTGCCCGAGTTACACCAGGACCGCACAATCCCTCCATCAGTGCTCAGACTGTCCGCAATAGGCTGAGAGAGGCTGGACTGAGGGCTTGTAGGACTGTTGTAAAGCAGGTCCTCACCAAACATCACCGGCAACAACATCACCTATGGGCACAAACCCACCGTCGCTGGACCAGACAGGACTGGCAAAAAGTGCTCTTCACTGACGAGTCGCAGTTTTGTCTCACCAGGGGTGACGGTCAGATTTGCATTTATCATCGGAGGAAGGAGCGTTACACTGAGGCCTGTACACTGGAGCGGGATCGATTTGGAGGTGGAGGGTCTGTCATGGTCTGAGGCGGTGTGTCACAGCATCATCGGAAAAAGCTTGTTATCATTGCAGGCAATCTCAATGCTGTGCATTACAGGGAAGACATCCTCCTCCCTCATGTGATACTCTTCCTGCAGGCTCATCCTGACATCACCCTTCAGCATGACAATGCCACCAGCCATACCGCTCGAATGTCATTGTTCTGCCATGGCCAGTGAAGAGCCCGGATCTCAATTCCATTGTACACGTCTGGGACCTGTTGGATCGGAGTGTGAGGGCTATGGCCATTCCCCCAGAAATGCCCGGGAACTTTCAGGTGCCTTGGTGGAAGAGTGGGGTAACATCTCACAGCAAGAACTGGCATATTTGGTGCAGTCCATGAGGAGGAGATGCACTGCAGTACTTAATGCAGCTGGTGGCCACACCGGATACTGACTGCTACTTTGATTTTGACCCCTCCTTTGGTCAGGGACACATTATTCCATTTCTGTTAGTCACATGTCTGTGGAACTTGTTCAGTTCATGTCTCAGTTGTTGAATCTTGTAATGTTCATTCAAATATTTACATATGTTAAGTTTGCTGAAAATAAACGCAGTTGACAGTGAGAGGTGCTTCTCGTTAGGATAAATTTGGTTCTACTGGTGGCATGTTTAAGAATGTTTTCATGTTTTTTTGCCTCAAACCTTAGTGGACACTGTTGGCCAATGAGAAATCATTATGTTGCCACATGAGTGTGGCCAAGTTCATGTGATGTTCAGTAACTGCCAAAAGTACACATATAATTATTTCTCCAAAATTGTCCAATCTTTCATCAAGGCCCGAATGGGGTGTGATATATGGCAAATATACCACGGCTATGGGCTGTTCTTAGGCACGACGCAAAGCAGAGTACAGCCTGGATAAAGCTTTGGTACATTGGCCATATACCACTAACCCCCGAGGTGCCTTATTGCTATTTTAAACTGGTTAACAACATAATTAGAACAGTAAACAAGTAGTTTTGCATCATACCCATGGTATATTGTCTCATATACCACAGATTTCAGCCAATCAGAATCGGTTAATAATGCTTATTTTAGGCTGTGGAAATTAGATGGGTGCAATTGTGTGCTCTGAATTACCTCAGTGCTTTCATTCAGATAACACCCAAACTTTCCGACCACATGTTTGATAAATGAGGCCTTGTGATCTGTGAAAATCATCAGAGCCATTTGACTCACCACCATTGAAAGGGAATTGGTCCGTTGAAAAACAAGTTTCCCTCTGCAACTGCAAGGACGAGTAATGGAAGCTCATTACAAAAAAGAAAGAGTAGACAAACCAGCAGTGCTTAGAAAGCACCATGGTTCCCATGAGACCATGTACATTTGACATGTTACTCATTTAGCAGATGCTCTTATCCAGAGCGACTTACAGTAGTGAGTGCGTTAATTTTCGTACTGGTAAACCCCCCAAATCTAACGCTTTACTCAGGTGGGACTTGTTGTACAACTTGAGCATCAGCCTCCAGTAATGTTACAGTGTAACCACAATAATGCATGTGTGTGTCTTTTACTAAGTATACCACAAAGATTAAACCAGGAAGGAAAGTATTTTCCCTGACCTAGTTAAAGCTGCAATATGGAACTTTTTGGGTGAGCTGACTTTATTCACATAGAAATGTGAGTGAGTTATGGATCTGTCATTTTCATTGAAAGCAAGTCTATGACGCGGTAGATCTGTTCTATGTGCGCTATTTCTATGCTTCCCGTTCTTAAGTTTAATGTTTGAGTCTTTTACTTTCGGCTTTGTACACTGGCTTGAAACAGCTGAAAATACAATATTTTTGGTTAAGGAAAATATATCTAACAGCGGTTTAGATGGTACAATGAATCTCTACACTATACTTGCTCGTTTTGCCACATGAACTGAAATTTGGCGAACTATTCCAATTTTAGCAACAAGGAAATGAGGGGAGTGATTTCTGCATAGTGCACCTTTAATACAACAGATCCATCTTCATCAGTCTGGTAGAAAGGAAAAACATATTCAATGATTCATGGGGTGGAGGAAAACTTTGTCTGCTTTAGAATTCATGGCTGTTCTTCATCTCTCCATCCATGCTGTGCTAGAAAATGATGCCTCTGACCTACTTTTGCTTCCTGTTGAGTTAACTACCATTTTGGTTGTGGGTCCTATCCATTGACTCTGCCCATGCAGAGTGCATTGGTCTTTACACAGGCTCCTCCAGAAAGTGTCCCTATGGACAGCATAGAGAACTACAGGTGTTTTGAGATCACTACCCTGTGACTGTGAAAAAACATGTTTGACTGGGTTGTGAGTTTGGCTGCCGCGAGGGCAAATGTACACAGAGCATGGTGGGACATATTCTTCTTGGAATAAAAAAAAAAATCAAATACATTTGGAACTGACATGCAGCTGTGAGACAGCCGGCCGACCTTTTTCTTTGAATGAACCATTTTCTGCAAGCGGGAACAAGCGATGACAATGTTCGGCTTGACTAGAAATGATAAGACTAGGGTACACAGGGTCAAGAAGATAGTCTCCTTTTAATGGACCATTAAAAATAAAAGCTTGCCAACATTCAATAACTTCCAAAGCCTTAAAGCACAATCATATGACCTGTTCTTTTAAAGCTCTCGGTCAAACTTTTTTTAAACAGGTTTTGGCTTTGTTTTCCTTTGTAGCCACATCGGAATGGAAACTACCGTAATTATCACATAACATAGCAGGACCCCTGTTTTCATGCTGGCTGACATTTTGATTTGAGTGCAGAAAGAGAAAGCAATCAGAAGCCAACATTCAACATCCCACAGAGCCCCCAACCCCTTTCTGACATGTTTACCTTCATTTTGAGAGAGCTCTGCCTCCCTGTTTCGTTAATTGGTCCACCACAGGGCATCCCAGAGATCATTATGTTTACTCGGTCTCCACATGGGATGTGAAAGGTCACTTACCATCATCGCTGTTTAATTGTCAGTCTTGTTAAAACGGTAAAATAATGGGCAAATTCTTCCATTGTGTTGTTTTCTTCACCAGGAATTATCGCAGTTTGTTACTTGTTGCAATCATGCAAAATTTACTAAATTATACTATTCGTTGACCCAGTGCTAGCACGTTACATCTGTACATGTGCAATTTATGTATTTATAAAACTTGATGTCATACTGTATATTGTAAATGTGTATAATATAAATGTAACTGTCATGCTGTATGTATGTAATATGTACTGTATGTATAAAAGGTATTTACACATGCAGCAATGACATCATATCATGACACAAGGCGAGACCCATATGCAGACACAGGAGGTAGACGGTTGGAGTATTATAATGTTTATTAATTAATCCAAAGAGGTAGGCAAGAGAATGGTCGTGGACAGGCAAAAGGTCAAAACCAGATCAGAGTCCAGCAGGTACAGAGTGGCAGACAGGCTTGTGGTCAAGGCAGGCAGAATGGTCAGGCAGGCGGGTACGGAGTCCAGAAACAGGCAAGGGTCAAAAACGGGGAGAACTAGAACAAGAAGAAATGCAAAAAGCAGGAGAATGGGAAAACCGCTGGTTGACTTGGAAACATACAAGACGAACTAGCACAGAGAGACAGGAAACAGGGATAAATACAGTAGGGAAAATCAGATCAGGGCGTGACACATCATATATCAATCAAGTTGGCTGGCAAGCTCTTTTAAGTGTCCGTCATCGCCTAAAAAAAAAAAACTGGTGTATTTTTTAACAATGTTCACAAATTCCAAGGCCGTAATATCTTCTCTGCAGTCCTGTCTTAACAGCCAGCAAGCTAACTGCAAACGATACATTACATGACCAAAAGTATGTGGACACCTCTTTGTCAAACATCTCCTTCCAAAATCATTGGCATTAATATGGAGTTGGTCCCCAGTTTTCTACCATAACAGCCTCCACTCTTCTGTGAAGGCTTTCCACTAGATGTTGGAACATTTCTGCGGGGACTTGCTTCCATTCAGCCACAAGAGCATTAGTGAGGTCGGACACTGATGTTGGGCAATTAGCCTTGGCTCGCAGTCTGCGTTCCAATTAGGTGTTCGATGGGGTTGAGGTCAGGGCTTTGTGCAGGCCAGTCAAGTTCTTCCACACCAATCTCGACAAACCATTTACGTATGGACCTCGTTTTGTTAACGGGGTATTGTCATGCTGAAACAGGAAAGGGCCTTCCCCAAACTGTTGCCACAAAGTTGGAAGCACATCACTATTATGACAAACATTGTTTGATGATTAAATAAACAAATTAATCCAACACTCAACAAGTCACTGTTTTAATTATGGAAAATTGATACCCGCTAAACAAGTTGGAAGGAGACCCAGCGATCAGACAAGGTTCTTCACTGCATCCTTGCTCTCAAAGACAGAATGCATTGAAGAGTATTGAAACTCTCAACAGCACAACAGAGGCAACAAGGGAAGAAAATCAGCCTTCCTTGAGTACTAAGCTCCTGCAACATGGTGCAAATGTTCAGCCAATTTAATTCTTATTTTGAAGCAAGAACCATTCAGAATTGATTCATTAATTTAAAAAAATGAACAGATAAACAATTAGTGCAAAGAACCGTCTAGAATGTCATTGTATGCTGCAGCGTTAAGATTTTCCTTCACTGGAACTAAGGGGTCTAGCCCAAACCATGAAAAACAGCCCCAGACCATTATTCCTCATACATCAAACTTTACAGTTGGCATTATGCATTGGTGCAGGTAGCGTTCTCCTGGTATCTGCCAAACCAGATTAGTCCATCAGACTGCCAGATGGTGAAGCGTGATTCATCAATCCAGAGGACACATTTCCACTGCCCCAGAGTCCAATGGCGATGGGTTTTGCACCCTCCAACCAACGTTTGGTATTGTGCATGGTGATCTTAGGCTTGTGTATGGCTGCTCGGCCATGGAAACCCATTTCATGAAGCTCCCGATGAACAGTTCCTGTGCTGATGTTGCTTCCAGAGGCAGTTTGGAACTCAGTAGTGAGTGTTGGCCTACCACTTCATGACTGAGCTGCTGTTGCTCCTCGACTTTTCCACTTCACAATAACAGCACTTACAATTGACCAGGGCATCTCCAACAGGACAGAAATTTGACGAACTGACTTGTTTGAAAGGTGGCATCCTATGACGGTGCCACGTCACGGAGCTCATCAGTAAGGCCATTCTACTGCCAGTGTTTGTCTACTGAGATTGCATGGCTGTGTGCTCGATTTTATACACCTGTCAGCAAGGGGTGTGACTGAAATAGCGGAATCCCCTCATTTGAAGGGGTGTCCACATACTTTTGTATATATAGTGTATATCTTCTCATATCGATACCAACTCAGTGGCTGATCAATCACAGAGGACATGGCTAAGAGGCACTGATACAGTAACGGAGGGAGAAAAAAACAAATGGAAATGTCCTGTTGTGTTTATAGTAACATGTAGCAGATAGGTTATGTGATGGAAGCTACCCAGATGAAAGGGAAATGAATCACTTCCCCTGCCAGATAACATGTCAGATAAAATGCTGTCCACATCAACAGGAATACGCTTGCAGTCGAGATTATTTTCACTACAGGCATCAGCAGATAAGAGATGTTGTTTGAGAGAAGGATGATGTAATTCATAGACTGAGCCTGGTCCATTCTGAAAGGGTAGGGAGAGAGTAATACAAAGATTTTCCGGGAATTTTCTACACATGAAAATATCATGGAAGTTGGATAATATCATGAAGGCTGGATACGCCACAAGGTCTACCCCCAATTCAAATGCCTAGATGATAAAGTAAACTACAGTGCAGTAGTTTTCATTCTGACATCAGCCCAAATTATGTGATTCATTAGAATGATAGAGAAGCATTAGAATGATAGAGAACCATTAGAATGATAGAGAACCATTAGAATGATAGAGAACCATTAGAATGTAAGAGAACCTTTAGAATGTAAGAGAACCTTGTATTACAGTACATGAGTAAACCGGATAAAACTATGTGTAGATTTAAAACCAATTGAATCGCATCTAAATCCTATTTAAAAATACAAAAACGACTCCTTGTCACTATTATGACAAACATTGTTTGATGATTAAATAAACAAATTATCCAACACTCAACAAGTCACTGTTTAAATTATGGCAAATTGATACCCGCTAAACAAGTTGGAAGGAGACCCAGCGATCAGACAAGGCTCTTCACTGCATCCTTGCTCTCAAAGACAGAATGCATTGAAGAGTGTAGAAACTCTCAACAGCACAATAGAGGCAACGGAAGAAAATGAGCCGTCCTTGAGTACTAAGCTCCTGCAACATGGTGCAATTTCACGAATCACTCAGTTCAGCCAATTTAACTCTTATTTTGATGCAAGAACCATTCAGAATGTATTCATTGATTAAAAAAATTAAACAGGTGAACAATTAGTGCAAACAGAGAGTATTTGTGCACACAGAGAGTATTAGTGCACACAGAGAGTATTAGTGCACACAGAGAGTATTCGTGCACACAGAGAGTATTAGTGCACACAGTTGTCCATAAAGGTGTTTTTGTTTACTTAATGTAATAACAATGTAATAACTGTTTAATAGCACATTAATAACACAAGAATAGGATATATTTCTGGCTGGTATTAAGGATTCTCTGTAAACAGACCCTATAAAGTCCAGCCAAATCAAAACAATATCCTGATGCCTACGCCTAAAGCATACTGTGCAGTCTTACATTTGTATTACATTGTGAATGTCAATTAGGGTCATTCATTAACATACACGCCACAATGAGGGCATAACTGTGCTAATAACAGGCTGTCAGTGAAGTTTTTAGCAGAGAGGACAAGGTGCAGGGGTCAAGACTACAGCATCGGTGATAGATGTCCCTGTGCTTTGTGCTGCCGATCTAGACGGCACACTGTGAACCCCGGGACTGTGCATCAAAACATGGCACAGCATCCTGTCAGGCTGTAGCGTTAGTTGATATGCTAGTACATGAATCATCCCGTATAGAAGTGAAGCTCGATAATGGAAGCAGAAAATAGTATGTCACTGTGGTATTGCCGTTCTCCATTCACCACACTAAATCTTAACGGTTGTATCATGGGATTGTAATGGGACGAATGTAACGTGCGGCCAAACATTATCCTGGAACTGGAAGGTGACAGTGAGACTGATAATACCTGTTCTCCTGGAAGAGATGAAATCCTGCAGAGATGGTTATTCCTGAAGGTGTTCCTGGAGGTGATCTACAGTAGTGCCTCAAAGCCCCTCCGGCCATATTTCTATAGAGGATCCAGCTCCATCCACAGGCAACACAACTTCAGCTTGATGCAGGTGGATAAAGGCCTGGTGGTATTAGGTGAGTGTGCCATAATAGGTGTTCTAATGCTGACATGCTAACCCCTTCCATGGAATACCATAGGTGCAGCGGGATTTATGCCTGCTCTCTTGCTATCAACAGCTTTGTAGGGTACGGCCTAAGAGGCGTAATGATCCATTGGACTGTGGTCAGATGATTTGTTCTAGTCTGTTAATTGGACCCTCGCTTAGTGCTCAGTCACGCCTCCGTTATGGCCTCTGTAACACCACAACAACAAAGCCAAAGACGACAAAGGGACTGTCAATGAGCGGATGCATGTAAAAGGCGCATTAAAAGGTATATGTTTGTCGATACATTATTATGTATATATATATATACGTAAAAAGGTGATTGGAATAACAATATCAAGATGTGCAATAGAAATTGCAAGATGGGTCTGTACATCCAAAATCCCTCATAAAAAGAACACAATGACACTGCGGTATTGATTTGCATTGACTCAATACCACACTGTGACTGAACAATACAATGATGAACAATGTCCCATTGTCTGCTTGGCTGAGCATTACCTTCTCACTATATCCCTGGAATGGATGATATCATTGAACAGATCTCGCTGAGCTGAATATTGTGAATCCTTTGTCATGCTCAGACGCTCCTCTCTTCCTCTCCCGGTTGTGTTAGCGTCTCTTTTTCCTAGACGACTGAGCAACAGACAGAACGGAATCGCTTTGTCCTGGTCGGGCTCTCGTTTGTAGTGCTGGACTGCACATTTCAGACCCACTGTTCACATCACTCAAGCCAGGGAAAGGTCAAGTTAACCATGCACATTAGAGATGTTCTTTATGCATGCAGTGACAGGATCTTGCAAGCTAAACAAATGCCCTTTCACTTCCAATCCACCACGTTGTCAAATATATAGGGAACGTCGTCAGACCAGTGCTCCAAATAGCAGACGAATATGCAGTATGAATATGCAGTATGAATATGCAGTATAAATATGCAGTATAAAGATGCAGCATAAGACAATAGATTGGGAAGTACCACTGGGGACAACGTCTATTCCACGTTGGTCCTATTCCACGTCGGTGAACTGACATGGAAACAAAGTTGATTCCACCAGTGTGTGCCCAGTGGGGTATTTTTACAAAGATGATTTGTATGCTGCCTCCGTGCTGTCAGAGGAGTCCCTCATAAAATATTGAACAGGAGATTCTTTCTCAGGGCACACAAGTGAGCCAGCATTCACAGAGAGCAAGTATAACATTGAAGTTAGAACAAAAGAGGCCTATTCGGATTGAAGTGTAGCAACACAGAGTGGGGAGATGAAAGTGGGGTTTAACACGTCTGATTGAAATGGCATGCAGCCTGCCCGAAATGAAGTGCCCCGGGTATCCAGAGAATGCACACATACACATACACACACACACACACACACACACACACACACACACACACACACACACACACACACACACACACACACACACACACACACACACACACACACACACACACACACACACACACACACACACACACACACACACACACACACACACACACACACATGGCAAACATGTGCACCAAGGGTCACTGCAGGCTTTCTAACCACCTCCTGGCTAGATGGGTTTCTTAAAGAGCTCACTCACTTGCTGCTTTATATAGAAACATTGAAAGACGTTGACTCACCTGTAGCAGGGCGTCAGAACGAATCAGTTGGACGGGCATTTGATTTCTACAGGCAGGCCATTTTCACAGAACCCCTTGTGCATGCATTTTGTTAATGGGTGTTAATGGGTGTTACAATTGTTAAATTACCGGCAGCCATGATTGGCTGAGATAATGTGTGGGCTGTACATAAAGAAAGATGAGTTCGGATTGGTCTGCCATGTAGCACTCTTCTGTCTATAACATGAGCTGTTCAGTATGTGTCGGTAATGCTTTCTAACACTGCTTCAAAAAAAGATATCACAGTAGAATTGCAAAAGTGTTGCTCTCCACCTTCTGGAGGACTGAGTTTTGAAATCAGTGGAATGCCCGGTGGAATTAGAATATGATAGCTAAGGAGATGGTGAAAATTTTGGCGTTTGTTTGCAAATATCCAAAGGGAGTCGAAAAGAAGACACACAGAAGGCTGTTGTATAAAACACCTGTCTCCGGATTACGTCTTCAAACTAAGGGCAACCATGGCATCCGTGTAACGCGTTCGTCATAACGATGAGACCAAGGCGCAGCGTGATAAGAATACATTCTTCTTTATTTACACGAAGAACACTTAAACAAAATACCAAACGACCGTGAAGCTATAAACACGAGTGCTGACATACAACTACACATAGACAATAACCCACAAACCAAAATGGCAACCTAAATAGGATCCCCAATCAGAGACAATGATAAACATCTGTCTTTGATTGGGAACCATAGACCTAAATTTACCTAGACAATACCAAAACCCCATAGATATACAAAAAAAACTAGACAAGACAAAAACACACATAACACCCTCGTCACACCCTAACCTAACCAAAATAATAAAGAAAACAAAGATAACTAAGGTCAGGGCGTGACACTGTGACAGATAGGGAGAAGCATCCATCCCTGTATATGGGTAAGATAGTCTAGCTAGCTACATTTTCAGATATTAGACATTTCTAATTCTGTCAGAAAGTAATTTTCATTTCAAGTTAAAGTGTACTGTTAGCTAGCCAATTTTAGCAGGCTGGCTAGCTAGCTAACATTACGTGTATGATCTGTGTAGTAATATTATTCATATCTCAGAGTAATTTGCATTGTTAGTTATAGCCTAATGTTAGCTAGCTAACTTTGAACCTGGTTGGTTAGTTACCTGCAGATTTATCCAGGGTAGTAATGTTATGAGTTGGGATTATGGATAATTGTTTAGCTAGCTACGTGTCTAAACAAAATACTCCACTATGCAAGTAATAATTTCAATAGAATGTTCATGATACTGTCGATAGACGTAGCTGGTACATTCGCTCTGGCTATCTGCTCCGATTTCAGAGCACTCTCGTCTGAGTGTGCCAGAGTGCAGAATAACTGACAAATTTACGAACGCTCAACAACTGTTGAATATGGCTGGTGTCAGTAAACATTGGCAATGACGAGATGCTCATGTCTCTGCCCTAACAATGCCAGTCGTTGTCCTAAAGGCAGGAAGGCAGGCGACAAGCTTAGGTCTACCTATTATTCCCATAGAAACGCATTGGGTTTATTCAGGAATCAGGACAGATTTGGATGATATTGAACCCTCTCCTTCACCTCTTCCTCTCTGCTGAAACTAGCGAGCAAAACAGCGCCCCTCTGTCTCACTATATGTAGCCCATGTAACTGATTATGTCTGTCCAGACAGTATCAGATACAGTGGCAAGACAAAGTATGTGAACCCTTTGGAATTACCTGGAGTTCTGCATAAATTAGTCATAACATTTAATCTGATCTTAATCTTAGTCACAACAATAGACACACACAGTGTGCTTAAACTAATAACACACAAATTATTGTATTTTTCTTGTCTATATTGAATACCTCATTGAAACATTCACAGTGTAGGTTGGAAAAGGTATGTGAACCCCTAGGTTAATGACTTTTCCAAAAGATAATTGGAGTCAGGAGTCAGCTAACCTGGAGTCCAATCAATGAGACAAGATTAGAGATGTTGGTTAGAGCTGCCCTGCCCTATAAAAAACACTCACAAAATTTGAGTTTGCTATTCACAAGAAGCATTGCCTGATGTGAACCATTCCTCGAACAGAAGAGATCTCAGAATTGTTGTCTTGCATAAAGCTGGAAAGGGTTACAAAAGTATCTCTAAAAGCCTTGATGTTCATCAGTCCACGGTAAGACAAATTGTCTATAAATGGAGAAAGTTAGTGTATAAGAGGTCATACAATACGTTTTGTAGTGATTCCTATGTTGTTGATGTAAATCATTTTTTGTTAGTCCATGGTGTGTAATAAGGAGCAGACAGATGTTGCACTTGACTCATTTATGAAATTGCTTATCCCAGTTACTAATAAGCAGGCACCCACTAATACAATGACAGGAAAAAACTGTTAAATCCCCGTGGATTGATGAGGAATTGAAAAATGGTATGGTTGAGAGGGATGAGGAAAACCAGAATGGCAAATAAGTCTGACTGCACCTACTGCAAATTGAGAAATCATGTAACTAAACTGAATAAAAAGAAGAAGAAACTATACTATGAAACAAAGAGAAATTACATAATCATAGTAAAAAGCTTTGGAGCACCTTCAATTACATTTTTGGGAAAACGGCAAACTCAGCTCCATCATTCATTGAATCAGATGGCTCATTCATCACAAAACTGACTGATATTGCCTACTACTTTAATGTTTTTAGGTATTTAGGTATGACATGCCAGAACCAAATGCTGACACTACACATCCAAGTATATTTTAACAAATTATGAAAGAAAAGATTTCCGTAAAGTGAATGTGGAAGAGGTGAAACAACTATTGTTGTCTATCAACAAATACAAGCCACTGGGTTCTGACAATGTGGATGGAAAATTACTAGGCATAATGGAGGATGATATTGCCACATCTTCAATTTAAGCCTACTATTAACTGTGTACCCTCAGGCCTGGAGGGAAGCAAAAGTCATTCCAGTACAGAAAAATAATAAAGCCCCCTTTACTGGCTCAAATAGCCGACCAATCAGCCTGTTACCAACCCTTAGTAAAGTTTTTTTTTAAATAGTGTTTGACCAGAAACAATGCTATTTTTGGTAAACAAATTGACAACAGACTTTCAGAACGCTTATAGGGAAGGACATTCAACAAGCACAGCAGTAACACAAATGACTGACGATTGGCTGAGAGAAAATTGATGATCAAAATATTGTGGGAGCTGTTTTGTTAGACTTCAGTGCGGCTTTTGACGTTATCGATTATAGTCTGCTGCTGGAAAAAGGCATGTGTTATGGGATTACATCCACTGCTATATTGTGGATAAAGATTTACCGGTCTAATAGAACACAGAGGGTGTTCTTTAATGGAAGCATCTCCAACATAATACAGCTAGAATCAGGAACTCCACAGGGCAGCTGTCTAGGGCTCTTACTTTTATCAATCTTTACTAATTACATGCCACTGGCTTTCAGTAAATCCGGTGTGTCTATGTATGCAGATGACTCAACACTATACACGTCAGCTCCTAAAGCGACTGAAATGACTGCAATACTTAACAAAATTATGCAGTTAGTTTCAGAATGGGTGGAAAGGAGTAAGTTAGTCCTTAATATTTCAAAACTAAAAGCATTTTATTTGGGACAAATCATTCACTAAACCAAAACTTCAACTAAATCTTGTAAAAAAATAATGTGGAAATTGAGTAATTTGAGGTGACTAAACTGCTCGGAGTAACCCTGGATTGTAAACTGTTATGGTCAAAACATATTGATACAACAGTAGCTAAGATGGGGAGAAGTCTGTCCATAATAATGCTCTGCTCTACCTTCTCAACAGCCCTATCAATAAGGCAGGTCCTACAGGCTCTAGTTTTGTCGCACCTGGACTACTGTTCAGTCGTGTGATCAGGTGCCACAAAGAGGGACTTTGTGGCTCAGAACAGACCAGCATGGCTGGCCCTTGGATGTACAAAGAGGGCAAACATTAATAAAATGCATGTCAATCTCTCCTGGCTCAAAGTGGAAGGGAGATTGACTTTATCACTACTTGTATTTGTGAGAGGTATTGACATGTTGAAAGCACCGAGCTGTCTGTTTAAAGGACTAGCACACAGCTCAAACACCCATGCACACCCCACAAGATATGCCACCAGAGGTCTCTTCACAGTCCGCAAGTCCAGAACAAACTATGGGAGGCACACAGGTCTACGGTATATAGAGCCCATGACTACATGGAATTCTATTCCACATCAGGTAACTGATGCAAGCAGTAAAAAATCTGATCAAAAACACCTAATGGAACAGCAGGGATCTTTTCCAAGATGGAGTAGCAGTCAGACGTCTTTGTCTTGTGTCCTGTTGTGTCCCTTGTATATATCTTTTACATCTTTTTCTTCGCATATCTTTTTCTAAATATTTTCCTAAACCTCAACTTCTAAATACTCTCCTGCAACCCGCCTCACCCAATGTGGCATGGATTTCTATTTTCTTCGGATCTGGAATCCCTCAACTGAAGCTAGCCAACTAACTACCTACCAGCTATCAGTTAGCAAACCATTGCTAGCGGTCATCAGCTAACCTTTATCTCGGAAAGCTCTTCTCCAGTTCGAACAACATGACTCAAACCAGAGCATAACGGACCTATTTCTCTCCAGGGCTCCTGTGCTACCACCGAAGCCCACTCCTGGGCTACAATATCCGGACCCCTTCTACTGCCGGTACGGGGCACGGAACCCCGCCGATCCTCTACGACTGGAATACCGACATAATATGCCCAAGGATTCAACAGGCCCCTCAGGCACTACGCCCGCTGAAGGCCCATTCTGCTAACCTGCAAGGCCTGCTAGCTACCTCGAGCTACTTGGAACCCTACTAACTCCACGACTGGTCTATCGACGTCACCGCACGAAGAGGCAAAAACAGACTTACCCCCATCGCGACGTCCCCCAAAGGCTAAATTGCTAGCTTTGCTCTACTAACTGCGAGCTTGCCTGCCCCGGTCTGCTAACTGCTAGCCCCTGCTAACTGCTTGCTTGCTAACCCGGTCTGCTAACAGCTCGCTTGCCAGCCCCGGTCTGCTAACTGCTAGCTTGTTTAGCCCTGGCCTATTAACTGTTAGCATCGGCCTGCTAACTGTCTGAATCGCCATATTTCCAGTCAGCCCAACCACTCACTGGACCCATTTGTTCACTTGGCTACGCATGCCTCTCTCTAATATCAATATGCCTCGTCCATTACTGTCCTGGTTAGTGATTACTGTCTTATTTCACTGTAGAGCCTCTAGCCTTGCTTAATATGTCTAAACATTTACATTTACATTTACATTTAAGTCATTTAGCAGACGCTCTTATCCAGAGCGACTTACAAATTGGTGCAAACACCTATGACAACCAGTGGAACAGCCACTTGCATCTAAATCTTGTTGGGGGAGAAGGGGGGTGAGAAGGATTACTTACCCTTACTTACCCTATCCTAGGTATTCCTTGAAGAGGTGGGGTTTCAGGTGTCTCCGGAAGGTGGTGATTGACTCCGCTGTCCTGGCGTCGTGAGGGAGTTTGTTCCACCATTGGGGGCCAGAGCAGCGAACAGTTTTGACTGGGCTGAGCGGGAACTGTACTTCCTCAGTGGTAGGGAGGCGAGCAGGCCAGAGGTGGATGAACGCAATGCCCTTGTTTGGGTGTAGGGCCTGATCAGGGCCTGGAGGTACTGAGGTGCCGTTCCCCTCACAGCTCCGTAGGCGAGCACCATGGTCTTGTAGCGGATGCGAGCTTCAACTGGAAGCCAGTGGAGAGAGCGGAGGAGCGGGGTGACGTGAGAGAACTTGGGAAGGTTGAACACCAGACGGGCTGCGGCGTTCTGGATGAGTTGTAGGGGTTTAATGGCACAGGCAGGGAGCCCAGCCAACAGCGAGTTGCAGTAGTCAAGACGGGAGATGACAAGTGCCTGGATTAGGACCTGCGCCGCTTCCTGTGTGAGGCAGGGTCGTACTCTGCGGATGTTGTAGAGCATGAACCTACAGGAACGGGACACCGCCTTGATGTTAGTTGAGAACGTCGGGGTGTTGTCCAGGATCACGCCAAGGTTCTTAGCGCTCTGGGAGGAGGACACAATGGAGTTGTCAACCGTGATGGCGAGATCATGGAACGGGCAGTCCTTCCCCGGGAGGAAGAGGAGCTCCGTCTTGCTGAGGTTCAGCTTGAGGTGGTGATCCGTCATCCACACTGATATGTCTGCCAGACATGCAGAGATGCGATTCGCCACCTGGTCATCAGAAGGGGGAAAGGAGAAGATTAATTGTGTGTCGTCTGCATAGCAATGATAGGAGAGACCATGTGAGGTTATGACAGAGCCAAGTGACTTGGTGTATAGCGAGAATAAGAGAGGGCCTAGAACAGAGCCCTGGGGGACACCAGTGGTGAGAGCGCGTGGTGAGGAGACAGATTCTCGCCACGCCACCTGGTAGGAGCGACCTGTCAGGTAGGACGCAATCCAAGCGTGGGCCGCGCCGGAGATGCCCAACTCGGAGAGGGTGGAGAGGAGGATCTGATGGTTCACAGTATCGAAGGCAGCCGATAGGTCTAGAAGGATGAGAGCAGAGGAGAGAGAGTTAGCTTTAGCAGTGCGGAGCGCCTCCGTGATACAGAGAAGAGCAGTCTCAGTTGAATGACTAGTCTTGAAACCTGACTGATTTGGATCGAGAAGGTCATTCTGAGAGAGATAGCGGTAGAGCTGGCCAAGGACGGCACGCTCAAGAGTTTTGGAGAGAAAAGAGAGAAGGGATACTGGTCTGTAGTTGTTGACATCGGAGGGATCGAGTGTAGGTTTTTTCAGAAGGGGTGCAACTCTCGCTCTCTTGAAGACGGGAGGGACGTAGCCAGCGGTCAGGGATGAGTTGATGAGCGAGGTGAGGTAAGGGAGAAGGTCTCCGGAAATGGTCTGGAGAAGAGAGGAGGGGATAGGGTCAAGCGGGCAGGTTGTTGGGCGGCCGGCCGTCACAAGACGCGAGATTTCATCTGGAGAGAGAGGGGAGAAAGAGGTCAGAGCATAGGGTAGGGCAGTGTGAGCAGAACCAGCGGTGTCGTTTGACTTAGCAAACGAGGATCGGATGTCATCGACCTTCTTTTCAAAATGGTTGACAAAATGGTTGACGAAGTCATCTGCAGAGAGGGAGGGGGGGGAGGATTCAGGAGGGAGGAGAAGGTGGCAAACCAACCATGATGTTCCACCTCCTACATATGCAATTTTATTTTTTATTTTATTTTATTTAACCTTTATTTAACCAGGTAGGCTAGTTGAGAACAAGTTCTCATTTACAACTGTGACCTGGCCAAGATAAAGCATAGCAGGGTGAACAGACAACACAGTTACACATGGAGTAAACAAGTCAATAACACAGTAGAAAAAAAAGAGGCTATATACATTGTGTGCAAAAGGCATGAGGAGGTAGGCGAATAATTACAATTTTGCAGATTAACACTGGAATGATAAATGATCCGATGGTCATGTGCAGGTAGACATACTGGTGTGCAAAAGAGCAGAAAAGTAAATCAATAAAAACAGTATAGGGATGAGGTAGGTAAATTGGGTGGGCTATTTACCGATGGACTATGTACAGCTGCAGCGATCGTTTAGCTGCTCAGATAGCAGATGTTTAAAACCTGTTAGTCCTATAGGGGCAGTATTTCATTTTTGGATAAAAAGACGTGCCCGTTTTAAGCGCAATATTTTGTCACGAAAAGATGCTCGACTATGCTTGGAATTGATAGTTTTGGAAAGAAGACACTCTGACGTTTCCAGAACTGCAAAGATTTTCACTGTGAGTGCCATAGAACAAAATCTACAGGCAAAACCAAGATGTTTGAGTGACCAGGAAATCAACAGGATTTCTGGAGGCACGTTTTCCATGATCTCCTTATATGGCTGTGAATGCGACAGGAATGAACGGACACTTCCTATCGTTTCCCCAGGTGTCTGCAGCATTGTGACGTATTTGTAGGCATATCATTGGAAGATTGACCATAAGAGCCTACAATTACCAAGTGTCCCGCACGGTGTCTGCGTGGAAATTGGTGCGCAAAAGTCAGGTACCAGTATTTTTCCATCCGAATCAGAGAAGAATGCACGAATCAGAGAAGAATGCACGCTTCCAGGGAAGGCATTTCAATGAAGAGATATATGACAAAACACCTTGAGGATTGATTCAAACAACGTTTTCCATGTTTCAGTCGATATTATGGAGTTAATTCGGAAAAAAGTTCGACGTTTAGGTGACTGAATTTTCGGTTAGTTTCGGTAGCCAAATGCATAGTAACAAAACGGAACGTTGTGTCCTACACAAGCATCTTTCAGGAAAAACTGGACATCTGCTATGTAACTGAGAGTCTCCTCATTGAAACATCTGAAGTTCTTCAAAGGTAAATTATTTTATTTGATCCCTTTGCTGGTTTTTGTGAATGTTGCGTGCTAAATGCTAACGCTAAATGCTAAGCTAGCTATCACCACTCTTACACAAATTATTGATTTTCTCTGGTTCTAAAGCATATTTTGAAAATCTGAGACGACAGGATTGTTAAGAAAAGGATAAGCTTGAGGACAGGCATATTTATTTCATTTCATTTGCAATTTTCAGAAATCGCTAATGTTGCGTTATGGTAATGAGCTTGAGGCTGTAGTCACGATCCCGCATGCGGGATGGGGCGGCCTAAGAGGGTATTAAAGTTGGTGAGGGAGAAGTCTCCAACTTCAGCGATTTTTGCAATTCGTTCCAGTTTGTTTTGCGGAATAGAAAGCCTACTCTAGATTTGATTTTAGATTGGAGATGTTTGATGTGAGTCTGGAAGGAGAGTTTACAGTCTAGCCAGACACCTAGATACTTATAGATGTCCACATATTCTAGGACGGAACCATCCAGGGTGGTGATGCTAGTCAGGCGTGCTGTCACGTTCTTTCAAAATCGAACCCAGAAGCAGACCAGGACAAGGAGAGTAGGAAGAAGGTGAGTATTTATTTACAAGTGAATGTGAATGGGTAGATATATCCAGGTGGCATAGCGGGCAGCGGTGATGAGTTGATGGGAGTAAATAGGTGGATCCAATGGGGTAGCGGAATTCTCCGACGACCAGGCGGGAATGGGGTAAATGATCCGGGTGAGTAACTGAAGACAGAACAAACGGAGGTAAGTTTAAGGCAAGCAATACGTAAAAAAAACAAAAACAAATTCTATCCAACTTGAGGCTGATACTATGGCACAACATACTGTTCATGGCTAACGATCCGGCAGGGAACGGATGTCAGGTCCGGGCTTATGAAGAGGAGAGATGATGATCAGGACCAGGTGTGCAGATAGCTGATGGGATACAGGTGCAGGTAATCAGAACTCCCAACTGGCTACATTGCCCGGCAACCAGACAGGGTGCGTTCCAGGACGCCGGAAAAAACACTCCAGGACAGAACACAGGCAAAAAACAGACTCAGGAAACGGGATTCGTGACACGTGCGGGTGGAGGCAGCGAATGGTTGAAAAGCATGCATTTGGTTTTACTAGCGTTTAAGAGCAGTTGGAGGCCACGGACGGAGTGTTGTATGGCAGTGAAGGTCGTTTGGATGACATCACCTGGTTTAAACCTCTCTAGAGACAACATCTCTATTTTCATTACTCAATGCCTAGGTTTACCTCCAATGTACTCACATCCTACCTTACCTTTGTCTGTACACTATGCATTGAATCTATGCTGTCGTACCCAGAAACCTGCTCCTTTTACTCTCTGTTCCGAACGTGCTAGGTGGTCAGTTCGTATAGCATTTAGCCGTACCCTTATCCTACTTCTCCTCTGTTCCTCTGGTGATGTAGAGGGTAATCCAGGTCCTGCAGTGCCTAGCTCCACTCCCACTCCCCAGGTGACTTCTGTAACCGTAAAAGCCTTGGTTTCATGCATGTTAACATTAGAAGTCTACTCTCTAAGTTTGTTTTACTCACTGCTTTAGCACACTCTGCCAACCCGGTTGACTTAGTCGTGTCTGAATCCTGGTTTAGGAAAACCATCAAAAACCTTAATCTCCATCGCTAACTATAACATTTTCCGCCAAGATAGAACTGCCAAAGGGGGCGGTGTTGCAATCTACTGCAAAGATAGTAATACAGAACTCTGTAGGCTATCCAAGTCTGTACCCAAACAATTCGAGATTCTACTTCTAAAAATGCACCTTTCCAGAAACTAGTCTCTCACTGTTGCCGCTTGCTATAGACCTCCCTCTGCCCCCAGCTGTGCCCTCGATACCATATGTGAATTGATTGCCCCCATCTATCTTCTGAGCTTGTGCTACTAGGTGACCTAAACTGGGACATGCTTAACACCCCGGCCATCCTACAATCCAAGCTTGATGCCCTCAATCTCACACAAATGATCAATGAACCTACCAGGTACAACTCCAAATCCGTAAACACGGACACCCTCATCGATGTCATCCTAACTAACTCGCCCTCCAAATACACCTCTGCTGTTTTCAATCAAGATCTTAGCGATCACTGCCTCATTGCCTGCATCCGTAATGGGTCTGCGACCAAACAACCACCCCACATCACTGTCAAACACTCCCTAAAACACTTCTGCGAGCAGGCCTTTCTAATTGACCTGGCCGGGTTATCCTGGAATGACATTGACCTCATCCCGTCAGTAGATGATGCCTGGCCATTCTTTAAAAGTGCCTTCCTCACCATCTTAAATAAGCATGGCCCATTCAAAAAATGTAGAACTAGGAATATATATAGTCCTTGGTTCACTCCAGACCTGTCTGCCCTTGACCAGCACAAAAACATCCTGTGGCGTTCTGCATTAGCATCGAAGTTAGGAACAAATATACACAGGCAGTTAGGAAAGCTAAGGCTAGCTTTTTCAAACAGAAATTTGCATCCTGTAGTACTAACTCCAAAAAGTTCTGGGACACTGTAAAGTCCATGGAGAATAAGAGCATCTCCTCCCAGCTGCCCACTGCTCTGAAGCTAGGAAACACTGTCACCACCAATCAATAAATCCACTGTAATTGAGAATTTCAATAAGCATTTCTCTACGGCTGGCCATGCTTTCCACCTGGCTACCTCTACCCCAGTCAACTGCCCAGCACCCTCCACAGCAACTTACCAAAGCCCCCACCATTTCTCCTTTACCCAAATCCAGATAGCTGATGTTCTGAAAGAGCTACAAAATCTGGACCCCTACAAATCAGCCGGGCTAGACAATATGGACCCTCTCTTTGTAAAATGATCTGCTGAAATTGTTGCAACCCCTATTACTAGCCTGTTCAACCTCTCTTTCGTATCGTCTGATATTCCCAAACTTCTCAGACAGAGTTCAGTGCGTCAAATCGGAGGGCCTGTTGTCCAGACCTCTGGCAGTCTCTATGGGAGTGCCACAGGGTTCAATCCTCGGGCCGACTCTCTTCTCTGTATACATCAATGATGATGGTGATTCTCTGGTACACCTCTACGCAGACGACACCATTCGGTATACTTCTGGCCCCTCTTTGGACACTGTGTTAGCTAACCTCCAGACGAGCTTCAATGCCATACAACTCTCCTTCTGTAGCCTCCAACTGCTCTTAAACGCAAGTAAAACTAAATGCATGCTATTCAGCCGATCACTGCCCGCACCTGCTCGCCCGTCCAGCATCAGTACTCTGGACGGCTCTGACTTAGAATACGTGGACAACTACAAATACCTAGGTGTCTGGTGAGACTGTAAACTCTCCCTCCAGACTCACATTAAGCATCTCCAATCCAAAATGAAATCTAGACTCTGCTTCCTATATCACAACAAAGCATCCTTCACTCATGCTGCCAAACATACCCTTGTAAAACTGACCATCCTACCGATCCTCGACTTCGGTGGTGTCATCTATAAAATAGCCTCCAACACTCTACTCAGACTGCATCCAGTTTGTTATCACAGTGCCACCCGTTTTGTCACCAAAGCCCCATACACTACCCAACCATTGTGACCTGTACGCTCTCGTTGGTTGGCCCTCGCTTTATACTCGTCGCCAAACCCACTACAGGTTATCTACAAGTCTCTGCTAGGTAAGGCTCCGCCTTATCTCAGCTCACTGGTCACCATAGCAGCACCCACTCGTAGCACGCGCTCCAGCAGGTATACCTCACTGGTCACCCCCAAAGCCAATTTCTCCTTTGGTCGTCTTTCCTTCCAGTTCTCTGCTGCCAATGACTGGAACGAATTGTAAAGATCTCTGAAGCTGGAGACTCACATCTCCCTCACTAGCTTTAAGCACCAGCTGTCAGAGCAGTTTATAGATCACTGCACCTGTACATAGCCCATCTGTAAACAGCCCATCTATCTACCTACCTCATCCCCATACAGTATTTATTTATTTATTTATCTTGCTCCTTTGCACCCCATTATCTCTACTTGCACATTCATCTTCTGCACATCTACCATTCCAGTGTTTAATTGCTATATTGTAATTACTTCGCCACCATGGCCTATTTATTGCCTTACCTCCCTTATCTTACCTCATTTGCACTCACTGTATATAGACTTTTTGTTTTCTTTTCTTCTACTGTATTATTGACTATGTTTTGTTTATTCCATGTGTAACTCTGTGTTGTTGTATGTGTCGAAATGCTATGCCTTATCTTGGCCAGGTCGCAGTTGCAAATGAGAACTTGTTCTCAACTAGCCTACCTAAATAAAGGTGAAATAAAAAAATTAAGTGACTGTGAAGCAACAAAAACATGGGCACAGACACATGCATACACACACATGATAACATACGCACTATACACACATATACACAGGGATCTTGTGTTTTAGATATCTGGGAGTGGAGGAGGGGCCTGAGGGCACACACTTGGTGTGTTGTGAAATCTGTAATTGATGTATTGTAATGTTTTTAAAATTGTATAACTGCCTTAATTTTCCTGGACCCCAGGAAGAGTAGCGGCTGCCTTGGGAGCCATAATAAATATAAATACAAATAACCCAATTACACTTCATAACACAATTGTAAGTTGCTAGCTTGTATTCGTTCAGTAACATATTCTAAGTGACTTGCACTAAAGGGGTCACAATACTCAGGCCCTTGACCCTGAACCGACAAGTTGCCTAGAATCTCTGAAAATACTGAACCACAATCTTAGTTTCTTGTTTATCTATCCATCTTATATAAATATCTCTGTTTACCAATGATTTAAGACTATTTTGTTGGGTATATTTCTGAAATGTAGATCCCACTGGTGAAGAGTTTCAGTCCCCATAACAAGTATGAATTATTGAAGTTCATCAGCACCCGTCCTAATGATTTACTTATCACATTTCCCTGAGGAAACTGTTTCTTTCCAGTCCAGATGTAGCTGTCGCCTCAAATTACCTGCTCTCTTTCATTTTCCAGTCTCCGACAGACCAGAACATCCCAATAAACATATTTTTGTCACACAGAGTTAACTTTGACCAAAAGTGAATAAGAGCAGTATGCTCATTTTGGAAAATTTGAGGCTAACCATCCTGAAGAATTTAAAACTGCTCTTAGTATTATTGACAAGATGAATCTATCAGCAAAGGTCAAATTCAGGTGCTGCTGAACGGTCTTCTCCTCATTGTTATTCAAACCATTTTCAGAGCCCTGAGAAACAAATCAATTTAATGTGTTATAATCTCCACGGGTAGCATGGGATAGGAAATTGATGAGGAGAAATAGTTGGGCTGTTAACCATTAGCCTATCATCCTGCCTTTGAATATCAACAGTCAAAATGGACGCTTTCTCATTCGATGATTCAGTACATTTATATCCATGGTTGTTCTGACTTCCAGACATACCAACTACGAGTTACAAAGCCGTTATTACCAAGTATCACGGCCGTTGAAAGAACTCGACCAAGGCGCAGTGTGGTGAGCGTACATTTTATTTTTATTTGAAAAGACGCCGAACAAAACAATAAACACTACAAAAACAAACAGTGAAGCTGAAGGCTATGTGCAATAAACAAAGTCAACTTCCCACACAGAAAGGAGGGAAAAGGGCTACCTAAGTATGGTTCCCAATCAGAGACAACGATAGACAGCTGTCCCTGAACCATACCCGGCCAAAACACAGAAACACAAAATCATAGAAAACGAAACCTAGAATGCCCACCCCAAATCACACCCTGACCAAACCAAACAGAGACATTAAAAGGCTCTCTAAGGTCAGGGCGTGATACCAAGACCTTAATGATATGTCTTTGCCTGAAACAAACAACTGCCCAGGCTTACTGCAGGCAGTGATTCGTCATAATGTATGGGTAAAACAAACTGTGCTTAGCAAAAGAGACAGGAGACATATTCCAGATCAGGGTATTCCAGACGTATTTCCACCCTTGGGTTTCTACCTCAAATTAAGATTGCCAATAACAAGAGACACCCAGGTGCAGCTCGGCAGCTGTTTGAACGTTCTGCGGTGTTTCTATTATTTCATGCCTGTCGTTCTCATGAGCCGGTCCATGTGAAACTGCCAAAGCCATTGAAAATGTGACAAGAGAGTGAGCAAGCGAAAACAAATAAAGAGCACAATTAAATGAGTTTTAGCATGGCACTATTCCCTCTGTGGTAATTCAATTGAAACTGTTTTTTATTTGAAACGGGGTCTGATAGGTTATGCCACAGTGTTTATCTGGCTCTTTGTAAATATCATGGACAAAGCAGAAATGCCACTCATTGTGTTTTGTCATGGCTTGTGTCCTGCAGGAGAACAAAGACTATATTTCCATAAAAGTGTTGCAGATGTCTGTGACTCACAAAGCATATGCAAACTTCTTGCCTTGTTTTTGAACTTAGGGCTTTACCATAAATGTTTTATATACATTTCCACACCACGATGTTGGAATAATACTGTGAAATTGTGAAAATTATGATAATGCCGTTTTAGTGTAAGAACTGTTTGAAAAGACTACCTTGGCTTTCCATGGTGACATCACCATGTGGTAAATTAGTTAATAGACCAATAAGAAAGAGAATTCCAAATCTCTCTGCCAATAACAGCTACTTTTCAGTTTCCCCTCCCCACTCAGACCACTCCCAGATAGTCCAAGCAAATGCATGCTTGAGAAATTGCCCTTTGCTAATTGCCCTTTGTTTATTTTTTGTTTACTATTTCAATTGAAACCATCACAGTAAGTACTTAATTGTTTCGCAGAAATGTTTTATATTGTGATAAAAAAGATGCATTGGACCATTAAAAAAACGTATGATGAGAATACCATTTATTTAACTTATTTCATGTGAGAAGTCAAATGTAAACAGCATCTATGTACAGTATGAAGTGTTGGCTTTTGTTACTATTCCAGGCACAATAATAAGAATCCCAGCTTAGCGAAGTGCTTTTGCAACCAGTCTGGTCTTGACTGAGGACTGGCATTGTTCAGCACTTCTATCAGGGATAAGCAAATGTTTCGCAGTTTTCAGATGCAACACATTTCAATGGGTCTGAGTGCTCTTATGAATCCCACTGATGAATAACAAACGTGTGCAAGCCATTCAACTTCTTATCACTATTCTTTGCAGGTTAAATGTGAGCATATGACCCAAGCACATATTTCCAGTAAGCCATTCATCTGTGGTTGTCATGTTTTTCTGAGACGACAGAACAGTGGCCTTTGTGTAAAAAGTTCTCGATAGAGTACTGCTGAATATTAACAAACATACAGTATTCCCTATTTGTTTCAAAACATTATTTGCTAAGCTTGAAGGGTACACCTCCATTTTCACAACAGATCATTTCCTGTCCTTCTCTCTGATGTCACCTTGGAGGAAGGGTAAGAGCAGTTAAGATATCGATAAGAGCTTTAATCCCTTTTGCGTTAGCCTCTAGAACAGGAACGAGAAGCTTCAATGTTCTGTGTGTCATCTAAATGCAGCCTCTGTACAATGCAGACGTGTGTGTCTTTTGCGGAAACACGTGCAGGACTCAACCAGGGAGACATGTCATTGGTGCGTGACATGGGTCACTAGACTGTATGCTAAGTGATGTAGCCGTCAGGACCCAGCTGCCCCTCATAGATAATTTAGTGAATTATCGATAGCTAATGTTCGGAAGAGTTGTGTGTGTCTCAAGGTGTCACATTACTCAAAGGGTCTCAATGAGACAATTTGAAGAAATATGGGCCGTGCAATGAGGAAGGGCAACATAATAGAGACATAGATTAAGTTGAAATAGTGACTCTCAGCTTATACAGTACCAGTCAGAAGTTTGGACACTCCTACTCATTCAAGGGATTTCCTTTATTTTAACTATTTTCTACATTTCTACATTGTAGAATAATAGTGAAGACATCAACACTATGAAATAACACATATGGAATCACGTAGTAACCAAAAGAGTGTTAAACAAATCCTAATATATTTTAACTTTTTAGAAGACGCCTGTTAAACTTTTGACTGGTACAGTAGATTCCAAGCAACCGGGAAATCACCCAAGCTAGCATTTTTTCACCAAGCTCTTTTGTTTGCCTAATAGTTAACAATACTGCATGTAGGTCTATAAGCACAGAGGTAGAACATTCACTGAGTACACAAAACAGTAAGTACACCTGCTCTTTCCATGACAGACTGACCAGGTGGATCTTGGCGAAAGCTGTGATCCCTTATTGATGTCACTTCTTAAATCCACTTTAATCAGTGTAGATGAAAGGGAGGAGACAGGTTAAAACATGAATTTTAAGCCTTGAGACATGTATTGTGTATGTGTGCCATTCAGAGGGTAAATGGACAAGAAGAAATATTGAAGTGCCTTTGATCGGGGTGTGGTAGTAGGTGCCAGGCACACCGGTTTGTGCCAAGAACTACAACACTGCTGGGTTTTTCACACTCAACAGTTTCCCGTGTGTATCAAGAATGGTCCACCACCCAAAGGAGATTCAACCAACTTAACAAAACCGTGGGAAGCATTGGAGTCAACATGGGCCAGCATCCCTGTGGAATGCTCTCGACACCTTGCAGAGTCCATGCCCTGACGAATTGATGCTGTTCTGAGAGCAAAAGGGAAGGATTAACTCAATATTAGGAAGGTGTTCCAAATGTTTGGTATACTCAATGTATATTTTATTGTAATTATTGTTATTATTATCAAATTAGAAAACATTACCAAGGTCCGAACCTTGGTGTCCTTGTAGTTACGGTCCTGTGTACAAGCATTATGTGGTTTTTGTAACACTGTGTTGCATCATTCTCAAAGCTTTTCAACCCATTAAGAGATTCGGAACTCAGAGATTCAAGCCTAAGAGTTGATCTAGGAGTCTGTGATTTTAATGTGTCACTACAATATCACCCAGTTCTCTTGGATGCCTCTTATGTTATGTTCCCTGACCTTGATGGTGATTTTGCAAACTCGCAGACAGACAGTAGCTTTGATTGGTTTGCCGAGCATCTCAGAGTGAAAGCGAAAAGCCACGGTGTGAAAGTTGACAGCTATGGCACATGAATACTCTCAAGTCTAGTCCCCTGTCAAGGGGATAGTCAAAAACCCAAGCTCAATCAAATTCAAAAAGTCTGTGCCCACACTTCATATAGTCCACTTAAAAAAAAGAAGGAAATATTGATTTAAATAAATACATAATTCCAGATCATTATCAAGTTTGAGCTCTTAATTGTGGTAGTTTATCTTGAATCAGGACTCATAAAGGGGCAGTGCAGTCAAACATGTGATTTTTCCATTTTTTATATGACATTTTTTTATATGACATGACATTTTGAAAATGATGATGATTACCTTTTTGTGCAAGAGCCTGTTAATTAAGGTGGGATGTTTTTTTTTGGCCCAGATCACGACATCACAATTTGATCGGATTATTCTGAACAATGACTAGTCTTGCTTTATTTGCATACGTATCCTCCTACTTTGAAGGGGTAAGCGTGGTCGACTATAGAGCAGGGGTGTCAAACTCAGCGCATATTGAAGAAACACAACAAATTCGCAGGCCAGACTGGCCATTGTTTTATTTGGAAAGATATGGCCCTTATGTACATAGGATAATGTCCACTTATGTACATATGATGCTGTATATAGCATTTTATTATATCAAAATAAAAGACGAGAGATGAGGTTGAGGTTGAATGCAGCATTGCTGTATGGTGCACTCAAAATATCTTGTAGTTGATCATAATGTTGTTGTAACAGGCCTACATGTTTCTCCTTTGCATGCTGTTTTGTTGCAGTTTTAGTTTTTTGGTTATTAATTGTCAAGCTTTAAAAACCGAAGCCAAACTGCAACCTTTTGGTAGCTTAGCGAGTACTAAGTCGTGTGTCTTCCCCTCTGCTGCACGCTGTAAACGGACACACAAACGCAGCACAATTGAAGTTGAATTCACCGATACAAGCTCATCGCTTTGTAATTTCATAAAAAAGACTCAACTGTTGACTCATGTATACTCGCTTAAGTGTCCTATTGTCCTAGTAGTAATGTATACCCTCGGTGTGAATCCTTTATCTTAGAACTTTTTGACAATCAATATGACTTTTTCGGTAAGCTACAGTAATGACCTACAGAAATGACCTACAGCAAGGAACCTTCGCCATCCATCCCAATTCTTAGCCCCCCGTTTCGTCTAATCAACTCCCATTTGTCCCATTTCCCTTCTTCTCCGTCTACATCCTGCATTTTCCCCCCTCGTGCCATTGTTGTTGACTCCTCAGTGAATTCATAACTGTAATCGACCTATCTGTCATGCTGTTTCTTCACCTGGACTCCCTGAGACCGCCACATCCGCTCGGTGATTCCTCTCAAAACACACTGTTGTTGCTGTTTTGGATGCCACAGCGTGTTTGTGGCATACTTTTGTGGGCTTTATAAAAGAACACTTAGCCCATGTTGGTCCAGGTAATTTTTGATAATAACGAGCAGTATTGTGTTAAATACTGTAAGACATTATTCAAATACACCAGATTTCGTTATATGGCATTTCCCCCCAACTGTTTTTAACTCGAAGGACTAAATTGGTCTGTATACAATGGGTATCATAATTATTCACCCCATTTTGTTGCTTTACAAAGTGGAAGTGAAGTATATATAGTTGTTATTTAAAAAAATCATTCATCAACACAAAATACTCCATAATGTCCAAGTGAAAATAAAGTTCTACAAATAAATACAACTCAAATATAGCTGTTGCATGAGTACAGTTGAAGTCGGAAGTTTACATACACTTAGGTTGGAGTCATTAAAACTCATTTTTCAACCACTCCACAAATTTCTTGTTCACAAACTATAGTTTTGGCAAGTCGGTTGGGACATCTACTTTGTGCATGACAAGTCATTTTTCCAAAAATGGTTTACAGACTAGAGTATTTAACTTAATTCACTGTATCACAATTCCAGTGGTTCAGAAGTTTACATACACTAAGTTGACTGTGCCTTTAAACAGCTTGGAAAATTCCAGAAAATGATGTCATGGCTTTAGAAGCTTCTGGCTAATTTACATCACTTGAGTCAATTGGAGGTGTACCTGTGGATGTTTTTCAAGGCCTACCTTCAAACTCAGTGTCTCTTTGCTTGACACCATGTGAAAATCTAAAGAAATCCTCAGACAAGTCTGCTTCATCCCTGGGAGCAATTTCCAAATGCCTGAAGGTGCCATGTTCATCTATACAAACAAGAGTAAGCAAGAATAAACACCATGGGACCATGCAGCCGCCATACCACTCAGGAAGGAGACGCGTTCTGTCTCCTAGAGATGAACGTACTTTGGTGCAAAAAATACAAATCAATCCCAGAACAACAGCAAAGGACCTTGTGAAGATGCTGGAGGAAACAGGTACAAAAGTATCTATATCCACAGTAAAACGAGTCCTATATCAACATAACCTGAAAGGCCAACTCAGCAAGAAGAAGCCACTGCTCCAAAACCGCCATAAAAAAGTCAGACTATGGTTTGCAACTGAACATGGGGACAAAAATCATACTTTTTAGAGCAATGTCCTCTGGTCTGATGAAACAAAAATAGAACTGTTTGGCCATAATGACCAAGTTAAGTTTGGAGGATAAAGGGGGAGGCTTGCAAGCCGAAGAACACCATCCCAACCGCGAAGCACAGGGGTGGCAGCATCATGTTGTGGGGGTGCTTTGCTGTAGGAGGGACTGGTGCATTTCACAAAATAGATGGTATCACGAGGAACTAAAATTATGTGGATATATTGAAGCAACATCTCAAGACATCAGTCAGGAAGTTGAAGCTTGGATGCAAATGAGTCTTCCAAATGGACAATGAGCCCAAGCATACTTCCAAAGTTGTGGCAAAATGGCTTAAGAACAACAAAGTCAAGGTACTGGAGTGGCCATCACAAAGCCCTGACCTCAATCCTATAGAAAATGTGTGGGCAGAACTGAAAAGGTGTGTGCGAGCAAGGAAACCTACAAACCTGACTCAGTTACACCAGCTCTGTCAGGAGGAATGGGACAAAATTCACCCAACTTATTGTGGGAAGCTTGTGGAAGGCTACCCGAAACATTTGACCCAAGTTAAACAATTTAAAGGCAATGCTACCAAATACTAATTGAGTGTATATCACACCCTGACCTTAGAGAGCCTTTTATTCTCTATTTGGTTAGGTTGTGGTGTGACTAGGGTGGGTACTCTAGTTTTTCTATTTCTATGTTGGCCTGGTATGGTTCCCAATCGGAGACAGATGTCTATCGTTGTCTCTGTTTGGGGATCATATTTAGGCAGCCTTTTTCCACCTGTTGTGTGTGGGATCTTGATTTTGTATTGTAGCTTTTTAGCCCTACAAAGTTAAAAGCTAAAACGTTTCGTTTGTTACGCTTTCTTGTTCTGTGCCGGTTATCATAAATAAAAATGAATAACCTACCCCACGCTGCATCTTGGTCCGACTATCCTTCCAACAACGATCGTTACAGTGTATGTAGACTTCTGACCCACTGGGAATGTGATGACATATTCTGACATTTCACATTCTTAAAATAAAGTGATGATACTAACTGACCTAAGACAGGGAATTATTACTAGGTTTAAATGTCAGGAATGGTGAAAAACTGAGTTTAAATGTATTTGGCTAAGGTGTATGTAAACTTCCCACCCTTTGTTTAGGCAAGCCAAAATTAGTTCAGGAGTAAAATGTGGCTTAACAAATCACATGATAATTTACATGGACTCACTCTGTGTGAAATAATAGGGGTTGACATTATTTTTTTATGACTACTCCTTCCTCTGTCCCTCATACATACATCTGTAAGGTCCTCTATTCATGTATTGAATTTCAAGCAGAGATTCAACTACAAAGGCCAGGGAGGTTTTCAAAAGGCTCATAAAGAATGGCAGTGATTGGTGAGATGGTTAACAATAACAGATCAGACATTGAATATCTCTTTATCAAGCATGGCCAAGTTAATAATTATGCTGTGGATTATGTATTAAACCACATCAAAGATACAGTCATCTTTCTGAACTGAGCTGCAGAACAGGAAGGAAACTGCTCAGGGATGTCCCCATGAGACCATTGGTGATTTTAAAAGGAGTTCAATGGCTGTGATGGGAGAAAACTGAGGATGGATCAGCAACATTGTAATGACCTAAATGACAAAGTGAACCGAAGAATAAACATTTTGAATAAAAATATTTCAAAACATGCATCCTGCATGCAACAAGGTACTAAAGTAATACTGAAAGAAAAAAAGAACCTGGCAAAGGAATTGACTTTTTGGCCTAAATGCAAAGCCTTCTGTTTGGTGAAAATCCAACACAGCACATGACTGAGTAACCGCCTCCTTATTTTCAAGCAGGGTGGTGGCTGCACCATGCTTGACATCGGCAAAGACTTTGACGTTTTTCAGGATCAAAAGAAAAGGGATGAAGCTATGCACAGGCAAAATCCTAGAGGAAAATCTGGGAGAGGAATGTACCTTTCAGCAGGAAATAACCTGAAACGCAAGGCCGAATCTACACTGGAGTTGGTTACCAAGAAGGTAGTGAATGTTCCTGTGTGTCCAAGTTATAGTTTTAAACCTGCTTGAACATTTTTGGCAAGACTTGACCATTGCTGTCCGATGATCACCAACAACTTGACAGCGATTGAAGAATTTTGAAATGATGAATGGGCAAATATTGCACAATCCATGTGTTAAGCTCTCAGAAACGTACAAAATAATCACTGTAATCACTGCTAACGGTGTTTCTAATGTCTTGAATCAGGGTGGTGAATACTTATCTAATCAAATATAATTTTTCTGGAGTATTTAGTGTAGCTCAATGACAAAAAAAAGACAATTAAATCCATTTGAATCCATCTTTGTAACAATAAAATTTGAATAAATCCAAGGGGGGTGAATACTTATGTTACCCACTGTATATGATCACATACTGTAACTGTTATGGCAATAATCCAGTTTCTCTTGCTTATGTCTTTTAATAATTCATCACATGCATTATTCCTGCCTGTGAGCTACTATAATATCACCTTGCTAGCTCCTTGGAAGCTGCACAATACAGTAGTGTTACTCTGATGGGGGAGACTTGCTATTCATTCAGGATTTTGTTCACAATTAAATGTATTTAGAAGAATCTAGTTTATCTGTGTACATGCGCATTGCAGACAGCGTCCCCCTTCACTTGTTCTCTTTTCTATAGATTGTGAAATAAGCCTATGCTTTAAACACCATATTCAGTTTCATCTTACCCTTATTTTACCAGGTAAACTGATGGAGAATACATTTTAAATTAAAGCAACGCCCTGGGGAATAGTTACAGGGGAGAGGAGGGAGGATGAAGGAGCCAATTGGAAGCTGGGGATGATTAGGTGACCATGACGGTATGAGGGCCAGATTGGAAATTTAGCCAGGACACCGGGGTTAACACACCTACTCTTATGATAAGTGCCATGGGATCTTTAGTGACCACAGAGAGTCAGGACACCCATTTAACATGCTTCATTCTATAGCTAGAGGACTCCTGATATCTCCAGGAGTGATAAGTATCATTTTTTTGTCTTTATCTGTTTTGGTCTAGTACTGTCTTTTTGCTAGCTACGGCCATCTACTTTAGCCAACAGTGCAGTTCAAGAAGAGTTAAGAAAAATATTTACCAAATAAACTGAAGTTTTAAAAAAAATATGTAGAATAAAAAGTAACACAGTAAGTATAAGTATCATTTCTTTGTCTTTATCGGTTTAGTACTGTCTTTTTGCTAACTACGGCCATCTACTTTAAGTGCTACCTCTTCCCTGTGGTCTACTTAGTGTGTAAACTGCTGACTGTTCATAATTTGCAGATAGTTGTTGATACATCATCCAGGATCAAGGGGCAGGACCATTTGTGACTTGTTTTGGTAATCAGTGGATGTATTCGAGGGGGAGTGGTTTCTACTCTCTTAGGCAACAGCAATTAGCACAGGCAGGTGTGCTCTCCACCTCTGCTAGGCCATCATTAATTAGAGTTAGTTCTTCAGTCTCCTCTGGTTTCTCAATTGCAGCTGTAAGCGGTGATCGTGTCAGTGGCGGTTTTGTGTGCCCTGATGTTTTTGGAACTGCCGATCTGCGTCGAAGAACACCAAGTTCATCTCAGCCTATGCTGCCCTTCAGTCCTTTGACTTTTTGGCCCTGACGGAGACACGGATCACCCCAGAGAACACTGCTACTCTTTCTTCATCTGACTATGTTTTCTCTCATAGTCAGAGAGCATCTGGTTGTCGCGGTGGTGGCACTAGTCTACACATTTCTCCTAAATGGAGATTTTCTCTCACCTGTCCATCTCCTCATTTGAATTCCATGCTTTCACTGTCACTTTTCCACTCAAGCTTAACATTATTGTCATCTATTGCCCACCAGGTGCCCTTGGGGAGTTCCTCAAAGAGCTTGACACTTTGATAAGCTCATTTCCTGACAATGGCTCATCGCTCTTCGTATGTGACCCTGGACAACACCCTGTCATTCTCTGCAAACATCAAAGCAGTGACCCGCTCCTGCAAGTTCATGCTCTACAACATCCTTACGACCCTACCTCACACAGGAAGCAGCGCAGGTCCTAATCCAGGCACTTGTCCTCTCCAGTCTGGACTATTGTATTGTGCCATCAAAAAGTATCAAACAGTATTTCAATTAATCTCCCCCCCCCCCTCACCTCCGACTACTGACTCTACTGATAGCTACGATATTGAGGGGAAATGTACTTTCTATGCCTGTGATATGTGGTTGCCCCACCTAGCTATCTTAAGATGAATGCACTAACTGTAAGTGGCTCTGGATAAGACCGTCTGCTAAATGACTAAAATGTTCAAAAAAGACAGGGTAATGTCCCCAATCACTGCCCTCCGAGCAGCACCTGTAACGTTCCTCCATGTCCAACACGCCTGTGTTTCTGGGATGAAAATGCCTGACGGACAAAGAGGAAGAAGAACACAACGCACTTAAGAGCAGATGGGGAAAATAATTATACGAATAAAAGTGCCACTAAGAACCAAAGCGGTTGTATCAACGCTAATCTGTACAGTTAGTTCCTGCAAACAAGAGTTTTCATTCATCCTCCCCTGACTTCAATCATTTCAAATGCTCCGGAGGGCTCCAATAGAAGCATATAAAAAATGTCTCAAAGGGGTGAGTCACACAGTATGTTACAAGAAGTGCGTTGAGAATTCCTCCCAACTCCCCATTTTTCCATCCGGCTTCAGTCTTGATCAGAGTAGAGTAGATCAGAGGTGATATCTCTTTGGGGGGAAACCAGAGAAACAAAGTAAATACCTTTTAAAATAGAGACACGTAACAGGTTTGGCAACGCTCGGAGGTACACAACAAACAACCATGCGTGTCTAAACACCCAATGGCAGATGGCAAGCGGTGCTAGACGGGTAGTGTGTTGTGCGATAACACTCTTTGACATGCTGTAGGCTGCACTCAGCGAAGTGGAATGGCGGCAGCGTGCACTCCGAGGTGAGGTCACACTGCCGAGCCCACTGGGAATCCAGCCATTACGAAGGTGTAGCGTAGTGCCCTTGGCTAGCTGCTAACACACCGCATGACCTCTTGTCACTGGATAGGCAATTAGTGCTAAATGAAATCCGTGAAACCGAGTTGATTGGATTATTTTGTCCCTTCCCTGAGATGGTGAGGCATTAATGCACTGAAAAACAGGCCAGGGTGATGCTCAGTAGCCTCTAGTACACTACTGTCTTTCTGCAATTATAGTCCAATATCATTGCTGTCTCCTTTTTGCAGACGGGTGAGTGTGCTATGATTAGCATTAGCTTAAAGGGTAGGTACATGTAGATTAGCTTAAAGGGTAGTAGACATGTCTGGGCTCAGTGAGCAGCGGTGAATCCGTGGCTGCTTCTATCAAACCATCACCTGACTTTTAAGGTGGCATGGTGTCTTCAGGGAGAATTCCCTCTCAGTTCTCATACACCTGTACAGTCTCTCCAAGTTTCTCAGGTTCCATTCTCTCGCTCTCTCTCTGTTAGAGCAGATGTTTTCCCCTGTTATCTGGGCTGATTCAAGGGCAAGACTGCATATACACATTGTGTTCTCTGAAGTCAGAGTGAAAGTATCAACATTCACAGGTTCAAAAGCTGTATGATATCACCTCTATTTAGTATATTGAACTCTGTGTTCTTTTGACTCTCCCTTAGTTATTCATCCTGGTTGAATATCCAGAGGTGCTATATGTCCCGAGCCATTCATTCAAAGCAAGCCCTAGTTCAATCATCGATACATTGTGTCATTTCAACAACCCTATTTATTTAAAGCATTGCTCTATCCTAAAATATATATCGCACTTACTCTCCAGAAATCCCCTTGTGTTTTTAGTACAGGGATAGATGTACTTGAATACATTGTTTTTTGGTAACACAAAACTGCAACTCATTTTGGAAGTTATGGGTATAATACAGTATGTAGTCAGGTCCGAATGTTGATGACATTACTATTTTGAACAAAGATTATTACAACAGGGAGTTGAACTTTATATTATGAATATGAATTCTTTATTACCATATTTCCCAAAAATACAATAAAACAAAGCAATTTTGAGAGGGATAGATGAAGAAGAGAATCCTTTCTCTTTTCAATAATACAACCCACAAAGTGTATCAGTAAATATTGCTTATACAAACTAAAACAGAAGATAAAAAATATAGCTTCGAGCAGCAATGAATGGGGTTCACAGGATGACAGAAAGGACACAAGATCAGTTGGATAACAAAGCAAGCAGTCTATCATGTAGGTACTATCTTCCTTTATGTGCAATCAGTGAAAGCATTACCATGTTTATTTCTCAATACCACAAAGATGACTCAAGTGAAGTTAAGCGTGATGGAGCTATCAGCGTTATGACCATGCGCTATGACTATGCGCTATGACCATAATAGCAATGTCAAGTTTCAAGTTTGTAGGGCACTGTGGAGTGGATTTACAATGGTTTCAATGGACACAGAAAATCTGACTTTTGATTTGTCAATAACTCAGCCATCTTTTGACCGATCCCTTCGATTTGATCAAATTAAGTTCGGACATATAACATGGACCTGCATTCCAAATGGTGTCATTTGGTTCTACGGTTCATGAGAAGTATACTAAGAAGTATACTATAAATATTTTTTTGCACATTTTAGCATATTAGCATACGTGCTAATATTCATCTATGGTATAGTATGGCCATCTTTGAATGCATCAACGTTATTTTCTCAAACTCTTTAGGGACTATTATGATGAGTACAAAGACCAAATTTTGAGTGAATCTGACTTTTAGTCCATGAGAAGATTTTTTATGATTTTTTTTAAGCGTTACATAGTCAAAAAAAGTGAATTCTTAATAGTTTCATTTTTTCAGGTATCAATGCCAAACTTAACATTGTTCATCATAGTAATGTCTGTGATGACCCTTAAAAGGTTCAAGTTGATAGGACATTGTGGAGTGGATTTACAAAGGATTAAAATGGACACGTAAAATCTGATTTCCTGATATATCTATAACTCAGCCATCTCTTAACCAATCCCTTAGCTTTTCTCAAACTACGTTAAGAAATGTACCATGGGCCTACATGAGGTACGGGTGTTATTTTGACTCATGGTTCATGAGAATACATTTTTCTAAAGTTTTCCAAAATTGCCAAGATGGAGGAAAATCTATCCTGACAGACCTTATAGGTCCTTGAGGCAAATGTCTTTAGCATGAGGAAAGACACCTACATACAATGGTTTTTAGGTCGAATGGGCTAGCGGATATGAGGCTTTAAGTGAGACTGCTTATAACAGTGCCACCTATAGGCCAATTGGTGACATTCTTTTTGACCAAGTTACTCATGGCCTGTAGTCTCTGTCTGACAAATTATAAAAAAAGTAACAAATCTATGCTTGAGTTATTTGCTATGCTGTTAATGCCTAATTACATTTACTTCGTCATACTCAGCACCATGACCCCTTGTATTCAATCTAACAACCCATATTTATCGTTCACAGTATGATTTCATCAAACTTACTGGATCTACTATTTCCTTCATGATCTGGAACCCCTGAAAAGAACAACCACTGAGGTGTTATAAAGATCATTATTTACCAGTCTAGTCTATTGGATCTGCATCAGGCATTTTATGACAGAACATACATTAAAATGATGTGTGCATTAGTATTTCAAATAATCTTAATAAAACAGATACAGTCTGGCTGTTGTCAATGTAGAATCAGTGTGGTGTTAGAAAAAAGACTCTTTGGCAGACTAATGCCTAGCAGACGATGAGAGATACTGAGGAGGAGGAATAGAAGGTGAGCTTGGCCTTTAAGTGCTGCTGTTATCCGTCACACCGCATGACAGCTGAATTTAAATTGAGGAGCAGAGTTCTTCAATCAATCCATTTTGGATGTCTGCTTCTGAGCAAAAGTTTTCTGGGAACACTGCAATGACAGTGTCCCAAGAAGTTGGCCCAGGAGAGAGAAGAAAATAAAAATGGACTACTTTTCACCCTTTGGTGAGGCTATTAAAAAAATTGTTGTTGTGAAATTGTTAGATATTACTGTTAGATTTTACTGCATTGTTAGAGCTAGAAACACAAGCATTTCGCTACACCTGCAATAACATCTACTAAACACGTGTATGTGACAAATAATGATTTAAATTAACTATATGTGTATACTTTTCACACAATACATGCTTACTTAAACACCCTTAACCAACAGTGCAGTTCAAGAAGAGTTAACAAAATATTTACCAAATAAACAAAAGTAAAAAATAATAAAAGTAACACAATAAAATAACAACAACGAGGCTATATGCAGGGGGTACCGGTACTGAGTCAGTGTGCGGGGGTACAGGCTAGAGGTCATTTGTACATGTAGGTAGGGGTGAAGTGACATTGCATACATAATAAACAGCTAGTAGCAGCAGTGTACAAAGCAAATGGGGGGGGTGGGGTCAATTTGGTTAGTTGTTCAGCAGTCTTATGGCTTGGGGGTAGAAGCTGTTAAGGAGCCTTTTGGTCTTAGACTTGGCGCTCCGGTACCACTTGCCGTGCGGTAGCAGAGAAAACAGTCTATGGCTTGGGTGACTGGAGTGTCTGACAGTTTTATGGGCTGACACCGCATATTATATAGATTATGGATTGCAGGAAGCTTGGCCGTATACACTACCCTCTGTAGCGCCTTACGGTCAGATGCCGAGCAGTTGCCATACCAGGCGGTAATGCAACTGTTCAAGATGCTCTCGAATGTGCAGCTGTAGAACTTTGTGGATCTGGGGACCCATGTCAAAGCTTTTTAGTGTCCTGAGGGGGAAAATCCTTTTGTCATGCCCTCTTCATGACTGTATTGGTGTGTTTGGACCATAATAGATCGATGGTGATGTGGACACCAAGGAACTTGAAACTCTCGACCCGCTCCACTACAGCCCCGTTGATGTTAAAGGGGCCTGTTCGGCCCGCCTTTTCCTGTAGTCTACGATCAACTTCTTTGTCTTGCTCACATTGAGGGAGAGGTTGTTGTCCAGTTCTCTGACCTCCTCCCTGTAGGTTGTCTGTGATCAGGCCTACCACTGTTGTGTCATCAGCCAACTTAATGATGGTGGTGGAGTCGTATTTGGCCACTCAGACAAGGATGAACAGGGAGTACAGGAGGGGACTAAGCACACACCCCTGAGGGGCCCCAGTGTTGAGGATCAGCGTGGCAGAAGTGTTGTTACCTACCCTTACCACCTGGGAGCGGCCCATCAGGAAGTCCAGGATCCAGTTGCAGAGGGAGGTGTTTAGTCCCAGTGTCCTTAGCTTAGTGATGAGCTTCGTGGGCGTTATGGTGTTGAACGCAAGCTGTAGTCAATGAACAGCATTCTCACATACACTACCTGCTGGCCTTCTAGGCAAAGCTGCAAAGATAAAGCCATATCTCAGACTGGCCAATAAAAATAAAAGATTAAGATGGGCAAAAGAACACAGACACTGGACAGAGGAACTCTTCAGGCTTGTTTCTCAAACGAGACACTCTAATGTATTTGTCCTCCTGCTCAGTTATGCACCGGGGCCTCCCACTCCTCTTTCTATTCTGGTTAGAGCCAGTTTGCGCTGTTCTGTGAAGGGAGTAGTACACAGCATTGTACGAGATCTTCAGTTTCTTGACAATTTGTCGCATGGAATAGCCTGGTCTAGAGTTTTTCTTCCTCTGGTTGCACATGCGACATGCTGGTAATTTTTGTTAAAACTGATTTTAAAGTCTCTGGCCACTAGGAGCGCCTCTTCTGGGTGAGCATTTTCTTGTTTGCTTATGGCCTTATAGAGTTGGTGCGATCTTAGTGCCAGCATCGGTCTGTGGTGGTAAATTAATGGTTACGAATAATATAGATGAGAACTCTCTTGGTAGCTAGTGTGGTCTACAGTTTATCATAAGGTATTCTACCTCAGGCTAGTAATACATCGAGACTTCTTTAATATTAGACATCGCACATCAGCTGTTATTGACATAAAGACACCCACCCCTTCTCTGTTCTGCCAGTGTGAAAATCCCTCCAGCTCTGTACTATCCGTGTCGTCGTTCAGCCACAACTTGGTGAAACATAAGATATTACAGTTCTCAATGTCCCGTTGGTGGGATAATCGTAATTGTATGTCATCAATTTTATTTTCCAATGATTGCATGTTAGCAAGTATTGATGGCAGTGGGAGTTTACTCGCTTGCCTATGGATTCTGTGTCCTCTTTTCCTCTGGCTTTTCTTCACCCAAATGACGGGGATCTGGGCCTGTTCCCGGGAGAGCAGTATGTCTTTCTCGTCAGACTCGTTAAAGGAAAAAGTAATCCCAGTTTTGATGTCCAGAGGTTATTTTCGGTCATAAGAGACGGTAGCAGTAACATTATGTACAAAATAAGTAAAATAAATAAGTTACGAACAAACGCAAAAGAAATGAACAAAATAACACAACGGTTACGGGCATGTAAAACGTCAGCCGTCCTCTTCGGCGCCATATTACTGCATTGGTTATATTTCTGGTTTCTGTGACGAATACAATAACTCTGCCTTGACAATGACTAGATGGCCAGACCTCTGTTACTGCAGGACTAGAATATGTCCCCTTCCTCTCCACATCTCCCTCCACCCCCCACCTCCACCCCCACACATCCTCACTTGTTATCCGCCAGGCATCTTATTGGTGAGGCACCCTGTCCGCAGGATACATGATGACAGGGACCGTGGCCAGTGCTGTAGCTTTCCTGTTTAGGTGTCAGATAGAGGCGAGAAGTGTCTACCTGTTATAGCATTACAGCCCTGCAGTAATCACTACAAAGCCGACATGCCCAGAATAGGAAAATGTGTTGCAGACTGTACAGTAATTGGATTAGTCCCAGCATTTCAGTTTATATATTGTATTTCTTGTATTTGTGTTTTCTCTTTTTGGTTTACTTCCTGTTTACATTTAATCTGATTAGCACTCATCAGTTTTGTTTCCTTTCCTTCTTCTAGGAGAAGAAATGTCAGATCACTCAAATGTTGAGGTTTCTGCCAGGATGTGCTATTCCAGAGGCTATGTCAGCCATCAAGACAAAGTACAGTATAAAGATACCTCAGTGTGAGAAGACCACCTACTTTGCCATCATCTCTTCCTGTTGTCTCCTGAAGCTGGCAGCACATTACATGAGAATCTCTTCAGCTGACAGAACCCTCATTCCTGCCAAGCGCAATTACACAACCAGCGCACACAGGCCCTACCAGCAGTGAGGGCCTTGTGTACCCTGTCCCAGACCTCTTTGGTGGATCCATGGACCAACTCCACTCGTTGTCAAATGCAGACAGTTTGATTGAATTTTTAAAAAAAACACCAAGTTCCTGTTGGGCACTGGCTCAGCATTCAACCTGTATGTAGGCTTGTTCTGTCAGGTGCAGCTTGTTGGCAGTGAAACAAACACCTGGCAGACTGGCCCTTAGTGATCCCTGTGTTGGGTTTGGACTGATACCATGCTGTTGCATGGAATTTGTTTGGGTTATGTAAGAACAAAGTGCACACTTGAAGTACAATTTGGCCAGTAGCTGTTGAATAGACAGCTGTAAATGTTGGTATGTTCATGCAACAGCCTACAAATGTTGTGGTTCTTAAATCTTTAAACAACTATCTCTCAGAAAATGTGGATGTTGAATCTGCTATGCTGTGCCAGTGGAAGACTTGGCAGAGACTCAGGCCTTATTCATTGATCCAACAGGAGGACATCAGTAACTGTCACCAGCCGTATAGTCTAGCACACCATGAAAGCTTGTGATGCATTAAATTGATGAAATACATGATGTGTGGGGTAAATCAATAGGATCTCTGGAATAAAACTAGATGGATTCAAAAAGGACCAGGACCATTCAACCCAGTGGACAAATGTAAGATCATTATCACCCCCCCCAACATTCCAAAGCATAATTGTAAAAGTGTGTGCCTCATGTAAATGAATCAATGAAAGTAAGCTGTGAACTCTAGGAAGATCACATCATTTAACTAATTGGCCAGTTGCCTATTACTATTGCTAGGGGATGTTCCTTTTGGCTTCTTTCACTTGGGTTTCCTCCTGCAGTTTATGTTTATTAACCTTTCTCCCATCTACAAATGGGAATGATTAACCTCTCAGTTGACCTTTCATGCATTAGTTATTTACCTTTACAGAGACAACCATTCTAGGGCAACAAAGAACACAATCAGAAAGGGTAGCAGCCATATGTGAATGTCATGTGTGAATGTCAGACCACTCAATGTGTATGAAGGTTTGGCTGGTGTCAAGGCGAGGTTAATGAAGGACTGCCAAACATAGGCTACCCCTCAACTTCAGAGTACTACCTGTTTAGTACCCATCTCACATTGTGTGGCCTCCCCCAGGCGTTGTTTCAGGGGATAAAAGACAGGAAAGATTGATGTACTGCTGTCCTTCATGTTCCACTGCCTTGCTCGCCTCACTGATAATCCTCCCCATCAAAGACATGCAGACCTGGACAACAGCAGGAGACCAACATGCTTTTCAACTACAGTAAGCGCACAATCATTCTGCTCTGCAGTCCCAGGGACTTAACAGCATCTGTTGCTCTGTGCTCAGTTAATAATGGCTGCATTATGGTTGGATATCATGTACAATAAATTCATATAGTGCTGTTCCCAATGCATTCTGAAGGACTGTTAGACAGTCATTCATTAGATTCCTCACTTTAACCGATCCAGCATGGTTAGAACTGCCAGGGTTCTAGGAACATACAGTTATATGTATCATAAATATGTTCTTAGCCAAAGTCACAGAAAAGGGAGACTCACAAATGAAAAGAACAGTGAGAGAGATCGTTAGAGAGAGAGAACGTTAGAGAGAGAGAGACAGAGACAGAGAGAGAGAGACAAAGGCAGAGGCAGAGGCAGTGGCATAGAGAAAGAAATATATTACCTACCAAAAATACATTATGAGAAAAGGTTTAGAATAAGGTGCTTATTCTAATAATTTATCACAGCTGAACTTGTAAATGGTCAAATGTAAATGTGATTGTTTCTCAATCTTATCCTCCCGACAGTGGTTTGAACGTTGCGCTGTGGGGATGGCTTAAATAATATAACGGGAAACAAATTGATGCACCGAACCAAAAGTTGTACCCATAATTAATTTCCCCCTTTAAAATATCCTGTTATGATCCAAATAAATAATTACATTTCCTTTAAAGCATCATGGGTAGTCAACTGCAAAAGCAGCATGGTCCCTTGCTGGTTGGAAGTGGCCACTGTAACATGGCTTTTTATCATGTGTTTAATAAATTCCTTCATATCTTTTTTAATTGTGAGTAGACCTCTTTGCTCTCTGGTAGGGTGTGTTTTGGTGGACTCTGTTAAGAAATTTAAATCCAACAGTTGGTTGATTAAAGCAGTTCACATTAGCATTTCAAAGCATCTTATTTTTTCCAAAAACTTGTAGAAGTTTCTTTGCCAACTACATAAAATGCAAAAGTAACAAGGGTTATACTTGTTAAAAGTCTTGCAGAGCAACAACGACTTTACTGACAACCTGTGTGACCAGTGTACAAGATGAGAGCTTATTGGCTTTTAAAGTGTCCCTTTTTTTGGAGTGCAGAAATGTAATCATTGCCAAAGAGGAGTGGGTGGTATTCTGCTGGGAAGGCATGAGTTATACAGCAGTCACTTTTTGGGTGCCCTACTTGCAGATCAGTCTTGCGCCAAGGAAATATTGACATTCAAAGTGATATAGGGTCAGTAAACACTGTGGGGATTGGATAGAGAAGGGAAATCCCAATGGGCAAAAACTACTTGAATCAATGTTGTTTCCACGTCATTTCAACAAAAGCATTCAATGTGATGACCTTGAATCAACAAGAAAAACTGATTCAATTTGAAAAAAGACATCAACGTAAGTGAATTTCGTCTCTTTTTTCATCTAAATCCAACGAAATGGTGACATTTTTTTTGTTAATTTCACATTGAATTCACATTCATTGACAACTCAATCAAATATATTTAAAAAACTAGACGTTGAACTGACTTCTGTGCCCAGTGGGATGTAAGGATTTAGATTCGTAGAATGCACGGCTTCTTGCACCGTTCCAGTCGCCTAGCTGGTAAATAATTTATTCACACTCTTTCCTCTGGGATATGATGAACCGTCAAGCTTGCGTAACTAGGCCAACATGTCTGACTACACAGCCAAACACCATTCCATGGCACTGGAAGTTCTATCCAATGAATTAGACTGCACCTTTCTTGCCATATTAATTCATTCAAAACGTATAGTTTTTTGTTTGGTTTATTATTTTGTTCCTTGAAGATGACATATTCAACAGCATGGTTCAATGGATTGTTCAATAAGTAAAGAGTCGTTCAAGCTGTGCAGTCGTATTTTGTGGCAAGGAATTGAGTGACCCTTTTGTGTGTCCCTGCTTGTTAGTGTGGTGTTAGCATGCACAATCATTCTGAGTCTGAGGGCTTGTTTCTCACCATCAATTCACCTCAAAAATGCTAAAAATGGAAGTTATACTGTCACGCCTTGGTCATTGTATTTTGTGTTTTCGTTATATATTTGGTCAGGCCAGGGTGTGACATGGGTTTATGTTATTGTATTTTCGTATTGGGGTTTGTAGTATTTGGGATCGCGGCTGATTAGGGGTGTTGTATAGGCTTGGCTGCCTGAGGCGGTTCTCAATCAGAGTCAGGTGATTCTCGTTGTCTCTGATTGGGAACCGTATTTAGGTAGCCTGGTTTCGCTTTGTATTTTGTGGGTGATTGTTCCTGTCTCTGTGTAGTGTTCACCAGATTGGCTGTAATAGGTTTCTCGTTCCGTTTGTTGTTTTTGTATATGTAATAGTTATTTCATGTTACGCTCTTCATTCATTAAAGTCATGAGTAACTACCACGCTGCATTTCGGTCCGACTCTCTTTCCACAAACGAAGAACGCCATTACATATACAGTGCATTCGGAAAGTATTCAGACCCCTTTTCCATATTTTGTTACGTTACAGCTTTTCCTCATCAATCTACACACAATACTCCATATTGACAAAGCAAAAAGTGTTTTAAAAAAAAACTTAAAACATTTAATTAAGTATTCAGACCCTTTACTCAGTACTTTGTTGAAGCACCTTTGGCAGTGATTACAGCCTCAAGTCTTTTTGGGCTTGATGCTACATCTTGGCACACCTGTATTTGGGGAGTTACTTCCATTCTTCTCTGCAGATCCTCTCAAGCTCTCTCAGGTTGAATGGGAGCATCGCTGCACTGCTATTTTCATGTCTCTCCAGAGAAGTTCAATTGGGTTCAAGTCCGGGCTCTGGCTGGGCAACTCAAGGACATTCAGAGAAATTTCCCGAAGCCACTCCTGCGTTGTCTTGGCTGTGTGCTTAGGGTCGTTGTCCTGTTGGGAAGTTAAACCTTCACCCCAGTCTGAGGTCCTGAGTGCTCTGGAGCAGGTTTTCATCAAGGATCTCTCTGTACTTTGCTCCATTCATCTTTCCATCAAGCCTGACTAGTCTCCCAGTCCCTGCAGCTGAAAAACATCCCCACAGCATGATGTAGCCACCACCATGCTTCACCATAGCGATGATGCCAGGTTTCCTTCATCCGTGACGCTTGGCATTCAGGCCAAAGAGTTCAATACTGGTTTCATCAGACCAGAGAATCTTGTTTCTCATGGTCTGAGAGTCCTTTAGGTGCCTTTTGGCAAACTCCAAGCGGACTGTCATGTGCCTTTTACCATAAATGCCTGATTGGTGGAGTGCTGCAGAGATGATTATCCTTCTGGAAGATTATCCCATTTCCACAGGGGAACTCTGGAGCTCTGTCAGAATGACCATTGGGTTCTTGGTCACCTCCCTGACCAATGCGCTTCTCCCCAGATTACCCAGTTTAGCCAGGCGGCCAGCTCTAGGGAGAGTCTTGGTGGTTCCAAACTTCTTCCATTTAAGAATGATGGAGGCCATTTTTTGTACCCTTCCCCAGATCTGCGCTTCGACACAATCCTGTCTCGGAGCTCTACTGACAATTCCTTCGACCTCATGGCTTGGTTTTTGCTCTGACATGCACTGTCAACTGTGCATCTAAAAAAAATGTTTTTGCTTTGTCATTTCTGGGGTCTTGTGTTTAGATAGATGACGTATTTTTTTTATTTAATACATTTTAGAATAAGGCTGTAATGTAACAAAATGTGGAAAAAGTCAAGGGGTCTGAATACTTCCCGAATGCACTGTATGTTGTGATATATTAATAATGTTGATTAATGTGGTAATGATGTTTAAAAACTACCAGATCACCAAGCATGTTTTCTCAGCCCTGAAACATGAGTAACACATTTCATCTCTCACTTTTCTGCAAACAAAAACGGTTTCTCTTGCACAGGGAATTCCTTTCTTCATTGAAGGGAGAAACATTGTCAGCTGTCAGACAAGAAAACTTGAATATCTCAAATCGCTATGGCGCACGGAGATGGTAAATTAATGAGATTGTGGAGTCTTGTCAGAGGTACAGTATGTTGACAGGTTTTGTCACAGTTGGACTTTCGGTGGTTCAGCACACCTCGCATCATGCAGATCTTTTCCTATTGTAATCAAATCATGTAATGTCTGCAATGACGGCTAACCATGGTGCATTGGAATGTGGCGATTGCTCAGAGCCTGGAGGCAGATGCAGAGAGATTCAAATCAAATCAAATGCTATTTGTCATGTGCTTCATAAGCAACAAGTGTAGACTAACAGAAAAATGCTTTCTTAATGGGCCCTTTGCTACAATGCAGAGAGGAATATATAGAAAAATATTAACACGAAGAATAAATACACAATGAGTAATGATAACTTGGCTATACCCACAGGGTACCAGCACCGAGTAGATGTGCAAGGGTACGAGGTAATTGAGGTAGATACAGTATGTGCATATAGGTAGGAGTAAAGTGACTAGGCAACGGGATAAATAATAAACAGTAGCAGTAGCGTATGTGATGAGTCAAAAAAGGGCAAAGATGGTCAATGCAGATTGTCCATGTAGCTATTTGGTGAACTACTAAGGAGTCTTATGGCTTGGGGGTAGAAGCTGTTTAGGGTCCTGTTGGTTCTAGACTTGGTGCATCATTAGCAGTTACCATGCAATAGCAGAAAGGACAGTCTATTACTTGGGTGGCTGGAGTCTGATCATTTTTTGGGCCTTCCTCTGACATCGCCTGGTATAGAGGTCCTTGATGGCAGGGAGCTCGGCCCAAGTGATGTACTGGGCCGTACGCACTAGCCTCTGTAGCGCCTTGCAGTCAGATGCCAAGCAATTGGTACATCCAGTCAAGATTCTCTCAATGGTGCGGGGGAAGAGTCGTTGTTGTGACCTCTTCACGACTTTGTTGATGTGTGTGGACCATGGAACTTGAAGCTCTCGACCCGCTCCATCGATGTGGATGGGGGCTTGCTCGGCTCTCTGTTTCCTATAGTCCACGATCAGCTCCTCTGTCTTGCTGACGTTGAGGGAGAGGTTGTTGTCCTGACACCACACTGCCAGGTCGCTGACCTCCTCTCTACAGGCGGTCTCATCGTTGTCGGTGATCAGGCCTACACCCGCAGTGTCGTCAGCAAAGTTAACGATGGTATAGGAGTCGTGCGCGGCCACATAGTCGTGGGTGAACAGGGAGTACAGAAAGGGACTAAGCACACACCCCTGTGGGGCCCCCGTGTTTAGGGTCAGGTTGGCTCTCAGGTCACCCTGAGAGGAAGTCACCCTGAGAGGAAGGCGCTATACATTTGGCATTACACCTTGTTTTGTAAGTTCTCCTGATGTGCCTATTACAGTGTAATATTTATATGTTTCAAGAATATTGGGATATAGAGATCTACTGTAAAACCTGTAGAGGCCACCAAGTTTTCGCTAGAGGTATGGTGTCTTTTCTGCAGAAAATCTTGATAGCTTTCTGTTTTGAAGTGGGATAAATAGTAAATTGTGGTATGATTTATTGAGTGTGATGGCTTGGTCTGACAGCTCGTTTATCCTTCAGCCTTGTTTTAAGGTGATTTACAGCGAGCATGTGTGTGTGTGTCACATAAATGTTTAAAGATCTGCTCTCTCCAGTGTCCACCCGGGAGACTAGAACGCCATAGGCTGTCCTCCTTCCTGCGTCACTACTCTGGTGATCTCACTCTCTACTGTAAGGTTTTAAAGATAGAGTGCACTGGAAACCAATAGTGTTCAAGTGGCATGTAAAAGTGTTTTGAGTTTACTACGCATGCATCAGGTTTGCACTGCATCAGGTGATCTCAGTCCCTAAGCTATTTGTTGTTGTTTAAATGAAGGATTCTAGCTTTAATTGACGTAAGTAAACTAATTACTGTCTGATATGCTGTTGTACAAAGTTATCCTTTGACAACGACATAATAATATTATGAATCAGCCATTTTATTTCACAGTATGTATGTGAATAAATATATCTATGCAAATGCTCAGATCTCCCATGTGTTTTGATGGATTGGATGTGTTGTGTTTGTGAAACAAGAATCAATCAAACCCCCCAAAAAAAAAAAAAGCAACACACTGCGATTTAATCTACAGAAAAACAGGTTGAATCCGGGTGTCAAGGTACAAACGAGACGAGTGCACTGCGAGATTCTTCTAAACTTTCAAAAAAATCAGACACTTGCAGGGGATGCTTTGTGTTCTCTCTGTCCAATAAGGCGTTTTTTTTCACCGCATTACCAAGATAAATAAGACTGAAGCCTCTTAGCTATTATTGGGGTATGATATTATTTTGTGCTAACACTAAAAATAACAGGAAATGTGGCGTTTGGCTACACTGTGGTAAATGTGCTACATATCAAATGTGCTTATTTCAGCGGTTTATTTTCCAGGGGCCACAATCAATGCACTATTTCTCTAGAGGTGACAAGTGAAGACAACTGATACCATGGTACATGTCAAATAATTGTCACCACTCCTACCAAAGGTGGCTCCCCTTGCCGTTCGGGTGGCGCTCGGCGGTCGTCGCCGGCCTACTAGCTGCCACTGATCCTTTCCTCCCCCTCCTTGTCTGTTTATTGGCTACACCTGTTATGCATTGTGGTGATTAGTTGGGCTTTATTAGTCAGCCATCCCGCCTGTTTCTTTGTGCGGGATTGTTTGTGTAACATTTGTGTATGTTGCGTCGAACGTGTTTGTTCCTGTTCATGGGTTTTGCTGGACTGTTTTAGTCCCCGTGTTTGTTCCTGTTCATGGGTTTTGCTGGACTGTTTTAGTCCCCGTGTTTGTTCCTGTTCATGGGTTTTGCTGGACTGTTTTAGTCCCCGTGTTTGTTCCTGTTCATGGGTTTTGCTGGACTGTTTTAGTCCCCGTGTTTGTTCCTGTTCATGGGTTTTGCTGGACTGTTTTAGTCCCCGTGTTTGTTCCTGTTCATGGGTTTTGCTGGACTGTTTTAGTCCCCGTGTTTGTTCCTGTTCATGGGTTTTGCTGGACTGTTTTAGTCCCCGTGTTTGTTCCTGTTCATGGGTTTTGCTGGACTGTTTTAGTCCCCGTGTTTGGGGCATTTGTTTTTTAGCGCCCAGTGTTTTGTGGAGTGGCCTATGTTCGCCGTGTGAGCATTAAAGAGCACTACCTTGAACTCTTTGTTTCCTGCGCCTGACTTCACACTCACGACACCCAGATCGTTACAATAATACCAAAATAAAAACTAGTAGTACTTAGCCCTGATGTCACACAGTAGCAGACTTGGCCCTGATGTCACACAGTGGCAGACTTAGCCCTGATGTCACATAGTAGCAGACTTAGCCCTGATGTCACACAGTAGCAGACTTAGCCCTGATGTCACATAGTAGCAGACTTAGCCCTGATGTCACACAGTAGCAGACTTGGCCCTGATGTCACACAGTAGCAGACTTAGCCCTGATGTCACACAGTAGCAGACTTAGCCCTGATGTCACACAGTAGCAGACTTAGCCCTGATGTCACATAGTAGCAGACTTAGCCCTGATGTCACACAGTAGCAGACTTGGCCCTGATGTCACACAGTAGCAGACTTAGCCCTGATGTCACACAGTAGCAGACTTAGCCCTGATGTCACACAGTAGCAGACTTAGCCCTGATGTCACACAGTAGCAGACTTAGCCCTGATGTCACACAGTAGCAGACTTAGCCCTGATGTCACACAGTGGCAGACTTAGCCCTGATGTCACATAGTAGCAGACTTAGCCCTGATGTCACACAGTAGCAGACTTAGCCCTGATGTCACACAGTGGCAGACTTAGCCCTGATGTCACACAGACGCAGACTTAGCCCTGATGTCACACAGTAGCAGACCTAGCCCTTATGTCACACAGTAGCAGACCTAGCCCTGATGTCACACAGTAGCAGACCTAGCCCTGATGTCACATAGTAGCAGACCTAGCCCTGATGTCACATAGTAGCAGACCTAGCCCTGATGTCACACAGTAGCAGACTTAGCCCTGATGTCACACAGTAGCAGACTTAGCCCTGATGTCACACAGTAGCAGACTTAGCCCTGATGTCACACAGTAGCAGACTTAGCCCTGATGTCACACAGTAGCAGACTTAGCCCTGATGTCACACAGTAGCAGACTTAGCCCTGATGTCACACAGACGCAGACTTAGCCCTGATGTCACACAGTAGCAGACTTAGCCCTGATGTCACACAGTACCAGACTAGTACAGTAGAATGACAAACAGCAACGTTTGGATAAGCCTATAGTATTTGTTTGTATACTGTATGTATGTAAATGCATGTACAATTGTACATGGTACATTTCACACCACGATAAGAGTCAATGACTCATAGCAACAAGAGGGTAGATCAGACTTCAAACGTTGCTTGTTAGGGGGAGGTAGTTGCAGAAATGTTGTAATGTTTGGAAGGCCAAGTTTAACTCCTCAGTATGATGTCTTAATTTACACATGGCCAGATGTTTGCACTACAGCAAACTGAGACAATCCCAGTACAGAATGTGATCTGTGGCCAGGTGTTTATCTGGTATAGAGCCCATGAAATAGTGGAGGTTTAGTGGGACAATAGATAACTCTCTCTTATAGCACACAAATAAGGACCAAGTTTATTTGATTAGCAAAACATTTTTTACAAAAGTGTGTTCTGTAGCTCTACTGTAAAACTGCATGGTTACCTCCAGACATTATCGACCAATCCGTATATCAAGTTCAACCAATTGTATTTTATTAACTTTAATTGCATGCAGAAAACTGTCACATTTTATGAATCACTTGTGTCCTCATTCGAAGTGCCATCTTGAGAATGGAATTATGAAATCAGTGACAATTAAGTTTCAGAAGAAGCAGACTCGAGTTCAGAACGAGGCCATTCCATAAAAAAAAATACACTAAGGAATATTAAGCTACCCGTTCCTTATTATGTACGCTCTGGGGTTTATGTTAAATTATTATAAGGGCTAGTGTGTGTTCTTTGATGGTCCCAGGGGGTTGTGGGACTGTAAAGCTTCTCCTTTTCTCCTGTCTCTTTTTCTCTATATCCTCAAGTCATGCTGTTCACTTCCACTGATTTGGTGTCTCGTTAACAAGTGGAGCATGCCCATTTTTCATGCCCTCTTTACCCCAAGCTTGTCAACTCAGCTGTTTTATTTGAGTTCACTTTCTAATTTGGTACAGTATTCCTGTGCTCTTTTTCTTGCATTGTTGCCATCTTTGGAATCAATTTGGATGGCGAGAAATAGTATTGTTGTGGTGCCTGTTGAGAAAATGGTTTGTGTTAAGGCCAATGTATTACCAAGGTAATGTACATCTCTTTGACTCACTAAATGTAAGCTCTCTTTGACTCACTGAATGTAAGGGCTCTTTGACTCACTGAATGTAAGCTCTCTTTGACTCACTGAATGTAAGCTCTCTCTGACTCACTGAATGTAAGCTCTCTCTGACTCACTGAATGTAAGCTCTCTCTGACTCACTGAATGTAAGCTCTCTCTGACTCACTGAATGTAAGCTCTCTCTGACTCACTGAATGTAAGCTCTCTCTGACTCACTGAATGTAAGCTCTCTCTGACTCACTGAATGCCAGCTCTCTCTGACTCACTGAATGAATGAATGTAATCAAATCTACATAACAATGTATGTATGCTATGCATAATTTTTGGATTATTTCCTAAAATAATGTGTTGATTCTGTTAAAGTATAATAGTACATGATTAATTGTCACACCGGATAGGTGCAGTGAAATATGTTGTTTTAGTACAGTGCCTCTGGAGCAAATTAGGGTTTGGTGCCTTTCTCAAAGACACATTGGAAGATTTTTCACCTTGACCGCTCTGGTATTCAAACCAGCAACCTTTCGGTTACTGACCCAACGCTCTAACCGCTAGGCTACCTATCGCCATATAAGGCAGGATAAGTACTAACGTATGCACCTTAAAAATATGTCCACACTTAGCTAAACTATAAATAATATATACTCATTATCCGCTTAAATAACAAAGAGCATTGAAGAGATTTGGTAGACAAATTTGAAGGCAATGTCCTCTGCAATTAGCTGTCTTGTAACTAGAAACTATAGATGTGACATTACAAACTCAGGCTAACATTGAAAACTTCTGAAACAAAAGCCTGCATTTAAATTTCAAAGCTACTCATTTACTTTGAATAGGGCACAATTTAACTTAGCATAAATCCAGTCTCTTCTTCGGAACAAATGATGTGTCTTGTATTGAATCTGAGGCAATTAGGCTCCCAACAATAAGTCATTGGTATTCTGATTGAATGAAAATGCTTTGGTTTAGGCCTGGGTGGGTGGAAGTGGAAGAGTGAGTGGATGGAGGGTTGCAGGGAACATGGACTGAGTGACCCAGATGTTTCATCAATCAGTTGCATAATGAAATATCAAAGGCTTTCCTTTGTGGACAATACTGCTTAGACTGCTGACTGCACTTGCATTCCTTTTTTTATTTTTTAAAAACTTTATTTAACTAGGCAAGTCAGTTAAGAAGAAATTCTTATTTTCAATGACAGCCTAGGAACAGTGGGTTAACTGCCTTGTTCAGGGGCAGAACAACCGATTTTTACCTTGTCAGCTCTGGGATTTAATCTAACAACCTTTCAGTTACTAGCCCAATCCTCTAACCCCTGCTTTAGAGAAGAATTTCAGATATCAGGTTTAGAGCATTACCCTCTGTTATCAAATCTCCATAGATGGCTGACCGTTACATTTTGCAACTCAGCAGAGCTTAATCCCGAGCACCGCTTTCCGAGAAGTAAAGACAAGACATTTACTCTGGGAGAAAGTACTGCAATATTTAGTAGGTCTGTGTTTAAAGGTAATTCAACTCGGTGCAGAAAATACACACAATCTTGGTTGTGAACCCATATTTCAGATTGAATGCTTCTACAACATAACATTGCATTTGCATATATTTGTAAGTGATATATTTATGTGAAAAAATAAGACAAACCGAAACATACAGGTTATGCATTTAAGATACTACCTAGATACTAACTAAGTCGACTGCCGAAGAGGCTGCACTATACAATACCAGCTGAATATCCATACATGTAGTATTAAATGCATGTGACAGAGTATGTCTTCTGATACCATATTTAGAAAGAACAATTTACATTAATGCAGAGAACAGAAAAGGCATCGTAAAAAGATTTATAGAAGAATATGTTTCAAATCCACCGTATGCAAGATCACTTCCTGTTTGTAATCCGCATCTCCAAATGGAATAAGGTGTAATATAACCTAGTGTACATGGTCTAGTAATGGTGGATGTTATTTTATGCATAAATATAAATCAGGCCAGGCACTTCATAGGAGGGGTGACATAGTCTTGACAGTCCTGCCATCATCTTATGGCAGCACCTAAAACTGAGGGGACACACTCACTAATTGAGGTCAGACGATCTCTCAAATAGGACTTTTTAATCTTTCCTAGTCATGTGCTGCTCCTTTTAACAAAATGAAATAGAGAAAGTCCTTCAGGGGTCCACTCTGAAATTAAATGCCCTATAATTCGACAGACAGCTTTCACTGTTGGATGGAGGACTCCCACATCTGTCCCTCACACAGCGAAGGTCTCTGGGCTACTTTACTCATTAACCGGACCCATTATAGCTTCATCTGAGCTGCCGCCGCTGCTCCAATCTCCTGTCGACGGAGTTGTCGGTGTTGTCAATCTGGGCCTTCCCTGGCCACACTGATACCTGTCTAGCTCCACGGCTCAGAGTTGCGGGGGGACAGTCTCCTGGACGTTTGATGACAGTTAAATGGATGTCTGATGGGTTTGAAATGAATTGTGCTTCCCTCGATCTGCCATTGACATGAAATCAATATGCAAAACAGAGGAGAATCTGTGGCCATGCACACTAAGCCTATCTTGTGGGCCAATTTGGATACTTTGATGAGTGAACAAAGATGTTGATATTTTAAGACTGACATTTCTTTGTTTTCCTCTCAGACTCAAAAAGAGCATCTAATATGTTCTTCTTAAACCAAATAATTGCACAGATGAATGACCAAACTATAATATAGAGCATCTACTATACAGTATACTGTAGGGAATATCCTTGCTACATGGAACACTAAACTGAATGTAGCCTACATGTAGTTATTCCACAAATGACAATCATTACTGGAACTATGCTTCGCTTTCAACTTGTTTTTGAGTCTGTGGGTAAACCCCTGCCTTTGGAGGTGGGAGAATTCCCAGGCAAGCCTGAGAGATTAGGGCCACCGTCAGGAGTGAAATCCTTTTCTATTGAGCAGAAGCCTGGGAGCTGTTCTGTGGGCTGGCTTCTGCAGTGCCCAGTGGAGAACAGTTAATTGACATTGACTTAAGCATGTCTGCAGGACACCAATAGAGACCCGGCTCCCCCACGGTTCTGAGTGGTGTTTGGAGATTGGGGAGGCAGCTGGGTATGAAAAGGCCACCCCTGAGTAGGAATGCTAATGGAATTGATTTATTTCCCTGTGTCTTGCAGCAATACCTCAGGGCTAATGTTACCAAGGAGTGGACGGAGACTGCTGTGTGCTAAACAGACCCGTTTGCTGAATAGTGATAAGGAAAAAAAATCATTATTTATGGACTCAACATTGTGGATAGTTCTCAAACCGGTATAAATACATTATTGTGAGGAGTTGAAAACATATTTTAAAACGTAATTTCTGGTTTTGTCAAGGTCAGCCGTGAATCTCTGTTGTTTTTTACAGCTTTGATTCAAATGAGGAGCCATGTGACATGTTAGCAACCTTTCAAGATGAGAGAAATCTCCTCATGATCGCTGGCAGAGCATACAGCCATAAAAAATCTGTTGCCGCAGATACTGCTGAGGGTTCTGTTGTCCCACCATTAAACTAACAGTATGTAGTTGGTATGATCAGCTACTTTTTAAAGCTACAATCCTTCATTGAAACAATAACTAAGCAGTCAACCGACCTCTGTTTTGGTAAAAAAAACTGAGGGATGGGCCTGGAGAAATGTAACTACTCTCAAATTCATACACAGATCTATGGATGCAAGGACTGATCATCCATGATATCAACATTATAGTTTTAACCACGTTTTGCAGGTATACCGTTTTTGTTTACATTTAGCTTGTTTACAAACATTGGAGTAAAACAAACGTATATTTTGGGTTCTGATGGTGTACGACAGTTGAACTAAACTCATGAGCGATATATAAGTTATATAATTTAAGAACCAATGGGTATATATCATTAATTTATAAGTCCAAAATGTAATGTAGCAACTAAGGATTCTGCTTTAACAATCAAATCATTTGATCAATCAAATCTGATAGGTAAACCACGTGTGAAATGTCCATAGAAAGCATTGGATTGTAAATGTTATAATCAAAATGCTAAACCTCAACAGTTCAGAGTTATAGTTTTTTGTAGAACAGAGTTCAGTGTTCATCTTTTTATGTCGCTGTGAAAAATGTTGTATTAATGAATTCCAAACCCATAAGAGGGTTGAGCATTGAAGCACAAAGACCATTAAATTGGAAGATATGGATGGAATGACAACTGCTCAAATGGAGGCCTTTTTGAGCGAGGTGATAAATGACTAAATAGAATTTCTAAGTGATCAAAAGCCCTGCTGTTCTCTATTTGGGTCATTCTCGTGAAACCATTCAAATACCATAGCAGTAATGATTTTAAATATAAAACATGTCATTTAGTAATATAACAAAACATCATAATAACGATAATAGTGTTCTCTACCTTGCATAAAGAGTATTCTCATTACCGCAACGCGTTCAGCTCTGTCGGAATGTATGTAATTCAAACAGAGTCAAATGAAAATACTCTGGGGAAAAAAATAAATGGATGTTTTAATAGTTTTCAAATGACAGAAAAATGATTATCTGAATATTCATGTCTAATAATATTGAAAAAATTGTGGAAAAATTAGGTGTCCATGACTGATGTTCTCATCCTCTGCAACATTTTTTAAGAACTGTTAGAGAATTTTAAATAAAGTTTGATTTTGAATGAAGCAACACACTGCCAGTACCTTCAAGATGGCTACCAGGTAAGCAGATCTCTTTATATGTCTCCAGTTAAAAGTTAAACCTTCTCTTGTCAGACTGTGTACACGACAGTATTGATTATCATTACCGAAGGTAAAAGGTAGTTTTCCACATTTAGAAAAATGTTAGATTAAAAATGTTCTATGAAAATAGACGGCATTAATGTGTAATTATGTACAATGAGTAAGAAATTGCTTAGTCATTATGTTTTCTCTATTGTTAGCAAAACATGCTAAGGTCCCTCTTCCTCTGGAACACCATTCTCACTTACCGCTGCAGTTTAAGGCCAGTTGCGGTGGAGAGAACTTCTGTTTCGGTAATGACAATTTAATCATACAGATTATATTTTTTAATATATATAATGAACTATTCATTTCAATATTATTTACTAGCTGTTGATATTTTGCTTTATGTCCTGTTTAATTGCAGACAGTCACCAAGTGACAAAAAAAAAGCTTTAGCGAAGGCAAACAGAATTCAGAGAAAAAATGTACACCAACCCAGAACTGCTGGAAGAGTACAAAAGGAAGGAGAGAGAGGTCAGGGGTTGGAGAGTTTACAGCAAGAGTAATTAGCATATATATAGTCAATAGGAAGCCTATGCCCCATACAGTGTCTATAGCAAGTCAATACCCTACAGTGTTTAGAAGTTTACACACACACACACACACACACACACACACACACACACACACACACACACACACACACACACACACACACACACACACACATGCACGCACGCACGCAAACACGCACACACACACACACACACACACACACACACACACACACACACACACACACACACACACACACACACACACACACACACACACACACACACACACACACACACACACACACACACACACACACACAGTTAGCCATTCAGTCTCTACTATAGGATGACATGTCCATAACAGTAAGATTTTTCCCATGTTTTGAGACATGACAATTTCATGTCATGCTTCCTTTCCATTTCCAGATATCAAAAATGAAAGCAAAATTGTAAAACCTGGAAAACTCACGATCTGACAAAGAAGCAACATGAAAAGAAGAAAGAACAGTGGGGGGGAAACTCAAAGGTATGACAGAAAAAAACCAGCTAAAAGCTGTATTGGACATGACACCATCAAGCCAGGAAGATTATACACTTCAACATGTTCAAGAAGCAAACTGAAGAAGTTATTCAAAATCTTCAAGACAGACTCCTCAAGAGAACAGCCATTCTCACTTCAGCAGGTAAATGTCCCTGCCATCAACTCAACTCCTAAAGGACCAATGAAGACATCTACCCCAAAGGAATCATCCACAAAATATCCAGAGAAATTCAGAAAAAGGGCCAGATATTCCGTAAGAGAGCCTTACCGGACACGATGGCAAATCTTCATAGAAGATTTCTGTCTGAGAATCCAAGGCACAACCTTTCCAAGGCCCCATTCTTTAAACTTAAGCCATTTTGGATTGGCCAGCGAAGAGTCACAGAGAAACGTGTGCTTGCAAAACGCATGAGAACTTTGGCTTGAAGATAAAGAAGCTGCACCAGCTTGGGGGTCATAGAAACATCATCCCCATTGGACACTGTACAGGCCAGTGTGTGTGGTGATGATGACATGTGCTGTTCTAATGTTTTTGTATGTGTTGTTTTTATGTGTTCTCTGTTTTAGCCTATGTATGTTATGTACTTTTGAAGCACAGCTAAATGAAATAGATTGAACTTGAATCCATGATTGTGCCGATATCTCATTTATTTTCTACATAAAACGTTGTTTTTAACCATACCTCAGTCTTAGTATACTTATTATAATTACCGAAATCATCAACCTCATTTCCGAACCTGTATCATTACCACAACGGGTGTTCATTTAATGTTAATTGAATGAATGGAAAAACAGCAGTTTGCTTTTAAATGCATGTGCAGAATCTATACTTTACGTTCTTTCAGGCTTGCCACATCATTTTGAAAATTTGTCAGGTTTCAATTAAATATAAAAAATATTAGGTTGTAGATTGCGTTGCGGTAATGTGAGAAATCAGTCAAAATCAAGTAAAAATGTTAATTAAAAAAATATATTAATACAGAGTTTCAAGTAACTGTGCATGACTGTTTATAATCAAAAAAATAATGTGAAAATGTATTAGCTTTCCTAATGGTCTTGACGTTTCCAGAGCGTTGCGGTAATGAGATTTTTAAGCACTTGTTTTGAAAAATATGTTCAAAAAGGTGTAAAATTGACAGTAAATGATTTTAAATGAATGCTCACAAACACTTAAGGCCTTGTTATTAATGCCTACAAATGACATTTATTGATTGCAAGTCTTTTTAAAGATTTCATGTTTGAAATCATTGAAACCGAGATTTCGTGAGAATAGAACTCTGTACAAACAGAGAGCTAATGCCTGCAACCTTTAAACGTTCATTAAATATCAAAACAAAGGCTGCTTGCATAACAGTACTCCCCCCTCCCATTGTAATCGATTCATTTAAATCCTGTGTCTGTGTCCTATGCAATGGCATTTAACATAATACAAATAAAATATGTCTATAACCCTTGCTAGGTATACGTCCATCATCTTTCTAGTGGATTTGTTTGGTGTAGAAGGTTGCTCATACCCATATCAGAGACCCTCTCATGGCAAACAGACTTTATTCTGAGAGGAGCACCATTTGCATTACTTTGATGTCCCTTTACCACTCACCCTGCAACATGATTACCAGTTACATCTTTTGGAAACAAGATCCAATCACCCTTTGAATGACACAGTACCTTCTGTTCACAGCCCTTTCACTTTTATTGAATAGATGTCAAATTGATTGGAAAACGTAAAGATGCATAACAACCATGTTGAGATGAAAAATGAACGTCGTCAGCAACAGCAACAGTTACAATTGCTACATTGTTGTCTGCACATGTAATGTCGTTGCTTTACTAAAATAAGCTAAGTATGATTTCATACTGCGGTTCTGGAAGTAATCTCTACAGTCCTACAAAATCTTCTCATTTCCCTATAACAGAACTACATTTATACCACTGCACTGCTTTTGAATAATTTATGAGAATTATAATGTACAGCGAGCCATCAGAAACACACGACGATGAACAATTATATGAAATCACTTTATTCTCAGAGTGTGCGGTGATTCCATTTTGGCAGGAATGTTACAGAGACTAAAAGATCAGCCTGAAATGGCATGCAGGGAGGCTGTCAGGTGGAGCTTTTCAACACAGAAGACACAAACAATTATCTTAACAACCTTGCCTACAGTACATCGCACACCATAAGCATGCACACAATTGTCAACAAATAGAGAGAGAGAGAGAGAGAGAGAGAGAGAGAGAGAGAGAGAGAGAGAGAGAGAGAGAGAGAGAGAGAGAGAGAGAGAGAGAGAGAGAGAGAGAGAGAGAGAGAGAGAGAGAGAGAGAGAGAGAGAGAGAAGGGTAAGAACATTTTACAATACAAAAAAATACTAAAGAGACAGATTTCTTGAAGTAAAGCCACCAGTGGACGTAAACAGGAACGATACAGACAGAAAACTGCACCAGGATAAGCATCTTCTCAACACAGAGGAAACAGTCGAAGACAATGCAAAGATAGAAACATCAGACAGTTACATTCAAGTCACAACATAGGAATGTTTTAAGTGAGATTTTTGTCAGGCAGTTTTTATCATATCGATGGTTAATTGAGGGGTGAAATTAAAGAATGGTTTCACTTGAAGGGCGAGAAAGAGTGGATCAACAGTAATCTGGCATGGTGTCTACTAGAATAGCAAACAAAGAACCATTTTAGACATGTTACTTGTTTTTCAGCCATTCGTCAATAAGTGGCATTTGTTTGCGATTAGGTGATGATGACAAATAGAGATGCCATTTTGTAGATGAAAGGTGAAGGTGACTGTTTTTCTTTCTGAGGACGTTCATGACTGTTTAGAATTCTACAATGTGTTGTTCCAAGTAGGAAATCTGGAATTTTGACAGGATTTCAGACAACTGTAAGTTGCTGGAAAACCTTGTCGGGTTGGTTCTATAAAAAAATGTATAAGGGGCAAACCAGATCCATGCCATCTATCCATTATCCTCGTAAATGAATGATGTGGTGTGCTTGGTCCCTAACAACAAAATACTGCAATTTCAAACTAAGTTGTGGTCATTACATGATCACTACAAAATATGAATAAAAACGTACAAACGAAAAGCTAAAATACCTGAGAATTTGAAATAAAGAAAAACATGAGATAAAGAAATTGAAAATATGAGACATTCTATCACTAACAAGACTATTCTTTGGTTTTTAATAGAATAAAACATGTCAATGATGAATTGAATGCTGTCGATGAATGCATGTGCCAAAAACTAATAAATAGAAAAGTAGTATACAGTAATTGTATAATACCAACAAGTATTGGTCGTTCATTTCAGCTAAGTTTTAGCACATTGATTAAATAAGTGGCTGAAGGCAGTTCACAAGTACATAAACATCACAAGAAGTTCAATAAATGTGCTCTATAAATGACCTCAATGTTGTGGCTTTCATATGTCTAGCTTTAAACATTGTAGGCAATTGGCAGGAAAGTTTGAGAGCGTACTATGTAGCTAGGTTTTACGTCATGCTCATTTTTCTTCTCTATTTCACTGCTACTACATTAGTAAGGCCCCAGAATCACACCTGGCAGGTTTCTAACGGCTAATCTTGAATCTAACTAGCATCAACACTGGGCCGATATAAACAGTGGCAGTTTCACAAATACCATCGCCTAACTGCTTGGCACTTGTCTAGTGTACTCAACATTTATTGGTTTGCAAGCAAATATTATTATCCCAGATTGTGCATTGTTGACAAATGCTCAATAGCTAGCTAACTAGCTTGTTCACTCCCAAATAAAGGCTTCACAAGCTATCTGTTACCAAGCAATCTATAAGTTAGCTAGCTAGCTGCTATAATGCATTACATTTTCCCCTTTGATTACATGTTGGCCTGTTTTTTCTGTACATGGCAGGCAAGATAGCTATTGACATTTACTTGGTCATGTGTTGAATCTGTATCTACCTCAACACTTAAAAAGGATTTTCAAGCACAATTTCCTTACAGGAAGAGAAGAACATCAAAGTCATTCTTTACACATACTAGCGACAAATTTGTCATTTGATGTCCATGATTATTTGAAGCCAGTGGCCATATGGATATCCATGATCCTATGAAGCCAGTGGCCTTATGGAATGTGTTAAATATTTGGAATGTTTGAAGCAGACGGTCCAGCTTAATTCATTTTCAATTAAGAAATTAAGAAATAGATTGAAAATTATGAAATTACTTTCAATAACTTTCAATAAATAATTCTGTGGTAGAACTAAAGCACAGCAACTTCTGGGGAAATGTACATGTTGACCTCTGAGATCAAAATGGACAACATTTACATGTATACAAACTCAGCAGAGGACAACTCTTTCCTATGGTGTATACATGCGCCTTAAGTTATTACTAATTACCTGTCTTGTCCTGCATTCTCACAATTTACCGGTATGTTAGAACCACAAACCAAATCCCACTGAGAGACAAGGACCCTCACCGGTTCAAATGCTGTCCGATCAAACCCCTTACGTTAAGCCAAACCTCCACCTCTTTCCCCACATCACACTTCAGACTGAGTTCGTATGCTTTGCCGTTACTAGTCAGACAACGCTGTGTCTGTACACTGACACACAAAACGTATTAAGCTCAACACATAACAATGAAGTGTCTGTTTTTGCTGATTCAGGACTGCACTCCATTTAGTTAACAGGAAAACCTTGAACAATACTGTATATTGCACCATTGTCACTGTCTGTTCACATAAAGTGTGTTCACAACATAGTTGTGCTTGAGAAAATGATGAGTACATCCCGTTAAATCTATATTTACAGACATGGAAATAAGAAGAGTAAGCATCTGCGTCCAATTGCCGGATTTGATTCCCACAAGTCCTACTTTATAGGAGCGAAGCAGATAAAGTTAGCAACAAGACATACAACTCTATTGGTTTGTACTAAGCACAGGTACATCAGGAATGTTGCCAATGTTGTTTGGTTCATTGTTGAGCATTTTCATTTTTATCGTGGACATCTCAAGGAAGAACAGTTAGGATGTTTATGTCTAGCCTACTGTATATAGTAGTAGTGGTGTCATTGAAACAAAATTGAAAACCAGCGTTATTGCCTCAGTATTAATGTATTTCACTTAATCATAACAAATTAAATGGAATTTGCACATGTACTGTCCTCCAAAAAAATATATTAACTGCATGCTTGAAAAACATTTCTTGTAGAATTCTTTCTGGTTCACCACATTGTTACTATTACCATTATTATAATTTATTTTACATTAGAACCTATGAATGTTTTGGGACGTAGAACAGTATATGGATGAAGTCTCAATGGAGAAGCAGTAAACAGCTCAATTCAATCAAATTTGATATGATTTGGAGAATTTCTCAAAAGTTTAAATTATGGCTTAGACTTTTTAATATATTTTCTGATAATCACATATATGTATTTTAAACCAGAGGCTACAAACAAAAAGGGTGGATTGTGGTTGATCTCAGATCACATTCTAAGGCCTGGACACCTTGAAAACCTGACATCAAATTTGTCTTTAAGTTAATGTTTTGGATCTATGCAGATGCTACATAGGTCTCATAGTATCACCAATCAGTGGTCTTCCTTCCACATAAGACAATGTAACACAGATCATTTAAGTTAAGGACAAATATTATGGCATCTTGATTCAACCAGGGCTCTTAGAACAAGGATGTATGGGTGAAGGAGAAGGGTTGGTTAGGATGGTGGTCTTGGTTATGTGTGTTGGAAGGTTAACAATCTAATATCACCAACACTGTTACTTTTTATTGAACATATCCATAAGTGGACCAGGAAGGAATTTCATGACTGTGTCCATGATACTTTCCTCCTCCTCCTCCTCGTCTCCGCAGCCGGGTGGGACAGCCTTCTTTGGGCGGGTGAGACTCCCCTCTGCTGCCTGATCCAAAGCAGCCTGGGCCTCGGCTTCCTTCTCCTCCTTCTTCTTGATGCCGTACTGGAACAGACAACAAACAAAGGCAGCCATTTTATGGAACAAATATAAGCTTCACATCACACGTGCACTTTTGTACTTTCTATCAATTTTGTGGCGCTTTTCAGTCTTAATAGAGTTTTGTGCACCTCAATGTGACAATATAATACCCATAACAGTACAAGATGGTAGTTATGGTTGATTTTATGATAATTAAAAAGGGGGGGGGGGGGTTAGTCTACCTTTTCTCCTTGCAATAGCCTCCCCTGGAATAAACAACGTGTAGAGGGCTTTTTTGAATGCACAACCAAGATCTTGAGCTTGCAATAAACTTGTCTCGTTATGACCCGCCAAGATGCATTATGCCAGTTACTTGGCAATGAGCCACCTGGCACTTAATCTGCCTCCTTGAATACCAACAATTTGCATAGTAATATAGAGACCTTGTGCCCCTCTCCATTCAAATCAAGTGGATTTGTTCTTGAATTAAAGTCATTATTTTAATACTAAGCTGAATATTGGCAGGAAAATCCTTTTAGTGTAAAATCATTTCAACAACTTCACTTGTCTTTCCTCCACATTCAATTCAGGTTGAAATCACATCATACTTCAAGTGATACATTTTGGGGGGGGGGGATTTTGTGTTCCTCTGGAGACATATCTCAATGGTTGTGTATGTACCCGTTATCGTTGCAAAATATCTCAACCTAACCTTCTTCTGTCTTTGATCAAGTAGTGTAAAACACATTATGGAAAGTGGAAATAATTTCCTCTTGCAGGACAATAAATAACAATTAATCAATACATTAACCAATCAATCACCATGCATTTAAATAATTTAGCAGACACTCTTATCAGAGCAATTAGGGTTAAGTGCCTTACACAAGGGCACATCGACAGATGTTTCACGTAGTCGACTCAGGGACTTGAACCAGCAACCTTTCAGTTACTGGCCCAATGCTCTTAACCACTACGCTTCCAGCCCCCCGTGATTTTCAGTATAACATGATCTACAACAATAGCACCCATTATACTGCACAGGAACAAAACAAGACTACTTTCTCTGAGATCAGCCAAGTGAGCTTTCCACTATGCGAGGGAGGATTGGGCCTCTATTAGACCTCTGGCTGAGAGAGCTTCTGGTGAGTTACTGTCAGATGCTGAGGAGGGGAGTAGGGCCACAGTGAGGGACGACAGCCTACCTGACTGACTGATGGACGATCCTGGGGCACGGAAGCGGAAAATGAGTCGGACTCTCCTGTGACACTTTGCTGCTCTCCCAAGCAGAGAATGTGATTCTCAGCCAGTAAACATCTTAAAGGAGGATGGATCACGTGGCTTTAGCAGAGAGAGGACATAGTTTGTGAACTGGGACTCAGAAGGGGGCAAGGCAGGGAGTGCTCTCAGTACTAGAGGTCGACCGACTATGATTTTTCAACGCCGATAACGATTATTGGAGGACCAAAAAAAGCAGATACCGATTAATCGGGCGATTATTTTTTTCTTTATTTGTTATAATGACAATTACAACAATACTGAATGAACACTTATTTTAACTTAATATAATACATCAATAAAATCTATTTAGCCTCAAGTAAATAATGAAACATGTTCAATTTGGTTTAAATAATGCAAAAACAAAGTGTTGGAGAAGAAAGTAAAAGTGCAATATGTGCTATGTAAGAAAGCTAACGTTTCAGTTCCATGCTCAGAACATGAGAACATATGAAAGCTGGTGGTTCCTTTTAACACGAGTCTTCAATATTCCCAGGTAAGAAGTTTTAGGTTGTAGTTATTATAGGAATTATAGGACTATTTCCCTCTATACCATTGTATTTCATTAACCTTTGACTATTGGATGTTCTTATAGGCACTTTAGTATTGCCAGTGTAACAGTATAGCTTCCGTCCCTCTCCTCACTCCTCCCTGGGCTCGAACCAGCAACACAACGACAACAGCCACCATCGAAGCAGCGTTACCCATGCAGAGCAAGGGGAACAACTACTAGAAGGCTTAGAGCGAGTGACTTTTGAAACACTATTAGCGCACGCTAACTAGCTAGCCATTTCACTTTGGTTACACCAGCCTCATCTCGGGAGTTGATAGGCTTGAAGTCATAAACAGCGCAATGCTTGACGCACAACGAAGAGCTGCTGGCAAAATGCACGAAAGTGCTGTTTGAATTAATGTTGACGCGCCTGCTTCTGCCTACCACCGCTCAGTCAGATACTTGTATGCTCAGTCAGATTATATGCAACGCAGGACATATCTAGTAATATCATAAACCATGTGTAGTTAACTACTGATTATGATTGATTGTTTTTTGTAAGATAAGTTTAATGCTAGCTAGCAACTTACCTTGTCTTACTGCATTTGCGAAACAGGCAGTCTCCTTGTGGAGTGCAACGAGAAAGAGGCAGGTCGTTATTGCGTTGGACTAGTTAACTGTATGGCTGCAAGATTGGATCCCCCGAGCTGACAAGGTGAAAATCTGTCATTCTGCCCCTGAACGAGGCAGTTAACCCACCATTCCTAGGCCGTCATTGAAAATAAGAATGTGTTCTTAACTGACTTGCCTAGTTAAATAAAGGTATAAAATATATATAAAAATAATAAATAAATAAATAATAGAAGAAAAAAAAAGAAAAAAAAGACAAATCTTCACCCAAAAATACAGATTTGAAATTGGCCCTAATTAATCGGCCATTCCGATTAATCGGTTGACCTCTACTCAGTACTATCTGAGGCATATAGAAATGCTAATGCTATTTTAGTCACAATAACACAAATCAAAAGTGTGTAAGACATTCATTAAAATGCATCAGACTGGTATTGTGGAATATTCTAATCAAGTGAGAGACTTTGTTATTTCTTCAAATAATCATCTTTATTCAATATGGATTAATTATTGCAATAATGAGACTAGTCAACCGGCCGAGCAGCCTAACTCATAATGAAAAAATAAAGATAGGACCTAAAAATCCTTATTCAGGGCTGGTTCCACCCCTCCCATAAGCCACCCTGGTCTATCTCCTGGTTATCTGCATGGGGTGTTTTACCCACAACCTGGCTTAGTTTCCCAGATGCCAGGAAGATGAGACAATGAGGGATTGTTCTAAACTCTTCCAGGCTCTGTCTATCTCAGGTCACACACACCACATCTTGTCTATGGAATGCCAGCTTTAGGTTTTTATCACCAAGTCATTGTCAGCTTAAGCTATCTCTAGCAAAACCCATTTATTTGACCATACTCCCAGACTAACTGCAGGAAGCAAGAGTGGAAACCATCTCTTTATAGAAACACAAAATTAAACAGAACAGAAATGTCCTACTTTCTGTTAAGTGTATAATCGTTAACTATTAATATCAAACAAATCAGGTAAATACATCATTAGGTCATATTTCATATTCCAATGTGAATTTGCTAATTGCTCATGATTCTTTCATGGTAGGCCTGCTCGAAAAAGCGTTCTTTCATCTTCGAGGCTTAAACAATGAAATAAGCTGACTCACTTGATTTTCCAAGACAATTCCTGACTGCTTTACACAACGGCACAATAGAGACGGCACAAGTTTGCTAGAAGTTACTGAAAGAGCCGTAGCATTTTGCTGACGCCAATAGTGTGGTTGTGCATGTTGGAGAAGATCAACAGAGATGTTACTGCATCTCAGTCACATCTTGAGTGACACATGGGGATGAATTCTTAATCCTGGTGAGATCAGCTAAGTGCCAGTGCCGCAAATAAGATGCTGCGTCTTTAGCTCCTCTCTTTGCATAGCAATTGATTGGCATTAAATAGGAAGTTGGTTATCTCACAGACGGTGATGATTCCACACATTACTCCACACTTACTGACAGTAACATCTACAGATTACATACAGTGAGGAAACATTTAAGTCTGGTTTAAAGACTGATCACACCTATTGTGTTGGATGTTAATGGCCCAGTGCAGTCACAAAACGTGAGTTTACAAAACAATAAGGACACCTGCACTTTCCATGACATAGACTGACCAGGTGAATCCAGGTGAAAGCTATGATCCCTTTTTGATGTCACTTGTTAAATCCACTTCAATCAGTGTAGATGAAGGGGAGAAGACTGGTTAAAGAATGATTTTTAAGCCTTGAGACAATGGAGACATAGATTGTGTATGTGCTCCATTAACTTCTTGGATATAGGGGGCGCTCTTTTAATTTATGGATAAAAAAACGTTCCAGTTTTAAACAAGATATTTTGTCACGAAAAGATGTGACTATGCATATAATTGACAGCCTTGGAAAGAAAACACGGACGTTTCCAAATCTGCAAAGATATTATCTGTGAGTGCCACAGAACTGATGCTACAGGCGAAACCAAGATGAAATTTCAAACAGGAAATGCCCCAGATTTTGAATGCGCTTTGTTCCAATGTCTACTTATATGGCTGTGAATGCGCAAGGAATGAGCCTACACTTTCTGTCGTTTCCCCAAGGTGTCAACATTTTCACAAAAACCAGCAAAAACATTCAATAAATCATTTACCTTTGAAGAACTTTGGATGTTTTCAATGAGGAGACTCTCAGTTAGATAGCAAATGTTCAGTTTTCCTGAAAGATTATTTGTGCAGGAGAAATCGGTCCGTTTTCTGCGTCATGTTTGGCTACCAAAAAAAAAACGAAAATTCAGATAGAAAAAAGCCAAACTTTTTCCAAAATAACTCCATAATATCGACTGAAACATGGCAAACGTTGTTTAGAATCAATCCTCAAGGTGTTTTTCTACATATCTCTTCAATGATGTATCATTCCTGGAATTTTGCATGGTAAAATTGTAAAATGATTGCCACTGAGAATTGCGCATCAATTTAGACAAATGACACCGGGCGGACACCTGGCAAATGTAGTCTCTTATGGCCTATCTTCCAATGATATGCCTACAAATACGTCACAATGCTGCAGACATCTTGGACGAACGGCAGCGAGCATAAGCTCGTTCACAGCCATATAAGGAGACGATAGTAAAACAGAGCTTCAAAAATTCAGCTCATTTCCTGTTTGAGGTTTCATCTTGGTTTCGCCTGTAGCATCAGTTCTGGGGCACTCACAGATAATATCTTTGCAGTTTTGAAAACGTCAGTGTTTTCTTTCCAAAGCTGCCAATTATATGCATAGTCAAGCATCTTTTCGTGACAAAATATTGCGCTTAAAACGGGCACGTTTTTTTATCCAATAATGACATAGCGCCCCCATAGGTTGAAGAGGTTAAAGAGGGATGTTTCTACATTCATCAACCTGTCAATGAACGGGTAAACTAATCAAGCTATAAAGCCGGTACCGCTGTATCCTATTCCCATAGTCAGCCGGCCTTTTGAGTATCTGATTGTCCACTGTGTTGGCCCTTTGCCTCGCTCTAAGAATGGTAGTAGTTACCTGTTCACTGTGATGTGTTAGACCACTAGGTTTCCTGTTGCCTATCGTCTCTGGTCTATCACGATTAAGTGCATGCTAAAAGCTTTGACTCAGTTTATCTCGCTGTTTGGAATCCAAAAGGATATTCAGATGGTCTGTTTGGTCAGGTTCTCCAACAGCTCCATATTAAACACAATTTGGTTAGGGCCTATCACACGCAGAGTCAAGGAGCGCTGGAGCGCCCTTATGTCTTTGAAAGCTTATTGTACAGAGATGTATAAGGATTGGGAGGAGGGGTTGCCATGATTAGGTTTCACAGGTTTAATTACAAATGACCTAGTGTTTGGACATGGTGTGCACTGACTTCTGGCAGTGCTCTGTGATGACTGGGGTTCACCCAGGCCACCTCAGTCCCTGTTGTCTTATGTGTGTGTGGTTTCCGGCAGTGCCTGTGCACCGCTGGTGGGATGGCTGAAGAGGACTGTCATCTTCACAGGTGAGGATGAAAGGAATATTTTGGGTTTGTGTCTCATTGGAAGGTGAAACTTTGCCCCAGTCTGAGGTCCTGGGCACTCTGGAGCAGGTTTTCATCAAGGATCTCTCTGTACTTTGTCCATCCCTCTTTGCCTCGATCCTGACTAGTTTCCCAGTGACTGCCGCTGGAAAACATCCCCACAGCATGATGCTGACACCACCATGCTTCACCGTAGGGTTTCCTCCAGACGTGATGCTTGGCATTCATGCCAAATAGATCAATCTTGGTTTCATCAGAACAGAGAATCTTGTTTCTCATGGTCTGAGAGTCTTTAGGTGCCTTTTGGCAAACTCCAAGTGGGCTGTCATGTGTCTTTTACTAAGTAGTGACTTCAGTCTGGCCACTCTACCATAAAAGCCTGATTCGTGGAGTGCTGCAGAGATGGTTGTTCTTCTGGAAGGTTCTCCCATCTCCACAGAGGAACACGAGAGCTCTGTCAGTGACCATCAGATTATTGGTCAGGGAGGCCAAGGCCCTTCTCCCCCAAGTGGCCAGCTCTAGAAAGAATGGAGGCCACTGTGTTTTTGGGGACCTTCAATGCTGGATAAATGTTTTTGAACCCTTCCCCAGATCTGTGCTTCAACACAGTCCTGTCTCGGAGCTATACGGACCATTCCTTCGACCTCATGGCCTTGTTTTTTTCCGTCAACTGTGGGACCAACTGCCTTTCCAAATCATGTCCAATCAATTGAATTTACCACAGGTAGACTAAAATCAAGTTGTAAAAACAGCTCAAGGATCAATGGAAACAGGATGCACCCGAGCTCAATGTCCAGTCTCATAGCAAAGGGTCTGAATACTTATGTAAATAAGATATTTCTGTTTATTTTTAATAAATTAACAAACATTTCTAAACCTGTTTTCACTTTGTCATTATGGGGTATTGTGTGTAGATTTGCATTTTATTTAATCCATTTTAGAATAAGGCTGTAATGTAACAATCTTTTCTCTGTGTTTGTTATGGTCTACGAGCCGGTTTGTAACAATGGGCAAGACTAAAGATTTAAGTGCTTTTGAATTGGGTAGGTACTGGACGCACTGGTTTGTGTCAAGAACTGCAATACTGCTGGGTTATTCATGAGCAATAGTTTCCCGTGTGTATCAATAATGGTCCACCACCCAAAGGACATCCAACCAACTTGACACAACTGTGTGAAGCATTGGAGTCAACATGGACCAGCATTCCTGTGGAACGCTTTTGACACCTTTGAGTCCATGCCACGACAAATCGAGGATGTTCTGAGGGCAAAAGTGGGGGTGCAACTCAATATTAGGAAGGTGTCCTTCATGTTTTGCACATTCAGTGTATATTTTCACACTATGAGGTTGTAATAATACTGTGAAATTGTTAAAATGATAATGCCTGAAATTGATGCCTGTTTTTGGTGGGATGGAGTTTTGGCCTGCCTGGTGATAGTATTTTAACTACTCTGGAGGTATGAAACAAACAGACAATCATATCAGTCCAAAATATCAAATTCCCAGTTTATGATTCAAAACCAACTTTATAAGAGGTTTAAATATAGGTTATATATGTACATTAAGGCATTGTTGGCAGAATAGATGGATGCAGTTAAATGCATGATTACTATAATACATTTCTTGGTAGTCCAAGAAATATTGCTATCAGGTTGTAAATCGCCGCTGGCCTGGTACATTGCTTGCTGCCTCCACCCATTTGGCATGCACTGTTCAGTTTTATTGACTCAATTTTTTTTAACAAAAACGGACGACTAAGGCTGGAAATGTCAATACAATCAAACTAGCAAGGGCAATGAACACAAGTCTGTCATAACGTGGCTAATAAGCTAATGCACATGTGTCAAACAAGGCCAGTGGGCTGTATAGGACACACAAACGAGTATAAATGAGTCAACGGTTGAGTCATCTACTTTATTAAATTACAGCCTGGTGCGCTGGCATTGGTGAATTCAACTTCAATTGCACTGCTTCCATGTGTCCCGTTTACAGAGCGCAGCGGAGGGAAAGTGTACAGACACATCACAGTCCTAGCTCGGCTAGAGATGCAAGTTTAAAAATAAAAAATAATTTTTTTAACAACAAATCAATACATAAAGCACATGAGGAAACACAAGCATACATAGATTACAAACAATGGACAATCGAGCTAGGGGGTACAATATCACATTACAATTACACAAGGACCTTAAGGGACATGCATATACTTACAATTCTAACAGCTTTTTTGTTAGTAGAGCATTTAACCGTCTTAAAATACAGTTCAATTTCTTTTTGTAGGATACGAAAATGTGGTTTTCTGTTTGTAAATGTACATTTGTGTATATGAAATTTGGCCAAAAGAATAATGAAATGAATTACATAAAAAATGATTCCGCTTATTTCTATTGTATGTAAAGAATCCAAACAGTACATCTCTCCACAATAGTGTAAAATCTTCATAAATGTGTTCAATTATAAACCTACTGATGTCTTGCCTCAGTTTTCGTACATGCATACAATGCCAAAAAAGATGCACAACTGTTTCTGGGTGGTCATTACAAAAGGAGCAATTTGAGTTGATGTTTTCCTTAAACTTCTTCATATAGTGGTTGGCAGGATAATATTTATGAATAATTTTAAAGGAAACTTCCTTAATTTTGTTAACAAGTAGGTATGTTTGTGGCAACATCCAAACTTTTTTTCCAACAGATATTATCAATAAATCCATTCCAATAAGGCATGACATAAGGTACAGGATACAACATCCTGCTGAAACAAGGATCGTATCGCTCTGTTGTTGAATGGACCAAAAGAGAAACAAATCTTTCCTACTGATGAGTCAACAGGGTCAACAGAAGGTAGGCTCTGAGGGTCAGGTCTTGACATGTTCCTGAATAACATAGCAACACCTGAGGGAATGGCATCTAAAACAATTGCAAAATCTTTAGGTGTTACAGGGACCTTGTAAAGTGATAAGAATTCTTTATAACTGAGTAAAAGACCCTCTGCATTTACCAGTTGGCTCACCAATAGGATATTATTTCTGAACCAATATTCTAAAAACAGAGAGGTATTTTTATACAATATATCCCGATTATTCCATATATAATATCTGTGTGGAGAAAAATTGTGTTTATAAATTAAGGACCATGACAAGAAAACCTGCCGATGAAAAGCAGAAAGTTTCACTGGAACTTTGTAAATATTATAATTGCAAAACAACATGAAGTTAAGGCCACCAAAAGTAGAGAAGACATGATGAGGAATACATTTCCAGATAGAAGTGGGTCTTCTTAGGAATTGTTTTATCCAATTGATCTTGAAAGTATTATTTAAAGTAGTAAAATCCAGAAAATTCAGTCCACCATTCTCATAAGTGTTCATTACAACAGTTTTCCTAATGTAATGGGTACGGTTTCTCCAAAGAAAGTTGAAAAGCATCTGGTCTATCTCCTTGCTTATTTTACGGTCAAGATATAAAGATAGAGCACCATATGTTAGTCTAGAGATACCTTCAGCCTTGGTTATTAGGACTCTACCTTTTAAAGGTAGATTAGGATTTGTGTTACTACATATGACATATCCCCTCCTCTCTTCTCCAGACCATTTCCGGAGACCTTCTCCCTTACCTCACCTCGCTCATCAACTCATCCCTGACCGCTGGCTACGTCCCTTCCGTCTTCAAGAGAGCGAGAGTTGCACCCTTCTGAAAAAACCTACACTCGATCCCTCCGATGTCAACAACTACAGACCAGTATCCCAGTATCCCTTCTTTCTTTTATTATTCTTTTATTATTATTATATTATTATTATTATTATTATTATTATTATTATATTATTTATTTTCTCTCCAAAACTCTTGAACGTGCCGTCCTTGGCCAGCTCTCCCGCTATCTCGCTCAGAATGACCTTCTTGATCCAAATCAGTCAGGTTTCAAGACTAGTCATTCAACTGAGACTGCTCTTCTCTGTATCACGGAGGCGCTCCGCACCGCTAAAGCTAACTCTCTCTCCTCTGCTCTCATCCTTCTAGACCTATCGGCTGCCTTCGATACTGTGAACCATTAGATCCTCCTCTCCACCCTCTCCGAGTTGGGCATCTCCGGCGCGGCCCACGCTTGGATTGCGTCCTACCTGGCAGGTCGCTCCTACCAGGTGGCGTGGTGAGAATCTGTCTCCTCACCACGCGCTCTCACCACTGGTGTCCCCCAGGGCTCTGTTCTAGGCCCTCTCCTATTCTCGCTATACACCAAGTCACTTGGCTCTGTCATAACCTCACATGGTCTCTCCTATCATTGCTATGCAGACGACACACAATTAATCTTCTCCTTTCCCCTTCTGATGACCAGGTGGCGAATCGCATCTCTGCATGTCTGGCAGACATATCAGTGTGGATGACGGATCACCACCTCAAGCTGAACCTCGGCAAGACGGAGCTGCTCTTCCTCCCGGGAAGGACTGCCCGTTCCATGATCTCGCCATCACGGTTGACAACTCCATTGTGTCCTCCTCCCAGAGCGCTAAGAACCTTGGCGTGATCCTGGACAACACCCTGTCGTTCTCAACTAACATCAAGGCGGTGGCCCGTTCCTGTAGGTTCATGCTCTACAACATCCGCAGAGTACGACCCTGCCTCACACAGGAAGCGGCGCAGGTCCTAATCCAGGCACTTGTCATCTCCCGTCTGGATTACTGCAACTCGCTGTTGGCTGGGCTCCCTGCCTGTGCCATTAAACCCCTACAACTCATCCAGAACGCCGCAGCCCGTCTGGTGTTCAACCTTCCCAAGTTCTCTCACGTCACCCCGCTCCTCCGCTCTCTCCACTGGCTTCCAGTTGAAGCTCGCATCCGCTACAAGACCATGGTGCTTGCCTACGGAGCTGTGAGGGGAACGGCACCTCAGTACCTCCAGGCTCTGATCAGGCCCTACACCCAAACAAGGGCACTGCGTTCATCCACCTCTGGCCTGCTCGCCTCCCTACCACTGAGGAAGTACAGTTCCCGCTCAGCCCAGTCAAAACTGTTCGCTGCTCTGGCCCCCCAATGGTGGAACAAACTCCCTCACAACGCCAGGACAGTAGAGTCAATCACCACCTTCCGGAGACACCTGAAACCCCACCTCTTTAAGGAATACCTAGGATAGGATAAAGTAATCCTTCTCACCCCCCCACCTCCCCCCCCGCCCCTTAAAAGATTTAGATGCACTATTGTAAAGTGGCTGTTCCACTGGATGTCATAAGGTGAATGCACCAATTTGTAAGTCGCTCTGGATAAGAGCGTCTGCTAAATGACTTAAATGTAAATGTAAATGTAAAGATAAGTCCCTCTGTAGCCATTGATTTAGTTTCTTCTGGGTTTTTTTAATAAGAGGGTTAAAATTTAGTAAGCCTCTAGACTTCTGATCCTTTGTAATGGTTATGCCTAAATATGTAAGTTCTTCTTTTACTGGAATACCATAATATGAAGGTGTCACACAATCTTTGACAGCCATGAGTTCACATTTCTTAATGTTAAGATATAGACGCTTTGGAAAAGGATTGTATCACATTGATCGATATGGGAATTTGGTTAGCGTCTTTCAGAAAAAGTGTAGTATCGTCAGCCAGCTGGCTTATAATAATTTCTTTACCAGCTATGGAAATACCTTGTACAGGACTATTATTTAAAGAATTTGCAAGAAGTTGGGTGATTAATAAAAACAGGTACGGAGAGATAGGACAACCTTGCCTAATTCCTCTCTTTAACTCAAATCTAGGTGAGGTGCCATATTTCAATTTGATAGAGCTGTTACCATTTGCATAGAGAGTCTTAATAGCCTTACAGAAAAAATCCCCAAAGCCAAGTCTCTCAAGGGAGTGGAAGAGAAACTGATGCTCTACTGTGTCAAATGCTTTATAAAAATCTAAAAATAATATGAAGCTATCCTCAGTTATTAGGTCTGAGTAGTCAAGTACGTCTAATACTAGTCTGACATTGTTAGAAATATGTCTGTTCCTCATGAAGCCAGACTGTGTTTCATCAATGATTGCATCCAGAACTTCTTTAATTATTTTTGCAAGTAGTGAGGCTAATATCTTATAGTCATTATTAAGAAGACAAATTGGACGCCAGTTATCGATGAGCAGCACTTCTTTTTTAGGCTTAGGTATCAGTGTTATTAATCCCTGACTCATTGTAGGAGGGAGAACATTGTTTTTAATACTCTCTAAAAAGACTTCGAATAGGAAGGGAGCTACTTGTTCAGAAAATAATTTGTAAAATTCTGATGTAATTCCATCAACACCTGGTGATTTATTGTTCTTTAGATGTTTGATAGACTCTATAATCTCTTCAACTTTGATGGGTTCATCACACTGTTTAGATTCTATATCACTGATAGAGTGAACATTATTCAGTGAGTTAAAAAACATATCTGTGGATTCCTGACAGTACGTAGAGCTATACAATTTTCTGTAAAAATTGCTGCAGTATTTAGCGATTCATTTTTGGTCATCTGTAATAACACCATCAATGTTTAACTTATGGATAGTGTTATTTTTAGAGTGAAATTCCTCAGGTCTAAAGAAATAGGATGAATTCTGTTCTCCCTCCTCAATCCATTTTTTCCTAGATCTAATAAAGGCTCCTTCTGCTTTTAATTTATATATATTATCCAGTTTATTTTGTAACTCAATTAGTTCCATCTTCTCCTCCCCAAGAGGTCAGCTGGGGACCTCTGAGCAAGGGAAGTTATCTTAATGATCACCTTTTCCTCCTCAGCTCTTCTGGTCTTAGCAAGATTACTACCATATTTTCTAAGATATTTGGACACCTCAAATTTAAAGAGCTCCCAGTTCTTGCAATAAGATTTTTCTTCTCAAGCCCTTTCCCAAAAGTGTGAGAGCAGATCTTTAACCTCAAATGTAACTATATCATTATTTAATAATGAGCTATTTAGCTTCCAGTAGGATGCTCTACCAAGGTTTGTATCAGGGGTAAATATTTTGATATCAATGTAAATAGCCTTATGGTCTGTGAGGGAGTAGTACAAATATTTGTAGTAACACACTCACTATCAATACATTTAGATATAAGCCAAAAATCTATTCTGGATTGTCTGGAGCCTGTTTTGTTACTCCAAGTGAATGATCTTTCGGGCGGAAACCTCTCTCTCCGTATATCAGTAAGATCAAACGTTTCCATAAAAAGTATTAAACCCAAATTCTGATTGGTTGGCCTACCTGGGGGCCATCTATCAGTTGAATTATCTATTGTAATGTTAAAGTCCCCTCCTATCAATAATAACGAATTGGGAAATTTAGATAACCAATGAAGTATATGTTTCTCTATAGATTCAAGCAACTCATCATTCTCATGTTTGGTGTTGTACCCGTAGAAGTTTACAGTAATGAGTGTAATGTCATTGTAACTGATCACAAGACAAATAAAGTGACCAAAGGGGTCACATTCCGAGTGTAGAATATTACCACCAAAGGTATTTTTCATTGTAGTGACACCAGCAGAGCGTTCAGATCCATGGGAAAGCCAAATATCGTTGCCCCACTGTGACCTCCAGAAGTTGGCATCAGCAGAAATTGAGTGAGACTCTTGAAAAAAGCAAAAATCTGTTCGAAATTGTTTAGCAAATAAAAATAAGGCCTTGCGCTTCACACTGTTTCGTAACCCCCTAGCATTAAGAGATAATATAGACAAAGAAAAAAACAACAAAGATTATATAAAAGTATAAACTGTAGTAGGATGAGTCAAAGACGTAGGAGCAGTGAACGTAAACGATAAGGAACCGATATCTGCACCATTTAAGTCAATTTAAAGTGAAAGTAGCTTATTCCATAACCTTTGAAATGCAACTCAACTGGAAATTATGTTCAAGACCAAACCAAGGGTTCTTGTAGTAAGAGAGACTAAAAACCCTCTTTAGTGTAATCAGGAACTATTCTGAGAAATCATACAAATAATAATTTAAATAAAAGGGTACCTACTATTTTAAGTACATATGAAAACTGATCATAAAATAATTGAATAACAAAATGTTTTACATATAAACGTTCCTAAGACCTTTTTTGGAAATAAGTATTAATAACTAAATAGAACAATAACCGTGTAAAGTCAGAGCAGACCTGTATGCCATTTAAAACAGTATCTTAGTTACTGTATACATAAAACATAAATTCAGCTTTCAATCTTCTTCGTAAGTTTATAAACAAAATAGGACTTCTGGTCATACAAGAACAAACTAATGAATCGAAATACCCGAGTATTCCTTTAAAATAGTCACCTGATACTTGTTAGGTAAACAACATAAGGAAAATGAGAATACCATGGCTGAAACCATCAACCTGTTCCTTCTGGTGAGATTTTAGGGAGGAATATGGATTTCTGAACCGTTGATGAAACCTCGTCCTCCGACGAAGTAAGCAGCCTTCCCCTCACTTCGTGCTATCTTGATCGTTGGCCACAACTTGTTCCTTCTTTCTATGTCTTCCGGGCTGAGATGCTCGGCGAAACGCATACCATGGCTCTGAAGGAAGGCGTTCTTCCTAGCAGCTTTCCAGACAGCATCCCTGTAGAATCTGGTAGTGAATAGGATGATGATACCCCTGGGTCTTGAATCGCTTTGCTGTTGCTTCTTGCCGAGGCGATGTACAACGTCGATGGTATCACCAACTTTGTTCTTCTCTGCAGGCAAAACTTCTTGGCAGATACGGATAGCCTCTCCTCGCACATCTTCATTCTCCACCTCTGGCAAGCCGTAGAGTCTCAGGTTCCATTTTCTTGTGTATTGTTCCAGATCAGTGAGACGTCTATGGTAGACATTGTTATTCTTTTCCACCCTTTCCACATTTTTTTCAACTTTTGTCACTCTCGTTTTCACATCATTAATTTCACCACATGCAAACTCCACAGTCTTTTTCAAGCCTTCGATAACCATGGTGTTCGCGGCTACCATTTTCTCAATGGCGTCACACCTGGAGTTGATGAGTAAGGAGAGGGTAGCCACGATGTCAGAGTTCATGTTGGGTTTTTTGGAGGGTGGAGGTTTGCACGGAGTAACCGGTAAAGAGGGGAATTCGTCATCTTCAGCATTCGAAAGCATGATATTATCCATAGGCCAAGTGTAGTTATGGCAGTTGTCTATAAGCACGTTTCTCTCTTGTTGATTAGCAATAGAACGGCTAACTTTTTCCTTTCTTTTTTTGTCACGACTTTGCATGGACATGCTGAAATAAATTATCCAATTATCATTCCAGTCACAGGAAAGGTCTTATATCTTGAACAAATAAAAATAATAATGACTAAACTTTTTAAAAAAAACAATTTTCACAATCTTTCTGAAGTTTGGTACGGAGCTCGGTAAAAAAGCGTCTGTTCAAGCAGCCATCTTGGCCAATCCCATGTTCTTTATCCGCTAGAGATGCAAGTGTCATGGTTAGCTAGCATGAAATGTGAATCGCTTTACTACTGTAGCTAGCTTGCTATACTGAACTTGAACGATATCCAGTTAGCATATCTCTTAGTTGTCAATCAAATGTATTTGACATCGATCAAATGGGCAGGCAAGTTCCCATTCAGTTGTCAAAAGGTGGGTTGAGACAAGCATGCCTTGGCAGGAAAGCTGCAGAAGGACGAGCAGTCTACTATTCCCCATTGTTTATCTGTGCAATGTTGACGGTCAACTAGATAAAAAAAAAATTTAAAAAAAGGTTTGAGGGTTTAAATAATGTTCCCTCGTTCGATTTTAGCCAATCTTGCTCTGGCTAGCATTATTTGTTGATCTTGTTGTTATTGTTGATGTGCATACGCAAACGAGGGACAGAGAGCCTACCTTTTTCTTGGTTGTTTGATGAATAGGACTCCCGTGGTGTTTACGTATTTGCAGAAATCCATTCAGGTGTATTTTGTGGCCTTTGGCGAATGCGTTCTCATGATCTAAACTCACCCTGTTGCTACTGCCTGTAAACACAGTCCAGTTCAAAGTGAGTTATGGGGCGGCAGGTAAACTAGTGGTTAGAGCTTTGGCCTAGGAACCGAAAGGTTGTAAGATCGAATCCCCAACAAGGTAAAAATATGTCGTTCTGCCCCCGAACAAGGCATTTAACCCACTGTTCCTAGGCCGTCATTGAAAATAAGAATTTGTTCTTAACTGACTTGCCTGGTTAAATAAATGGCCAGTGTACCAAATGGATTATTTGCTTATAGGTCTACTGTAGTTCTGATTGGCTATGGTGCACAGGTCCATGTAGACTCCATGACAAGACCGATGGTTTTATTAACTGTCTTAGCGCATGGCTGCTTTCCCACTCTATATTGCTAGAGAATTTTAACATTACATTTTGAAATACATGAAAATGACCATGAGTGCTTGCTTGTCATATTCTTCCTGGGGGTCTATATGAACAGATTTGTATGAATAAGATTTCATATTGCTAAAATGCTGTCAGTTCCACTTTAATAATGCGTTCATCCACCTCTGGCCTGCTCGCCTCCCTACCACTGAGGAAGTACAGTTCCCGCTCAGCCCAGTCAAAACTGTTCGCTGCTCTGGCTCCCCAATGGTGGAACACACTCCCTCACGACGCCAGGACAGCGGAGTCAATCACCACCTTCCGGAGACACCTGAAACCCCACCTCTTTAAGGAATACCTAGGATAGGATAAAGTAATCCTTCTCACCCCCCTTAAAAGATTTAGATGCACTATTGTAAAGTGGCTGTTCCACTGGATGTCATAAGGTGAATGCACCAATTTGTAAGTCGCTCTGGATAAGAGCGTCTGCTAAATGACTTAAATGTAAATGTAAATGTAATAGACCAATAAGAAAGAGTTCCAAACCTCTGCCAATAACAGCTAGTTTTCAGTTTTCGCCTCCCCACTCAGACCACTCCCAGACAGTCCTAGATAAAATCTTGCTTGAGAAATTAGTCTTTGCTAAGAAGACATTTAGTCAGTCTCCACAGTCTTCGGTTTCCAAGACTTGCTGAAGCTGCACTTTATCATTTCTGTCTCTCTCCAAAGCAAGGGCTCTCATGACTCACTCAAGCTCCCGGCTAATTCTCCAACTCTAAAGCATGTTTCTCTGAGGTTATATCAAGTCACTCTTTTCTTGCCAGGCTCAAAAGACACCGCTACTGAACCAAGCCACCAGATTTTCAACATTGGATGACATGGAAATAATTATCAAATAGGAATTTAACAAGCATTGTTTGTTTATGCACAGACAGACAGACACATAAACACACACACACACACACACACACACACAGCGATAATGTATGCATGAGTTTTGCTTCGGGAGGCAATCACATGTGAGTATGAAACTTGCAATGGGATTGAATATATTTAAATAAGATTAATTTAACAGGATTACATTTTTACCTTATCCCTGATGCCCTGTCGGACGTTTTCTCTCTCCGATTCCATTTTTGCATATTTTGCCTTCCTCTCCTCCTCCTGTTGCCGAAGTGCCTCTTGTCGTTCCTCCTCCTTTTTCTCCGCATCAGGATCCTTCTCAGCCTCTTCCCCACCCAGCATTTTCCCCATGTCTTTGGTAGCTCCTTTAGAGGTGAACGAAAGGGGGGGAAGACATGTCAGTCATGGGTCTGTTATGAGGGAACCCACAGTACAGTATTGAACAACAAAGGGAACAGCAACTCCGAATGTGAACCCATTTAAAGACCCTCTAAATTATTTTCTTTTGATGGGCTTTGCGTTGGACTCTTCGGCCATGGCTATCTCTGTCAGAGGTTGAGCCACACACAAATGTTCCAACTGGACAGTGGGTCAAGACTTGAGAACAAAGGTCTTTTTTTATGGCTTGGAGTTCTGTGGCAGGATTTGAAGATAGCTGATAATAAGCAGATAAAATGACATCCTCTCATTGATCTCTACCCCTGGCCGGGCTTGTTAGATATGCTAGAAGAAAAGAGCACAGAGAAGTCTTATTCAATGACATCTGGATTTCATTACGGAATATACCGGAGCCCTGGAGTGCGTCACTGGATCACTTCTATTCCGAAGTGAAAAGAGGCTGGACAGACTTGCCAAAAGCCCAGTGAATAGGCATTAACTCAGAGACCAATTGCTCATGCATACTCTGCATTGACCAAGCAGATGGACATTTACATACTGTATGTCGAAATGTTGGACTATTGGGAAGGAAAAGAGAACATGAACACAAAAACGCAGGCAGTTATTATAAATGGAGAAGAGGGGAGTTGATGAACATCCAAAGTGTTCCCCTCGTCATAATTAAGCGGTTTGCTTAACCTGCAAAACTGACACTATGCCAGCTACTCTGAGCATTATGACAAATCACACTAGGACAATCAGAAATCTTACACTGTAAAATGAAACAAATCCACTTTGCTGCCTTTTTGATGTCACTGATAAGGATGCTTGTGTATTTTCCTAAAATCAAGACCACACATTTCAGCAAAATACACTCACGAATAATAGATTAAAGAATGTCTACATAACTTTAAAAGATGTAAAAGCCGAATACTACATTTTGAGTTAGAGTCAGATTGCAGAGGGCTGCTCCAATGTGTATTCTCCTCACATCGAGGTCAGACACGGAGCGTGTCGAGGCAGGAGACATTGTGTATTCAGTACGGAAACTTCACATACTCTCCTCCAACAGCTGGACCCATGCCTGTGCTCTCGCTCTCTCTCCCTCACGGCCGCCCATGGATACCCAGACACCCTCACACACCACACCGCTCATGCCCCAACTCGCTGGAAATGTATTTTAATGAGAACTGGGCCTCCCTGATGACAGAGGAAGATGCAGTGGAGATGTCTCCACCACACCCCATCCTTCACGAACCTTTCCCGGTCCAAAAGGCTTACTCTTTCAGCATTAGTCCCGCTGTCTTGATCCAATCTGTGCAAAGTTCCGACAAGCCAGGCTGCACCCAGCTCTCCAGAGGAGGAAGAGAACACACGGCCATCTGGTTTCAACCCGAAATGTATGAGATTGCCTGCCATGACCTTCGGGTTCGCTGGCTACTCTCCACCATGCATTCTGATGCTGGCAAGCAGGAGTTAGGCAAGACTATGCACCTCGTCCTGAGAAGAGAAAGTTAATTCATAAACACACTGTCGAATTTGGTGTTTCATTAGCGAGTTAGCATAGCAAACAAACGACTAGGACTAGGTTTTGTCGACATCTCACAAAGGGTCATTTGAGGTCTCCTCGTTGCTTTACACATCAGTCTTAACAGTTTCATTCTACAGTGGATGTCATATAACGTGCCATTGAGCACCAATTTTGATGATACGTTACACGTAGGGGTGAAATAGTGGTGAATTAAATTAAATGGAGTTTCTCTCCTTAGCATTGGAGACCACATAGATTTGTAATGAAAAATGATCTGTTCAAAACTGCACAATCCCCCCCACCTATAATATTGTAACCCTTAGATGCTTCCATTTCCAATTGTGGTCCACTGTATTCATTGTATAATGAGTGGGGTGTGATGTTACATGTATCTTTAAATGTAAGCCATTTGGAAGCAAGCTGAATACAAAGCTAAATCTGAATGAGGCCATAAAACGATTGGCCTTTCTACAAAAACCCTTATAATGTAATACATTCACGGCTGAAGAAAACAGTTACTTTTAGAGAACTGATGAAAGGCAAGGCTGTGATGAGCTGTATTGAAGAGCAGACTCGTTGCAGTGACTTCTACGAAAATCATTCGACAAAGGACAAAAAAACATTGAGGCATCGTGGGGAACAAATATTTCACTCTAACAAATATTTTCGCTCAAGGTCAGGATAAAGAATATCCCGTCTCAACAATGTATTGATCTTCTTTACAAGGTAAGAGCCACTGTCACTGATCTCCCTCCAGCGTGTGTGGAGCCACAGACGTTTGAGTGAACACTCTCCGCGGTTGCCAGACGCCTGGGAAGATGTTTCCAACTTGCACATACATTTGTTTTGATATTCTTCATGTACTGTAATGAAAATAACTCTATAAATCTACTATTATTATTATTTTTATTATTATCATCATCTGAAAAATAGAAATCATGCACAGAGTCTTGCTACTTCCAACATGTGGTTCATTGTTACATAGTGACAGACAACTCGATCACACAGTCAAGTTAAATCCTAAATACATTATTTGGTCATGGTTTTACCATCTCTGTGTGTGCAATGTTGTAATTAGAATTGATTTCACACAATATGGCCCTTTCCTGGCCCTTGGCTGTTAATAAGTCAGAAAACCTACATGGAAACCCTGGCTTCCGACAAAACAACTTTCATAGGTATACTGTATATTCTCAGCCTTGCTTGTCTTTATTACTGTTGACCATGTCATCTGAACGTTATCGGCTTTTAATTAATACCATTTTCTCTTAGCAACGCTGTTCTGTTCCTCTTCTCCCCTCACACCGTACGCTTAATCTCAGCTCCCCAGGCCAATTAGCTCATCTGATTGTGACAAAGTTGCAGCGGAACAGCATGAGACAGCCACCATCCCTTTAGTCATAGTGGTGCCACTCCCTACCAGCTGTGTAGCCTAAGTGCTAATGGAAATGGTCTGGTTGCTGAGGCCTTTCAGCTGCATTTACTGAGAGGAGTCTGTGTTGCGGCTAGCTAACAGGCGCTAACGGGCGCCAACTCAACAGAGCTTAAAAGGGTCTCCTCAGTTCAGTCCAGAGGGCCAATTTTTAATGGTGAAAGGAGTGAGTGTGCATCGTGCACAAAGAGTTGAAATTGAAAGGGATCAGGAGAATTTGAAGTTGTGGATGAGCAAGGTCACGTGTTGGCCTAAAATGTGCCGTGTTACGTAAAGGCATGCAGTGGACTTGGTGGAGAGTGTGAGAGTGATTGGAAGAGTGGATGAAATGGCACACTTGACAGGGTGTGTGAGTGTGTGTGTGTGTGCGTGTGCGTGTGAGTACACAGTAGCTGTCTTTTGCTTGTGTGTGTGTGGCAGAGGAGGCTGTTGAGGGGAGGACGGCTCAAAAATAATGACCGGAATGGAGCAAATGGAATGGAATAAACACATGGAAACACATGTTTGATGTATATGATACAATTCAACCAATTCCGCTCCAGCCATTACCACGAGCTCGTCCTCCCCAATTAAGGTACCCCCAACCTCCTGTTGTGTGTGGGTGTTTGGAGGTGGCTCCGTGTGGGTGTTACTGGCAGAGAACAAAATGTACCACTCTTGTCAGAATGTGACTATGTATGTGTTTGTGAGTGGGTTGTGTGGGATTCTCCGTTCCTGCCAATGGCACTCCTGTCCATGTACAGTGCATTCAGAAAGTATTCAGACCCCTTGACTTTTCCCACATTTTGTCACATTACAGCCTTATTCTAAAATGGATTAAACCATTTTTCCCATCATCAATCTACACACAATACCCCATAATGACAAAGAGAAAACAGGTTTAAGAAATTTTTGCACATTTATAAAAAATAAAATATATGGAAATATTACATTTACAAAAGTATTCAGACCCTTTACTCAGTACTTTGTTGAAGCACCTTTGGCAGCGATTACAGCATCGAGTCTTCTTGGGTGTGACGCTACAAGCTTGGCTCACCTGTATTTGGGGAGTTTCTCACATTCTTCTGTGCAGATCCTCTCAAGCTCTGTCAGGTTGAATAGGGAGCACTGCTGCACAGGTGTTTTCAGATTGGGTTCAAGTCCAGGCTCTGGCTGGGCAACTCAAGGACATTCATAGACTTGTCCCGAAGCCACTCCTGGGTTGTCTTGGCTGTGTGCTTCGGGTCGTTGTCCTGTTGGAAGGTGAACCTTCGCCCCATGTCTGAGGACCTGAGCGCTCTGGAGCAGGTTTTCATCAAGGATCCATCTGTACTTTACCCCATCCATCCTTTGCCTCGATCCTGACTAGTCTCCCAGTCCCTGCCGCTGAAAAACATCTCCACAGCATGATCCTGCCACCCCCATGATCCACCATAGGGATGGTGCCAGGTTTCCTCCAGATGTGACACTTGGCATCCAGGCCAAAGAGTTCAATCTTGGTTTCATCAGAACAGAGAATCTTGTTTCTCATGGTCTGAGAGTCTTTAGGTGCCCTTTGGCAAAATACAAGCGGGCAGTCATGCCTTTTACTTAGGAGTGGCTTCCGTCTGGCCACTCTACCCTAAAGGCCTGATTTGTGGAGTGCTGCAGAGATGGTTGTCTTTCTGGAAAGTTCTCCCATCTCCACAGAGGAACTTTGGAGCTCTGTCAGTGTGACCATCGGGTTTTTGGGCTAATTTGGCAGGGAGGCCAGCTATAGGAAGAATCTTTGTGGTTCCAAACTTCTTCAATTTAAGAATGATGGAGGCCTCTGTGTTCTTGGTGACCGTCAATGCTGCAGAAATGTTGTGGTACCCTTCCCCAGATCTGTGCCTTGACACAATGCTGTCTCTGAGCTCTAAGGACAATTCCTTCGACCTCATGGCTTGTTTTTTTCTCTGACATGCACCTTCAACTATGGGACCTTATATAGACAGGTGTGTGCTTTTCCAAATCATGTCCAATCAATTGAATTTACCACAAGTGGACTCCAACTAAGTTGTATAAACATCTCAGGGATGATCAGTGGAAACAGGATGCGCCTGAGCTCAATTTCGAGTCTCATTGCAAACGGTCTGAATACTTATGTAAATAAGGCATTTCTGTTTAATAAATTTGCTAAATGTTCTAGAAACCTGGTTTTGCTTTGTCATTATGGGATATTGTGTGTAGAATGCTGTGGATTGTTTAAAAATACAATCCATTTTGGAATAAGGCTGTAACATAACAAAATGTGGAAAAACTCAAGGGCTCTGAATACTTTCCGATAGCACTGTATATGCACCACTAAGTGTGTATGTCTGTGTGTTCCTTTATGTCTGTGTGTTGCTTTATGTCTGTGTGTTCCTTTATGTCTGTGTGTTGCTTTATGTCTGTGTGTTCCTTTATGTCTGTGTGTTCCTTTATGTCTGTGTGTTTCTTTATGTCTGTGTGTTCCTTTATGTCTGTGTGTTGCTTTATGTCTGTGTGTTCCTTTATGTCTGTGTGTTCCTTTATGTCTGTGTGTTCCTTTATGTCTGTGTGTTCCTTTATGTCTGTGTGTTTCTTTATGTCTGTGTGTTCCTTTAAGTCTGTGTGTTCCTTTATGTCTGTGTGTGTGTGTGTGTGTGTGTGTGTATGTGTGTGTGTGTGTATGCCTGTGCGTGCGTGTGTGTGTGTGTGTGTGTGTGTGTGTGTGTGTGTGTGTGTGTGTGTGTGTGTGTGTGTGTGTGTGTGTGTGTGTGTGTGTGTGTGTGTGTGTGTGTGTGTGTGTGTGTGTGTGTGTGCGTGTGCGTGTGCGTGTGTGCCTGTGCGTGTGTGTGTGTGTGTGTGCCTGTGCGTGTGTAAGAAGGTTGCTGTCCTTTCTGAAGGACTGCGAGGGCGGTGACGGCGGCCCCTGCCGAGCCCAGACACAGGTGGCGTTTGCGGGGAGCAGCGGGACCAGCTCAAGGACTGTGTGTTCCTTCTCCTCCATCTGTCACCCTTCACATGACCCTCGATCTAGCCCGACATGAACTATATATATCTTCATTAATAATTAGTAACTTCATTTTTGTTTTGTTTTGAGATTCTTTATATACTGTAATGAAAAGAACTGTATAAATCTATTATTATTATATCTATTATTTGAACAGTAGGAATCCTGCAGAGAGTCTTGCTACTTCCAAAATGTGGTTCATTGTTACATAGTGATAGACAACACTATGACAGTAAGGATCTTCCATAGAACGTCATGCTTTGGGTGCAGCAATACTGTGCTGTTCCTTCAAGCTACCTCTCAAGAAGGGTCAGGTGGTAGGATATTGTGAAAGCAACAGTCTTTGCATAGCTCGACACATAGCAGGCACCAACTTAAAGCACACAGCAGTTTGTTCAAACAGTCAAGAAATAGCTTGGTTGGTTAAATAAATAAATAAAAAACACTGACCACAGGGAGGTAGTTTGCTTTTTCACATGGATTGCAAGAGCTAGATCAATTCTCCATTTAATCTCTACTCCCCAGCAGAATAGTTTGCCTCCCCACACACATCCACCATTTCCCACCCAGTGATGCAGCTCCCAAAACCATAACAGCGTGCAAAGGTATAATCTGGAATTATATATCTATCGGTGGTGGCTGAATGGGGGGGTGACAATATAAATGGGCCCCAAGGGCTGAGGGATTTGGCCTGCAGACAGGCCGTAATGAGACTGGGGTTTTTTATGTGTTTGTGAAGGGGGATGGGGGAGGAACAGGGCGGATGAGCCACCATATCTAAGTAAATCTCCTGTGGGAAGACGGAAAACGGAGGCCGGAGGTTCAACCTTGCTGCGTTTTATCACCCATTCTCCGTCATTATTGTTGGACTGCAGGTCACAGACTTTCAGCATGGAGATGAGCGAGCAGAACCGAACGCATGTATCACCGTGAGGCTCACACCAATCTACCTGCAGAAGACGCAGGTCACCCATGGTTCATTGTATACCACAACCAAGAGCCACATTTGCAATAAAGTAGGATTCACCCACAGTGGTATGAGTGTGTAGGGGAATACATCTAGTATTGTTGAAGGGGGCATATAGACAGAATCTATATGGCGCACAATGATGATGTCATTTGGACAGTTGTATACTCTTTTCGCCACAATCATAGGAGGAGTAGGCCTACAGTACCACTTGCTGCCTTTAAATAGAGTTTAGGGCTGATGGATTTTCTCTGCTTCCTCAGATAAGCACTGTATTTGGTGGAGCGTGCTGTAGCAACCATGGGCAGTGCGGTTCATGGGCAGTCCGGGGTGGTTCACTTGGTTGCCTGCCAGAGATCACAGAAGACCATTGCGGACCTTCACAAGTTATAATGCTCGTGTCACTGGGTAAACGGTCACGGACGGCAGCGAGGCGGAGAACACCAACCCACTGATACTGAGGTAACTGAGGAGTCAAGAGGGCCCACTTCACAGGATGTGAGATAAACTTAAACACCACGCTGAGTAAATGCTGAATAAAAGTCTGTGTTTCGGTGACTTTTACAAGCTTTGTGCTAAACAAGAGCCTTCAGTTCTGAGGAGATGCAGGAAGATGAGAGGGTTCAGCCAGACTGAACGAGACACAATGTGACAGGCTGGAACTATGCAGCCGAAGGGCACTATACCCTTTAGACAAAACATTTCCAAACTCAAATGGGGCATAAAGTAGCCCTCTACAGAGAACAGCAGTATAGTACAGATTAGAGCGTACATTAACAAAATGTATTCATATCTAATGCTGTGTGCTAACATAGTTTTCTCCTTTCTATTCATTCTAAAGAGAAATCTGTTTAGTCCAATGCTCCAGGGTTGTTAAAGGGCACAGCTAGAACCTTTAAATCCCTCAGTGTTCATTTTGGTACCAAGGCCTAAATATAATCAGCCAGTCTGCTGCTAACACATGTCAAGCTGCAATGAGATAATAGGTAAACAATTAAAGCATCTATGAAGGACAAGGGAATGCAACCAGACCTAATTAACCTAAAATAGAGGTCTGCAGAATACCTTTCCTTCAAGGAAGAATCGTGTACTTTTATATTAAAATAACTCAATTATAATTCCTGTCTGACTTGCACCCCAAGTATCAAATAATCCAATACTACTTCGATACAGAAAGACGTTTCTATCATCTATGCTTTAATCAAATCAACATAATGACAAGTTGGCATGTCATTTCTGTTGCATATTTCCGACACAATACCAGACTTGAATTTCAGGAGGACAATAGTGTGGAAATGGATGTTAAGTTGATGTGAACATTCTCCCCTCCAATCACCCCTTTTGACCTGTGTGCTGTCTGAGTGGATCTACCAGGACTCCTCCTGACACAGAGAAAGCAAACACAGTATTTAACTGTGTTCGTCATGCCTGGGCTAGCGAAAGGCATTACATGTACTTCATCCTAGCCCTTGCACTAAAGAAGAAATGGCATTCCCCAAGGTTCAATTGTTTCTTCTTTTTGCTCTTTTAATTCCCTTGACTCTGCCACCTCAGGTCATTTCTATGCTGTTGATATGTCGCTGTTCTCCACCATTATCAGCATCCTCTGCGTGCCTCTGCATTTTTTAAAACTTGCTCAACCTCAATTTATGTAGAATAATTAATTGAAAAAGTTTCAAATATATTTAAGTTACCAATATTGTTTTGAGGACTGATCCCCCTATGATGGAGGAGGTAAAATGAGTGTAACTGTCATTAGATCAAGCTCACTACATTAGCATACCCCCAATTCGGACTCTAGCTGTCTATTGGAAGACCTATACAGATGGCTTCATCTGGATGTAGCCAGTTATAGACGCCCACGCCAAACTGTTTATGCATTAGATGATTCCCAGGGTCACGCAGTCAACTTACAAATGATTCAGGTCCTAATTATGAATTGCTTGTGCAAGCGTAGTTGTGTTCCTATTCACTTGTTTTGCCAGGTGTGGTGGTTAAAAGGAATTAAGCTGATGTCACTCCGGGAATATTTTGCACGACTCATACTTTTCGAGGCTTCCATATAATTGCCTCTGAAACATGACTTGATTAGTTTGGAAAGTAGGGCAAAGAGAATTAGGCTTTTTAATTCAAATGACAGGTAATCAAATCCATACGAACTAAATTACCAGATAAAAGAGGGTGATGGGAAATGGCTTTTAAAGATCTGCATAGGCATATAGATTCACTACTGTGTCTGGCTTTCAAAGATCTACATAGACGTTATAGATTCACCACTGTGTCTGGCTTTTAAAGATCTGCATAGATGTATAGATTCACTACTGTGTCTAGGACTATAACCCCATAACCATCCTAGGCAGAACTTGCATGTCACCTGCACATATGCTATTACCTCACACCTTGTAAATAGACACCTCCCAATCAGTACCTGTGAAGTTAGCATCTGTGAAACCCATTTCACAACTGCTCTGTGATTAACAACTCTACATGTACACGTCATTGTCTCAATTATCACATTACTTTGATTAACTAGCATAAAGATTTTATGTTTCATTACTCAGAATAGCTTCACCAGTTATACCTACAGTATCTATTTGAGCTTGCATTGTGAATTTGGCAAGAGCTCAGGTCTGTAGCCCTCCCTTGGAGATTGGCATTCGTTGTAATGATAATTTCTACGTGAGTGGAAATGGTGGCGTTGCTCCCAGTCCAGCACAGCTCTGCATTAGATCTATTTGTACAACCGTTTACTTGCTTTGACAACTGCACTACCCCATTCACACGGAGGACAATTGCAATATCCTCTGAGGTAGCATTCCTCTCTCAGTATTTTCAAAGCCATCGCTAAACTACTTAAGTGGTTGGTTCCAGGTCTCTGTTAATGCCATTCTTCTCTGTTTGAAAGGGAGTCACATGTGAGGCTGAAACGCGAGCAAGATATACAGTAGGGTACATATCACTGCAATCCATGCTAAATCAACTACAACCACAATGGTGTCAGGTAACATCAAAGAATTCCCCTAGAATCTAGAGCATCAGATTAGCATCAATTGTCCTCTCAGTGGTGATCATTCCAGAGACTGGTTATTGGGGACTGGGTTAGTGTTAGTGTTAAAAATTAAATACAAATTCTCGCTGTTGCAAATGATAAATATTGAGTTGAAAAAGGAAAATATGTTTTCAAGAACATTCAGAATATGAGGTATGGGTCTTTATTTGAATCTCTGTATAGACCCTTTTCCAGTTCACGACACACTGACGTCAGGCACTGATGCACGCGACTCTTGGCTGTAGTAAGCAAACCATCGCCATTTGTATTACTTTGAAACAAAATCACTTTTATGGGTTCTCATACGCTTACAATGATGTTTTGATTTTTGCTTGAACTGTTGATAAGATTATATTTAGTTGTGATCTTTGCAAAATAACTATTTTGGATGAATCAGTTGTTAGCTAGAATGCTAACGCTCATTGACAAAGGCTGTAGCAAAAGCTAGCCAAAGAGTCATTTTACTGGTTGAAGTTCACGTGTTTTATTTAAAAGTATAATGCAGTTGATTTGCATTGATGACACAAACATTATATTAAGCAGGACATTCATACAAGCCTTAAAATACAATCATAATCCACAAGTAGTGCGAAATGCACTCATAAGCAACATGTAAACGTGTAAACGTGTTCTTGCGGCAATGTTTGCAAGCACAGAAAGGAGTTTATATCTCCTTTGTCTTCATGTGTGCTTTGTGTTAACCACTAATGCTTACTGATGCAAATGACAAATAGTGACTTGAAAAAGGAAATGCATTTTCAAGAACATTCATCTAGCAGCAGTTGATTGTTATGGAGGTTAAATCCTTAAAGCCATTTGCTATAGATTTCATGGAGTACGGAATATTTCAAGAGGGACCATTTGTGACAAATTCACATATTCTGAAAGCATTTTGCTTGGCCCTAAAATAATGAGCATCCTTCCTGTTCTCCTCATTTTCTCCCACAGAGCCAACAAACCCTATTGTAATGATGGGAAACTGTATAATAAAACATCTCCTTTCTGACAAGGGTTGATGGCCCATTGAATTATTGAAAGCTTTGTCACATTTGCAGATTTCAGCCTCTTCACATTAATGTCATGTGAAATATTTCGGAAATTTGCAAGTCAAAATGTCACTTGACGAGAAGATATTGTGTGTAAAGGTAGAGATGCAAGACCAATGTAGACCTTACAAGCCTCTCAGTGTTTACTGGCTCCAGTGACCAAGACAACAAATCGTGTTAGAACATCTGAATCTCAAACCCATTACCGACGCAATATGAAAAGCCCATGTACTTGTAAGAACATGTAAAGATCTGCTTTGCAATATCTCTGTTGGTTAGAATGTGTTGCTTGCAACATGACTAGTGCTGTGAGTTTGATTCCCGCATAAGCCTCACATGCCTGTTGAATATGTTTACTGTAAATCGCTTTGGATGAAAGCCTGTGATGAATGAGCATATTATTCCTGGTATATAACAGATTTTTAAATGAGGTCTGACCTACAAAGCTGCCATCACCTTGGGCATTATCCTAAGATCTCTGCTGCACTAGGAGGGATCTCTGATACTTTGGTATTTACAGTATTTTCAGTGTAATTCATGCACATTGAATTGTATGCCTTGGGGCTCCAATCCCTTCCCCCAGTCTCTTCCTGGTTGCTTTGCCTTCAGCTCCCATCTTACTCCCTGGCTTCACGCTAATGTCAGATGGTATGATTTAATCCTTTCTTATCCCGTGCTTGCATGGCTTTGGAAGAAGTTCATTAGTCCAGCGAATCATTAGCTCCCTTCTGCGCATAATCACATCTCCCCATCCGCTCTGCCATTCGTGAGAAACACTCATTGATCACGCAGGCAATCTGATCTCTTAGATAACTAACACCATCGTTCAAATACGAGATGACTTTTCCCTCGACCGTCATGCATGGACTGAATTCGTATGGCTTCGGATAAGCATGTGACATATGACAATCCCTTTCACAGCATGTTACCTATTGTGGGAGCACTAAGAGTGTCACTGCAGATCTCTGAAGGTTGTTGTATCTATGCATTTTAAGCGTATGCCTCTAGAATCCACACCATTTGATTACATTCGTTTCCTTCATTCTTCATGTGATGTGCTGTTTTCTTAGGCTCTTGAGTGTTTACAGTCAATCACATAGAACATATCAGCTGCTTTGGTAATACTGAGAAAACTAAGGCTAAATCCATCTCCTTTGTCCTCATGTGTGCTTTGTGTTAACCGCTAATGCTTGCTGATGCAAATGACAAATATTGACTTGAAAAAGGAAATGCATTTTCAGGAACATTCATCTAGCAGCATTCTATTGTTAAGGAGGTTAAATCCTTAATCCATATTTCTCCCACAGAGCCAACAAACCCTATTGTAATGATGGGAAACTGTATAATAAAACATCTCCTTTCTTACAAGGGTTGATGGCCCATTGAATTATTGAAAGCTTTGTCACAATTGCAGATTTCAGCCTCTTTACATTAATGTTGCGAAATATTTCTGAAAAAAAGTCAAAATTGCCTGACTTGATGGCACATACTGTAAGTGTTATTAAACACACAAAAAATCAAAACTCCTGGCAGAGGCTAGTATTTTTCTTCTAATATAATAAAAAATATATACTGAAAAATTATGAATACCAACCATCATGCGATTATCTCAAGTCAGTGTCATTATAACAAGCTCTTATGCCAGGGCTGATGTTAGCATACCACCAGGGCTGATGTTAGCATACCACCAGGGCTGACGTTAGAATACCACCAGGGCTGATGTTAGCATACCACCAGGGCTGATGTTAGCATACCACCAGGGCTGACGTTAGAATACCACCAGGGCTGACGTTAGCATACCACCAGGGTTGATGTTAGCATACCACCAGGGCTGATGTTAGCATACCACCAGGGCTGACGTTATAATACCACCAGGGCTGAGTTCTTCTTTGAAGTGCCATGCTGGGAGAGAGGGAGCTGAGAATTGAGGTCACCATTAGCTTCTGTAACAGTTTGCAGTAGCTGAGAGGACTTCTTGCTCTATCAAGCAGGAGCTGGTAAAAAGGATTGGCCGAGGAGGAAACAGGAGAGAGGAGGCAGGCGAGAAATTAGAGGAGACAGGGGAGGGGAGACAGGAGAGAGGAGAGAGGAAAGAGGGAGCAGGATAGAAGAGACAGGAGAGAGGAGAGAGAAGAGAGGAGACAGAGGAAAGGAGACAGGAGAAAGGAGACAAGAGAGAGCAGAGGGGAGACAGGAGAGAGGAGACAGGAAACAAGAGACAGGAAGCAGGAGAGAGGAGAGAAGATAGAGGAAGCAGGAAAAATGAGACAGGAGAGAGGAGATAGGAAGCAGGAGACAGGAGACAGGAGAGCGGAGACAGGAGAGAGGAGACGGGAGACAAGAAACAGGAGAGGAGAGAGAGGAAGCAGAAGACAGGAGAGAAAAGACAGGAGAGAGGAGAGATGAAGCAGGAGAGAGGAGACAGGAGAGCGGTGACAGGAGACAGGAGACAGGAGAGAGGAGACAGGAGACAGGAGACTGGAGAGAGGAATCAGGGAAAAGAGTAGACAGTAGACAGGTGAGAGGAGAGGGGAGACAGGAGAGAGGATGCAGGAGACAGGAGAAAGAAGACATGAGAGAGGAAGCAAGAGAGAGGAGACAGGAGAGAGAAAAGTGGAGACAGGAGAGAGGAAGCAAGAGAGAGGAGAGAGGAGAGAGGAGAGGGGTAACAGGAGAGAGGAGACAGGAGAGAGGACGCATGGAATAGGAGACAGAATAGAGGAGCGGGGAAACAGGAGAGAGGAGACAGGAGAGAGGAGAGAGAGGACAGGAAACAGGAGAGAGGAAGCAGGGGACAGGAGATAGAAGAAAGAAGAGAGGAAGCAGTAGAGAGGAGATAGAAGAGAGGAGCAGGGAAACATGAGAGAAGACAGGAGAGACGAAGCAGGAGAGATGCGAGCGAGGACAGGAAACCGGAGAGAGGAAGCAGGGGACATGGAGACAGGAGAAAGGAGAGTGGAAGCAGGAGAGAGGAGACAGGAGAGAGGAGAGAGATGACAGGAAACAGGAGAGAGGAAGCAGGGGACAGGCGACAGGAATCAGGAGAGAGGAGACAGAAGAGAGGAGCGGGGAGCGGGGAAACAGGAGAGATAAGACAGGAGAGAGGAAGCAGGAGAGAGGAGACAGGAGAGAGGAAAGAGGAAGCAGGAGAGAGGAGACAGGAGAGACGAGACAAGCGAGGAGCGGGGAAACAGGAGAGATAAGACAGGAGAGAGGAAGCAGGAAAGACGAGACAGGAGAGAGGAGCGAGGAAGCAGGAGAGAGGAGACAGGAGAGAGGAGACAAGCGAGGAGCGGGGAAACAGGAGAGATAAGACAGGAGAGAGGAGGGCGGAGACAGGAGAAAGGAGAAAGGAGAGTGATGACAGGAAACAGGAGAGATGAAGCAGGAGACTGGAGACAATAGAAAGGAGAGAGGAAGCAGAGCAGAGAGGAGTGGAGCGGAGTGCTCTGACTTTAACACGTTGACTCATCCTCAGCCACTGATCTTTGCCTTCCAACCAACGCCAGGTGGAGCATATCAATTTCCATGATTTTACAGCTCCCTGACTGTTTATTTTCTACCCGATAGTTAGATTAGAGTGTGGGAAAAACATGGCCCATGATGAAGAAAGCTAGTGGTTATGCAGCATATCACCTACAGAGATAACCCATCCCAAATGGATGGGCGCCATTCAAATGAGCACTCAAGATCAAGCTCTTTGCCAGTCATTTGAAGTCCTAGGTTGCACATGATTGCATGATACCTCTCCCCAATATCATATACACTCAAATTAGAACATAATGAGAGAGGATTGATAGTAGTAAAACACTTTCTACAGAGAAGTGTGCACCGATGGCAGTTACTCTTTTTAAAGGAACTCTAGTTATTAAAGGAACTCTACTGTGTGGTTTTGTTTCCTGTTTTGTATCCTAATGTACCTGACTTTGTTCTGGTCATGCTAACAAACACAACGTCCTCTGTATTGGACACTCAATTTGTTCTCCAAAAGCAAATAGCAAATCCTCAGCATGAGAAAGTGGGACAATACTAGAGAAGATTACAAATCTCTCCTTGTCCCCTCGTAGACCATTAAGCGGGATTACTCAGTTCCCCTCGAGGACTGGCCTCAGGGCTGGAGTGAGCATCAGGTGTTGCAGTCACTCACACGCAATGTACTCATCTCTGCTCTCCGAGACCGTGCAAGTTCGTGCCAGCGATCACTCAGGCATTGGGATGAGTTTTATGGCCTCCTTGTTCGTTCTCAAAGGCTACGGTGGCATCGGCGTCGTCTGTGACTCAGTGAGTCACGATTCGGGAGAGAGGCGCCACCCTGAGTGTTCATAGCCAACATTGCCCCATTCTATTAATTATTGCTTTAATGCATCTGACAGGAGTTACTCGCTCAAAAAATGTACCTTTTATCCTTTTGGGGGAATGGCAGTTCTTGTTGACCCTCTGAGGTTTTTTTGTGTGAACTGGAAGGTGTCAGATGTGGGTTGATCTGGCATCAAAGCTGCTTAGATGCTCAGCTCGCTGGTGATAAAAGCCCAAGAGGAACACCAGAAGGGTTATCTGAGCCCAGGCTGTAGAGATAAGACTCCCCCTCCAACTGGCTGGTGCTGTGTTCCCAGAAAGCTCATGGAGGAATGTATCTATTAGGACTGTACATACATGTCTGTCTGCCCATAACAGATTATTCAACACATAACACTCCAGGTGTTGTTTTTCTCGCCTCAGCACTGAATAAACACTAACTACTCGGCACTCCTCGCATCACATACTCTCTGTTTGCAACCCAATTGAAGCCATAAGTGATTAGCAGCTTTAAGATTAGCATGCATTCCAAATTAGTCCCGTTTTCTTTGAAAATACGTATTGTTCTATTCCTTATTTATTTATCTTGTGTATATTCTTGGCATCTAATGATGCTAGTTAATCATGTACACTGTCCTGCTGTTTTAGCATTTTTAGCAACTTCCTGTCCTGTATAGTTTTCCTTTCGTTTTGAAGCACATGGCTGCTTTTGAATGATTCATCATGTCTTGTTGTGTCTATAATTGTATCATTCATCATTGTGAGCGCTCACTAAATATGTTTATCATGACATGCATGTTTAAAGGGAAGTCGTTACCTCGACAGTGTGCTGGACTGAGCGGAAGAACAAGACAAAGGTTTACAAGTGACACAACGTTTTATTCATGGGATGTCCAATGCTGTCCTGGTTGAAAACCGCTCGTCGTTGCACTTTGATATTTCGACACACTCGCCTTGAGCCTACTCCACTGCTAATGAATCGTTCATTTCATCTTTCTCAAACAGACACTCTTCATCTGGATTCACGACATTGTTATGTCCGCATTAGTGTTGAACGAATAACCTTAGTGAAACTTTGTGAGTCAAGCTCACCCTGAATTTCACTTGTTGTAGTTGCCTTGACTTCAGTGAGAATCCTTATAAACTGCAACTACTGTTTTTTTTAAACAATGTAATCTATGTGGCACTTCAAATATTTCAGCTGCTTCTTAGTGTACGATGGTGTTCGTCAGAGTATGGCAAATCTATATTGCAATTTTGCTTGGCTCCACATTTAGGTACTACCAACCGTTAATTCACTGTTCATTGTGGAGAGGAATGAGAGGAATGTATCAAATACATCAAACGCATGGTTTCCAGGTGGTCCATGCCACTCCATTTGCTCCGTTACAGCCATTATTATGAGCCGTTCTCCTCTCAGCAGCCTCCTGTGCCTAGGGTACATACTTTTCCTCTGGCCATTGCTGGACCACGTTTAGAGTATGAAAGGCATAAACTGTACCCAATAAAGTTTGATCTGCTTTGTCTCATCATCTTTCAGGCTGTGTTTACGTGCTGTTGGCAGCACATCCAGAAGACCATAACCCTAACCCAAATTCATCAATACCTCATCAACAAACGGCTTTCATCCAGCTCATGTGGCCTTTAGGGCCAAGGATCTTTGTGAAGGGTATGGATTGGAGAGATACCACAGTGCTGTTGTCCTCCAGAACAAAGCCTGCTATTGATGTCTGACCTGTGCAGCCTCCTGATAGCCAACCTGTCAATTCCCTCTCTAGATGATCGCTGTTTCCCGATCCAAAAGACGTTCCATTCTCAAAGGCATTGGGCCCTAAAGCTGGTATCGATTGGGTAATTTTGTCAGACCAGGGATTCAATGTGCGAGTGTGACATTTAGCCAGGTCAAGCTAACAATAAGCATTATTGTCTGTCAGGTGAGAGTGCTGAGGCAATCGGGTTGTGGATTGCCCTGTGGTGGAGTCTAGGAGATAACCTTCACGCCAATGGCTGGTCTCCCCTCACATCTAGAATGGATCAAGTCGCCTGTCTCTCTCTATGTCAGAGCAGCTCTGTATGCTCCGCTGTCTGCCATCCCCTCTATCATGTCCCACAAATACATTTTCCAAAGGCCTGTGATCAATTGGATGTGAACGCTGTCGTTGATTCGGTTTGTGTCGCAAAAAACTCTCTCATTCAACTCGAGTTCTCTCCTTCCCTTTTATGTGAACCTCTCAGTTCTTTCCTCCTCTCTGGATTCTTCCATAGCCGTGGGAAGTAAGGGCGCTGCAGCACCCCCTGATGAATCACAAAATACATTAACCCCCCCCAGCACCCCCAACCTAAAACATCTGTCAACAAGTTAGGGCTGCAACGTCAATCCAGTTGATGAAGTGATCTGATTTGCTATTGTTGTTTTGTAGGCGAGAATCTCCAGTCCGTGCTAAAACAGACCTTATTTTGGATGGGTTTCCATGACTCATTGCCAGGATGTAAGTGGCCAATTCCATCCTCTTTCCATCCCAAGCCACTGACAAAATGAACAATCCCTAAATTGAAGCAAGTGTAGCATTTGCCTACCAATTCTCAGCCGCAAACTAATTAGTACTCTATTGTGTCCAATGGCTGCACCACCTTTTTTGATGGTACAGACTCATCCAAATAGTCAATCTATTTGTTTTCCACATGAGCTATATGCACAGTGAGCGTTAAGCTGAGAACATAGACTTCATCAAATGTTCTTAGGCTGTGAAAGTGTGAGAGCCAGCACACGTATCAAAAGCCAACACCTCAAAAAGCCCTTTCCCTTCACTTGCATTAAAGAGGGATTTGAGGAACTATTTTCAGAAGCGAAAGCAACAACAGCAGTAAATACCAAGTGAGCCTTGAAAATGAACCAATCGGTGTCACAGGTGTGGAGAAAGTAGTAAGCACACTTTGACCTCTCCAGCCTTCAGTAATTGCTCAAGCTGATTTTCTTAGATGCACGGCATTGCTTTCAACCAGAGAGCTTTCGGGAATCAACCATCCGTCTTTTCTTACTCGCCTACAAAGATGTAGTGCTGTTATTAATCTCAGAAGAAGCTGGAGATATAGTCTCTGAGGTAGTGACGCTGTAAACCAGGAAGCCAATTTCTAAATTGGATGTTGTGTATTAACATGCTTTAATCAATATTCCCAAAATGTCACTTCTTAACCTATACAATGAATAGGTCCAGCATTGAAATGCTATAAAATCACAATCTCAATATTCAAAGGTAATCAATCCCTTTAGAATTTGAGCTCAAATACAAACCAATCTCTTGTTCAGTTGTGCACTGGGGCCTCGCACTCTTTTCTGGTTAGAGCCAGTATGCGCTGTTCTGTGAAGGGAGTAGTACACAGCGTTGTACAAGATCTTCAGTTTCTTGGCAATGGAATAACCTTCATTTCTCAGAACAAGAACAGACTGACGAGTTTCAGAAGTGAGTACTTTGTTTCTGGCCATTTTGAGCCTGTAATCGACCCACAAATGCTGATGCTCCAGATACTCAACTAATCTAAAGAAGGCCAGTTGTATTGCTTCTTTAATCAACATGACAGTTTCCAGCTGTGCTAACATAATTGCAACATCACTAGTTATGGTTTATGGACCTCTCATGATAAATAATCACTTTTGGGGATTACATACAGTAGATTACATTTTCGATTACATTTAGTTACATTTAAACATTTACCATGATTTTTGAATGACTACCTCATCTCTGTACCCCACACATACAATTAATTACCTGTGAGCAGTCAAGCAGTGAATTTCAAACACAGATTCAACCACAATGACCAGGGAGGTTTTCCAATGCCTCACAAAGAAGGGCACTTGTTTTTTATTTTACCTTTATTTAACTAGGCAAGTCAGTTAAGAACAAATTCTTATTTTCACTGATGGCCTAGGAGCAGTGGGTTAACTGCCTTGTTCAGGGGCAGAACGACAGATTTGTACCTTGTCAGCTCGGGGATTTGAACTTGCAACCTTTCGGTTACTAGTCCAACGCTCTAACCTATCTATTGGTAAATGGGTGGAAAATGGGTGAAAAAAATGGGTGAAAAAAAAGAAGACATTGAATATCCCTTCAAGCATGGTGAAGTTATTAATTAACTTTGGATGGTGTATCAATACACCTAGTCACTTCACAGATACAGGAGTCCTTCCTAACTCAGTTGCCGGAGAGGAAGGACACCGCTCAGGGATTTCACTATGAGGCCAATGGTGATTTTAAAATAATTACAGAGTTTAATGGCTTTGATAGGAGAAAACTGAGGATGGATCAAAAACATTGTAGTTACTCCACAATACTAACCTAATTGACAGAGTGAAAAGAAGGAAGCCTGTACATAATACAAATATTCTAAAACCATGCATCCTGTTTACAACAAGACACTAAAGTAATACTGCAAAAAAATGGGGTAAAGCAATTCACTTTTTGTCCTGAATACAAAGTGTTATGTTTGGGGCAAATCCAATTCAATACATGAATGAATACCACTCTCCATATTTTCAAGCATAGTGTTGGCTGCATCATGTTATGGGTATGCTTGTAATAATTAAGGACTGGGGAGTTTTTCAGAATAAAAAGAAACGGAGATAAGCACAGGCAAAATCCTAGAGGTAAAACTGATTCAATTTCCTTTTCACCGGACACTGGGAGATGAATTCACATTTCAGCAGGACAAAAACCAAAAACACAAGGCCAAATCTACACTGAAGTTACTTACCAAGAAGACAGTGAATGTTTCTGAGTGACGGAGTTACCGTTTTGACTTAAATCTACTTGAATATTTATGTCAATACCTGAAAAATGGTTGTCTACCAATTTCTATAAACACGTTTTCACTTTGTCATTATGAGGTATTGTGTGTAGACAGGTGAGAATCAAATAAATGCAATCCATTTTGAACGCCACAAAATATGAAATATATCAAGGGGTATGAATACTTTCAGAAGACACTGTAGGTGGAATGGAATTTTGATAGAAAAAACACCAAGAGTAAATAACAGTCCGTCTCACTCTCTCTGAGAGCGTATCAATTCAGAGAGCAGATTTCTTGAAGGGCATATTTGATGAAGTGAGGCTGAGGCACAGAATGCAGAAGGGCTCGTTCTCATATTTTCCTCACATTCCGTTAAAGAAACACAGTAGGGCCTCCAAATTGCTTATTATGCATGATAGGAACTGGCTGCCTCATAAACAGGTTGCCGATGCATCCGTCACGCCCAATCCAACGGCACCTCTCTCAAGCAACGGGTGGAGTTAGTTATGGAAACAGGCAAGTTTTGACTCTAGAGAAAGCACCTGGTCCGCTCAGATCTCTACCATGAGACAGATTAATCACACCAGATTAATCATAACAAAATCCAATTTCCTCAATGATTCCCACTCCCTATAGACCTAACTCCTAAAGTCATTTGAAACTGACCCTCCCATTCACTACAGTTGATGGACAACTGAGCATTCCTCCAGCCACAACTAAAATGCTGTCAGGTAAAAAAATAATAATAATAATTACACCTAAACCCAATTGACCCTTTTCAGGAGCAAGGAAAGAGAGGAATCTCCCTTGGACAGATGGCGCATGACGCAGCCTCCGGCATTATCATCAGAGACCAGGGCATTGCCTCCACCGGCAGAACCCAGCCCAGTCCACATGTCCCTCTCCCCAAGCCTTCAAAGCTATGGGGCAAAGGCCTGCTCTGCACACAAGTGACCAACCAGGCACATTGCTTGTGCTCTACTTGACTAGAAGTAGAATACACACAGGGCACCATTGGGTCTTACGTGTAGATTGTTGCACAATATAACGAGCAGAGAAGAGCAATTGGTGGATTGGATTATACAGGCTTTGGTAATTGGTGGATTAATTAGCTGACTCATTGACCTTCATCTGAACCTTGAGTTCCCCACTGAATAAATTATTTGAGGGAAATGCGAGGCCAACTCTCCATCGTAAATCTTGATTTCAGGGATTTTATTTAGTTACAGCAATACATTGAGATAATAACCTGTATTCTAGACTGTAACACCACAATTTCATCTTTCACCTTTCATTTTGACATCCTGTGGCGAGGGTGAAAAGCTATGTTTTATGAAAGGCAAGGTACTGTACTGAGTGGGCTGTTATGACCCACTCTCCTTATCTGCCCCTCATTCTCTCTCACAAAGACAAACTCTCTCTCTCTCTCTCTCTCTCTCTCTCTCTCTCTCTCTCTCTCTCTCTCTCTCACACACACACACACACACACACACACACACACACACACACACACACACACACACACACACATGGAATCGGTACCAGACACCAGAAGTGTACATGATAAATGACCTAGCACACCAAACAGGACCCGGCTGTTTAATAGACCTTAAAGTCAGTTTGGTTGACAGAATTGATGAGCCTACATTATGTTTGACTAAGTTTCAGGGAGGGAGCAGGGAGGAAGGTAATGGAAAAGTGAATGTGTGGAGAGACCAGAACGGCCTGTAACCTTATGGGAACCACGTCTCACCTTTACTATATTGATGTTGGCTAAAGCCTGGCAGAGGGAGACCAGGATTTTCTGCCAAGATGACATACGAAAGAGGTGGCCATTTTGGAAGGTGGTCAAGGAGGCACAGTGAGGATAACCGATGCTCCGGCCAAAGGACCGTAACATACTACCAGCCAGTAACATAGTCTCTATGGGTGGTGTAGGGTAGCATACAGTATCGGAGAGACCCAAGCGGAGAATTTGAGCTTATCTAATGGCTAACGTCACAGGCCTATATTTAACAGAAGTAGTTCCTTTATATCAACATCCCCAATACTAGCCTTTTAAGTGTCAACATTGCTCAACATTTCATTTTCAATATTGGGAACAGAAGAACGGCCCAGCATGTACTCTGGGTGTCTATTTTAGTGGAAGAAGGTTTTTGCTAAATTAGGTCAAACGATTTACATCACCAAGAGGATAAACAGTGTTTCAATGCTACGTGACCACAAATAACATTTTTGTCCAAATTTCCGCAGAGAAAAACACAAAGATGAACTGATTCCAATAAATAAATCATTCTAAGATTCATAAAAAAACGAAACAGTTTTGTTATTTTAAACTACAGCGCTCTGCTCTAAACCATTGATCGTCATTCCCCTTCACTGATTCTGAGCTTTTATTTTACTAGGCAAGTCATCTAAGAACAAATTCTTATTTACAGTGATGGCCTACCCTGGCCAAACCCTGACAACACTGGAAGAATTGTGCAGCGCTCTATTGGACTCCCAATCACAGCTGGATGTGATACAGCCTGGATTCGAGCAGGTACTATACTGACACCTCTTACACTCAGATGCAGTGCCTTAGACCGCTGTGCCACTTGGGAGCCCACTTCAAAGCATTCCCAAAAAATGACAATAATATTTGGATAGTCTGAAGTACTACTTGGCTCTCTGTTGCCTTAATGGGCAATGCCAGGCAATTGATGATGGTGATCATTTCAACTTCATGAAAGGTCAAGCAGATTCAAATTAGACAAAAACACGTGGCTTCAAAAGAACTGGAAAATTGCTTCCCAAAATCAGAAATATGTACAGTAAGTGTACAGATGTGGGATCTTAATTTGATCACTCTTTTGTTGCTGAGAATTTTCCTGCACATAAGGAATTGCAAAACTGTAGTGTATTTGAGTTTTAAACTTTAAGTTTGTAATTTACAATGACTTGATTTGCCCAAATGAAAAATCTATCAGTCCCTTCAAAAATGTCAATTAATCATAATCCACATAATAATTCACATTTCCTGTTGCTGCAGGATTATCTTCCTGCTGTAGCAAATTGCCTCAAATTAAGATCCCACATCTGTATGACATCAGTTCATACTCTAAGTGAATCTACACCAAGCTCTGAAGTTGTTGGAACTGTGTGAAAAAGCATTGTCTGCTTTTCTCACTGAAGGAGCTTTATGACCTAAACTGAATTGAGCTTTTTGTGTTGAATTGCCGTAATATAGGTTCAAATATCCAGGCCAAACAAATGAGTCACTCCAACACGGCACGCTCAGACGGAGCAGAGGAAAGTTAGTCCATCTGTGACGTGCATATGTGCGAGAGTAATGTGTGTGTCTAGCTATTAGTTTTAATTGTGTATATTGAACTTTCCCTTTTGTATTTCTGTGAATAATGGCTTTGTCAGTGTGTGTGTGTGTGTGTGTGTGTGTGTGTGTGTGTGTGTGTGTGTGTGTGTGTGTGTGTGTGTGTGTGTGTGTGTGTGTGTGTGTGTGTGTGTGTGTGTGTGTGTGTGTGTGTGTGTGTGCTCGTTCGTGTCTGCTGTGGCTGGTGTCTTCTCTGGTCCCCAGGATGGTATGAGGGCATGAGGGGTCTACAGCACAGTCGTAATCCCTACTGCCTACAGCCAACAAGGGCCAGCACTGCCAAGTGGGCTGGCCAGGAGTAGAATGTACAGCTGCTGAACCCTAAAGAACTCTCCATGCTGGACACAGCCTGTCTGAAATACAACCCAACACATCTGCCTCAGCCCGCCTGCACAGAGGGGTTGGGAAACATCATGGTAAAACAGACAATATGCTGTAATATGCTGCAGGTGTGTGTGTTAGAGGGGGGAGTGAGTGAGTGTACGAGAAGGTACGACTCTGAGCCAAAAATACAATACATTCTGAGCAAATTAAACCATTTATCCATTTCACACGCTATCTCCCTTCCATTCCTATCTCTCATTCATTTCAGCGGCCATCTCCCTTTCATTTCAGCAGCTACCTCCTTTTCATTTCAGCGGCTATCTCCCTTTCATTTCAACAGCTATTTCCTCCTGATGGTGCTGTATAACTACTAGACGTGCTACATCAGTAACCCTCCTGTTGAGAGAAGAAAATAAACATTCATTATTTAAGGAGGATGTCACCATTATCTCCCAGTAACCCAACCTCTACATTTCATCTCTCCATTGAACCCACAGCAGTGCATGTGGATCCCCTCCTGGCTACCTCGTCATGGATGCTATATTGATTCTGTCACCCCCCTGTGATACTGCCGCTAACTTCCTGGTCATACACACACGAACACACACACAAACACACACTCATTGAATAGTATACACTATTAGCTGTTTCTAAATTAGTAAGCGGCAGCGCTCATGCGGCACACACACACTCGACTCCCCGGAGTCACAGGTAGACTGTTTTGATTCCAACTCCACACTAAAAGAAAAGAGCCATTTGGAAACATAATTAGCTCCACGGAAGCTAAGGAAGCGGTTTTGTTATTGTACTGTAGGGTAATAAAATCTTATTTGACTCCACGGTCTGCTGAGCGTGGGTTCGGAGAAATGGGATTATTGTAATAATGATGATGGTAATGATTGTGGTTACAGCAATTATAATAGTGCCACTGCTATTATGTTTCTGCATATCTATTTAGTACATTACTTCCTAATTGTATTTATTTATACATAGATGCACAATCCGGGGTTCAGATATTCACTAACCAAACAAACAGATTTTAACACCAGGAATCCAGATTACGAGCTTTGATTGACAGCAGTCCGCAGCGCACCCCTCTTGGGATTTTACCTCCAGTGGTCATTGGTCAATCTAACCTCTCTCCCACTACAGTGGAAGGAATCTATCATCATTATAACATGAGCACGGACAACACACCTTAAGGGGACATGCCAAAGACAGACCTCACAGGATTGATGAAGGCAGATGCCAATACATCAATCATTTAGAGATTGCTGTGTTTCTCTTCCACCCAGTCCTGTAGCTATACCTTTTGTAGTGGTGGGGTTTAAGGACTATGCATCGCCCAATCTCTTATTCATGGGTTGCATGTTTTGTCACAATATTTTTTAATATTCTTTTTAGGACTGATGCCCGACTGAGCATTCTAAATTTGATCAAAAGTGGATTACAGTGGCTTGTGTCACGTTCTGACCATAGTTCTTTTGTGTTTTCTTTGTTTTAGTGTTGGTCAGGACGTGAGCTGAGTGGGCATTCTATGTTGTGTGTCTAGTTTTCCCATTTCTATGTTTGGCCTGATATGGTTCTCAATCAGAGGCAGGTGTTAGTCATTGTGTCTGATTGGGAACCATATTTAGGTCATCTGTTTTGTGTTGGGTTTTGTGGGTGGTTGTCTTCTGTCTTTGTGTCTATGCACAAGATAGGACTGTTTTGGTTTTTCATATTTGTTGTTTTGGTATTTTGTAGTGTTCACGTTTATGGTCTTTATTAAACATGTTGAACTCTAACCACGCTGCGCTTTGGTCCGATCCTTCGTCCACAGAAGAAAATCGGTACAGCTTGTTATTACACTATATATACAAAAGTATGTGTACACCCATTCAAATGAGTGGATTCAGCTATTTCAGCTCCACCCGTTGCTGACAGGTGTATAAAAATCAAGCACACATCCATGCAATCTCCATAGACAAACATTGGCAGTAGAATGGTCTTACTGAAGAGCTCAGTGACATTCAACGTGAAACGATTCAGTTGACCGTTTTATGTGTGGATTAATTGTCGGAGTAGAGGACCTTGTGCATTTCAGGTAAAATAACAACTCAACGTTTATATCCCAGGAAAAATTCGCTAGCAACAGCAAGCTAGCTAAATAGGACAAATTAATGCTTTTCGACCTGTCCCCAAATTAATATAATTGGTTCAGAGTTTGTTTTTATATTTCAACCGGTGTCTCTTGATCGCGTTTCGTGTGGGGGGTCAAAATCAATTTGCACACGTTGGCGCGCATGGACGCACGTGCACCCGGTTTGGGTATGGTGTTAGTTCCATTGAAGGGAAATCTTAATGCTACAGCATACATTGACATTCTAGACGATTCTGTTTTTCTAACTTTGTGGCAACAGTTTGGGGAAAGCCATTTCCTGTTTCAGCATGACAATGCTCCCTTGCACAAAGTGAGGTCCATACAGAAATGGTTTGTCAACATCAGTGTGGAATAACTTGACTGGCCTGCACAGAGCCCCTACCTCAACCCACATCGAACACCTTTGTCATGAATTGGAACGCCGACTGCGAGCCAAGGCTAATCGCCCAACATCAGTGTCCGACCTCACTAATGCTCTTGTGGCTGAACAGAAGCAAGTCCCCACAGCAATGCTCCAACATCTAGTGGAAGGCCTTCCCAGAAGAGTAGAGGCTGTTAGAGCAGCAAAGTCGGGACCAACTCCATATTAATGCCCATGATTTTGGAATGAGATGTTTGATGAGAAGGTGTCCACATACTCTTGGGCATGTAGTGTACATTGACATTTTCAAAAGGAGGCAAATAATTAGTAGGAAAACCTTTTGTAATCAAAAGGAAATAACTTTTGGATATCAGAGTGGAGGTAACTCACCAGCATTTTCCGGGAATATACCCCTCAGGGCAATTGAACTGATTCCAGAGGCTGATCCAAAACACCGCCGGCTGAGAAGAGGTATTTGGAGTGGACTTCTAGCCCGACTCGGGAGGCGCACACACCATCCACTTCTTCCGAGTATATTACTTGCTAATGTTCAGTCTCTGGATAATATAGTAGACGAGCTCAGGTCGAGAATCTCCTTCCAGAGAGACATCAGGGATTGTAACATATTCTGTTTCACTGAAACATGGCCCTCTCAGGATATACTGTCTTTGTCCATACAGCCAGCTGGGTTCTCAGTACATCGCACAGACAGGAATAAAGAACTCTCCTGGAAGAAGAAAGGCGGGTTGTATGTTTCATGATTAACTACTCATGGTGTGATTGTGAAAACATACAGAAACTCAAGTCCTTTTGTTCACCTGATCTGAATACCTCACAATTAAATGCTGACCATATTACCTCCCAAGATAATTTTCTTTGGTTATAGTCACAGCCGTGTATATTCCCCCTCAAGCTGATACCACGACGGCCCTCAAAGAACTTCACTGGACTTTATGCAAACTGGAAACCACATATCCTGAGCTTGCATTTATTGTATTGAGATTGCGTCATCTGTGGATCTATTGGGGCAGTAAGCAAATTTAAGTGGATCTAGGGTTTCAGGTAAAGTAGAGTTGATATGATCCTTAAATGACTAGCCTCTCAAAGCACTTCTTGATGACAGAAGTGAGTGCTACTGGGCGATAGTAATTTAGTTCAGTTACCTTTGCTTTCTTGGGTACAGGAACAATGGTGGACATCTTGAAGTAAGTGGGGACAGAAGACTGGAATAGGGAGAGATTGAATATGTCTGTAAACACTCCAGCCAGCTGGTCTGCGCATACTCTGAGGACGCGGTTAGGGATGCCGTCTGGGCCGGCATTTTTGCAAGGGTTAAAGCGCTTAAATGCCTTACATCGGCCACGGAGAAGGAGAGCCCACAGTCCTTGGTAGAATGCTGCGCCGGTGGCACTGTGTTATCCTCAAAGCAGGTGAAGAAGGTGTTTAGCTTGTCCGGAAGAAAGACGTCAGTGTCTGCGACGTGGCTGGTTTTTCCTTTGCAGTCTGTGATTGTCTGTAGACCCTGCCACATACGTCTCATGTCAGAGCCGTTGAATTGCAACTCCACTTTGTCTCTGTACTGACGTTTTGCCTGTTCGATTGCCTTACTGAGGGAATAACTACACTGTTTGTATTCGGCCATATTCCCAGTCACCTTGCCATGGTTAAATGCGGTGGTTCTTGCTTTCAGTTTTTCACAAATGCTGCCATCTATCCACGGTTTCTGGTTTGGGTTGGTTTTAATAGTCACAGTAGGTACAACATCTCCTATACACTTCCTGACGAACTCAGTCACCATATTTGTGCATCCGTCAATGTTATGCTCAGAGGCTACCCGGAACATATCCCAGTCCGCGTGATCAAAACAATCTTGAAGCATGGATTTCGATTGGTCAGACCAGCGTTGATTAGACCTTAGCACGGGTACTTCCTTTTTGAGTTTCTGCCTATAGGAAGGTTTGGAGCTAAATGGAGTCGCGATCAGATTTGCCAAAGGGTGGGTGGGGGAGGGCCTTGTAAGCATTTATAAAAGTTGAGTAGCAGTGATCCAATGTTTTTCCAGATTCAGTAGTCCAGTGAAGTTCTTTGAGGGCGATCATGGTATCGTCTTGAGGGGGAATATACACGGATGTGACTATACTGAAGAGAATTCTCTTGGAAAGTAATACGGTCGGCATTTGATTGTGAGGTATCCTAGGTCAGATGAAAAGGACTTGTCTTTCTGTTTGTTATCACAATCACACCATGAGTATTTCATCATGAAAAATACACCCCCGTCTTTCTTCTTCCCGGAGAGTTCTTTATTTAGGCCAAAGAGTTCAAAGACAAAATAGTTCAATCTTGGTTTCGTCAGACCAGGTAATCTTGTTTCTCATGGTCTGAGAGTCCTTTAGGTGCCTTTTGGCAAACTCCAAGCGGGCTGTCATGTGCCTTTTACTGTGGCTTGGCTTCCGTCTGGCCACTCTACCATAAAGGTCTGATTGGTGTAGTGCTGCAGAGATCTTTGTCCTTCTGGAAGGTTCTCCCATCTCCACAGAGGAACTCTGGAGCTCTGTCAGAGTGACCATCAGGTTCTTGATCACCTCCCTGACCAAGGCCCTTCTCCCCCGATTTCTTAGTTTGGCCGGGGGCCAGCTCCAAGGAGAGTCTTAGTGGTTCCAAACTTTTTCCATTTAAGATTGATGGAGGCCACTGTGTTCTTGGGGACCTTCAATGCTGCAGAGATGTTTTGGTACCCTTCCCCAGATCTGTGCTTCGACACAATCCAATCCTGTCTTGGAGCTCTAAGGACAATTCATTCAACCTCATGGCTTGGTTCTTGCGCTGACATGCACTTTCAAGGAGGGACATTATATAGACAGGTGTGTACCTTTCCAAATAATGTCCAAACAATTGAATTTACCACAGGTGGACTCCAATGAAGTCATCTCATGGATCTATGGAAACAGGATGCACCTGAACTGAATTTCAATTCTCATAGCATAGGGTCTGAATACTTATGTCAATAAGGTATTTCAGTTATTTTTGGGGGATAAATGTGCAACTATTTGTCATTATGGGATATTGTGTGTAGATTGATGAGAAAAAATATTTAAATATTATTTCATCCATTTTAGAATAAGCCTGTAACGTAACAAAATGTGGAAAAGGGAAGAGGTCTGAATACTTTCCGAAGGCACTGTTTATGGATAGGGCAAAAAAATAATACTTTTTAAATGCTGTCATTTAGCTCTTATCCAAAGCGACTTACAGGATCAATTAAGGTTCAGTGCCTTGCTCAAAGGAACATTGACAGATTTTTCACGTAGTCGGCTAGGGGATTCGGGCATTTAATCCTAATTAAACACCATTAGGCTATCTGCTGCCCAAAATTGAAATGTTTCTTACAGAAGAAATATGAAAAGCACATGCATAACCATGGTAACAATTGAAAGGGAACAGTTTGGAGATCATGGGGAAATTATTCGACCAAATGAGGACACAACAGTTCACCTGACTGAATCCAAACATTACACTGTTGATTTTATGTGCATTTGACATTTATTGTACTTTTCGCCGCATTTGTTGATAACAAAATCTGAAAATAGTAACATGATACACATCAGTAACATGATACAAATAGTAACAAGTAACATCAGTAACATGATAAGAATATTCCTGGAAATGTGGGGTAAGTGCAACATAAGACAAACAAATTACAATGGTTTGAGTGAGAGTACTAACTGGTGTCTTCAAGTGGCCATACAGTACACCTCTCCAAAGTGTGCACAGTTACTAAGTAATATCAATGCACTTTTTTTGACTCAAAGAAGTCTTCAACTATAAGGGGCTTTTTGGAGCTCTCCTAGCTGTGCCGTTCAGGAGCTAGAGAAAGCACAAGTGTAGTTGTTTTTCTTTTGGAACACAACCCTGCATCCCAGCCCTCACACAATTACTGTTGTTGTTTACGCAATCCAAAAACGGTCCATTGTAAATCACAGTGGGCATCATTTGAAAGCCTGTTTCATTTCCAACATGACTAGCAAAGTTATGTTATATTACAGTGTTTCACAATGCAATTCAGGGAAACGGACCATAATTTCATCTGCATTGTAACATGTACGCTAGCAGTCGGGAAGCAAGTACAGGGACTGAATATTTAATAAAAAACGAATATGGAACAACACAGAAACAAGAGTAGCGTACAGACATGAAACACGAACAGAGTGAATAAGGCCTAGGGACAGAACCAAAGGGAGTGACAGTTATAGGGAAGGTAATCAGGCAGGTGATTGAGTCCAGGTGAGTCTGATGAGGCGCTGATGAGCGTAACGATGGTGACAGGTGTGCATAATAACGAGCAGCCTGACGACCTCGAGCGCCGGAGAGGGAGTATACGTGACACGCATAGAAAGATGCGTAGGTGCGTGTGCAATGGCGAAAGCTCTGATTGGGAACCAATTCAGGACACCATAGACGTAGACTAACAAACAAACAAACAAACTAACAAACACCCTAGATATACAAAAACCCTAGACCGGACAAACAAGCATACCCACCCTCGTCACACCCTGACCTGACCAAAATAATACAGAAAACAGAAAACTAAGGTCAGGGCGTGACATACATAGAATAGCAGGAAATTAGCTCAGGGATTCTTGAAAGTCGAGATAGTCCTTGTCCGGCAGGGAATATTTATTTTCATGGTAAAAAAAAAAAGAAAAGCATTTTGTTGCATTTTTTAGGTTAAAGTTTAGGGGAATTTTTTAAGGAGAAATATATGTTTTTTAATTTTCTAAATACTTGACATATTATTCATTTCCATGTTAGCTCTATGCCTGAAAATGCCCTTGTCCGGAGCAAAGGATCCCAATTTCTAAATATCAACAAACAAAAAAATTCTAACAACTGCCAATAATGGATATTAAATGGCCCTCTGTGAAAGAATATTTCTATCAAAACATTGATTCCTAAAATATGTGTCTGGAGATATGGCCAACTCCGTCTGATTTGTATCAAATGAATCAGGAATGAGCATTGTCAGCAACACCATAAGGACCCCTTATTCATGTCTTCATTGCATGTAGTGTAACAAGACCACTCATGGTCTGTAGGGTTCTCTACTTTTGATAGATTTAAACAAACAATATTAGAATCACCATGGTCACAACCATAAACTGACAATTCAATCTGCTTGACAGATTAAAATAAAATATTACTTTTGGTTCAAATATGTTGCATTTACTTAGGTTTTAGTGTCAAAGCAACTGAGGAAAAAACTAAATTGCTACTGTGAATACCACTTGAATGAAGAAGAAAAACAATATTTTTGTCAACTCCGTAAAACAACAATGTCAGGTTTGTGTCCAAAGTGCACTCCGTCAGAATGCTAAAAGATCGGATGTTTTTATTGGGGGTTTTCAAATGAATAATTGTCCATGTTTTACAAATGTTTGCATTGAACTTTTCTTTTTGGAGGCAATAATATGTCTGTTTTGAGTATCTGTTGTCTACTCCGTCAGTAACTTGTCAACACCATCACTGATCGTTAACCCCCTTAGGATATTGGAATCACTGTTCTGCAACATATGCTTAAACAATGGAAGTATTTGCTGTGCTAGACCTAAGGGATAATGTTTGCTCTTGAAATGTTGTGTTATGTTTGTAAATCTAGAAAATGCTAACGGAATTAGCCCTGAAGCATTTAACAGCGCTATAAAACAAAATAAGAAGAAATTTGGAGATTTGTACAACGTATTTGAGTGTTAGAATTAAACAATCAAGGCTTTTAAACACTTGTTGTACAATAATATTTCAAATAAACTGCCTTTTATGGTGTCTAATGGAGTTCAAATAAATACAGTTCATGGGATTTTATGGACAAAAATAGGAGGTTGTTCCATTACATGGTGACACTTTGATCTATCAAAATATTAAGACAAATATTTGTGAGAAAAAATTGAAGATTGTCCTCAAGAATCGCTGGGCTCTAAAAGAGCACCATTTTCTCACAGCCTCATGGCAAGATATGTAAAATAACATGAGATTAGCTATAAAACTGCAAATGTTTATATCGGCGCCATGGCAAGAAATGGGCTCATTCTGTTGAGAACAACCCAGGGTATGACGCCATGTCATCTTGCAACTGTACATCAAACACAGTGATCATAAACATTGACACTGTATATGACTAAGCTACAGGACTGTTTTGCTAGCACAGACTGGAATACGTTCTGGGATTCTTCCGATGGCATTGAGGAGTGACCAAATGGCAAGTGTCTTCGCTGACATTTTCAACCTCTCCCTGTCTGAGTCTGTAATACCAACTTGTTTCAAGCAGACCACCATAGTCCCTGTGCCCAAGAACACTAAGGTAACCTGCCTAAAAGACTACCGACTCGTAGCACTCACATCTGTAGCCATGAAAGGCTGGTCATGAAAGGCTGGTCAGCTTTGAAAGGCTGGTCACAGATGATGCAATCTATATTGCCCTCCACACTGCCATCTTCCACCGGGATAAAAGAAACACCTATGTGAGAATTCTATTCATTGACTACAGCTCAGCATTCAAATCCATAGTGCTCTCGAAGCTCATCGATAAGCTAAGGACCCTGGGACCAAACACCTCCCTCTGCAACTGGATCCTGGACTTCCTGACGGGCCGCCCCCAGGTGTTAAGGGTAGGTAACAACACATCCACCACGTTGATCCTCAACACGGGGGCCCTTCAGGGTTGCATGCTCAGTCCCCTCCTGTACTCCCTGTTCACTCATGACTGCATGGGCAGGCACAACTCCAACACCTTCATTAAGTTTGCTGATGACACAACAGCGGTAGGCCTGATCACAGACAACGACGAGACAGCCTATAGGGAGGAAGTCAGAGACCTGGCCATGGGTTGCCAGGACAACAACCTCTCCCTCAACGTGATCAAGACATAGGAGATGATTGTGGATTACAGGAAAAGGAGGATCGAACACGCCCCCATTCTCATAGACAGGGCTGTAGTGGAGCAGGTTAAAAACAAAATAACATGGTCCAAGCACACCAAGGCAGTCATGAAGAGGGCACGACAAAACCTATTCCCCCTCAGGAGAAATTATTTGGCATGAGTCCTCAGATCCTCAAAAGGTTCAACAGCTACACAATTGAGAGCATCCTGACTAGTTGCGTCACTGCCTGGTATGGCCACTGCTCGGCCTCTGACCGCAAGGCAATACAGAGGGTAATGTGTACAGCCCAGTACATCACTGGGACCAAGCTTCCTGCCATCCAGGACCTCTATACCAGGCGGTGTTAGAGGAAGGCCCTAAAAATGTCAATGACTCCAGCCACCCTAGTTATAGACTGTTCTCTCTGCTAACGCAAGCAAGCGGTACCGGGGCGCCAAAAGGCTTCTAAACAGCTTCTACCCCCAAGCTATAAGACTCCTGAACATCTAATCAAATGGCTACCCAGACTATTTGCATCCCCCCCTTTTACACTGCTGCTACTCTCTGTTATGATCTATGAATAGTCACTTTAATAACTCAACCTACATGTACATATTACCTCAATTACCTCGACTAACTGGTGCCCCAGCACCAGACTCTGTACCGGTACCCCCTGTACATAGCCTCCCTATTGTTATTTTACTGCTGCTCTTCAATTTTTTGTTACTTTTATTTCTTATTCTTCTTTTTTTAAACTGCATTTTTGGTTAGGGCTTGTAAATAAGCATTTCACTCTAAGGTGTATTGTATTGTTGTATTGGCGCCTGTTGTATTGGCGCATGTGACAAATACAATTTGATTTGACATGCGTTTTATGATATGGAAAAGTGAAGTGCACATTTGGACTCATGAGTGTTTGGCTTGCTTGTATGACATCAAGGCAGTATTTATTATATTCCTCAACTTCTCATCTTTCAAAATACATAGTGTCCTCTTCATTTACAGCACTTCCCTCACTGAGACAACAACAAAAAATTCAAAAGTTGCCTAATTAGCGGGAGGGAGGCAACTTCTTGTCGCGACTGTCAGTCAAAACCCATACATCGCTGTGAAGGGCAGAGTCAGTGCTCTGACGTAATGTAATAGCATGTTACTGTACAGCCACTGCGTTCCAATTTAGGCGTGTATCAGTGTCCAAATCCGCCAGTGTAAAGGGCTACAATGGGGAAGCAAGCCAAACTTCATTAACCAAAAGGCAATCTTCTTCCACACACACATTTCCCACATCAACAGGAGAGAAATAAACAAGAGCATGTCTCCAAACTGCTGAAGGTTAGGACCTTGGCACCACAGCTCAATTTCCTCATGTGTGAAATCCCTTGCACACAATTCAGTGGATTCTACTCGTTTTCTTTATCGATGTAGCTGTGTACAGATGACCACAGGCCCTGACAAACTGCCTTATCTAGCAGCTGTTTAGTGAAATGAATCCCATCTCTTCCTCTTCGAGCCCTTGCTCTCCCTAATCAGTCAGTGTTGGTTTCTCCCACGTATCCATCATCGGGTCTCAGAACGCATAGCTGTCTAAAGCCAGCAATGACAGGGATGCATGTCAATTCACGATTTCTATGGCAAGGGACAAGGTTGTGTGTGCGTGCGTACGTGCGTGTGTGTGTGCGTGTGTGTGTGGGGGGGGGCTGTGTAAGGATTTGAGAAGGTTTACTGTATTACAGTCTATCTCTAGGTTTAGCACCTCTCCATATAAGACACTTACTTCACCAGCCACTAGATTGATTTGCATATTGATGATAGGATCAATTTGTTACATTCATTAAAAAATGCATTACTTTATATGCTAATCCCACATAGGGACATCTCAGCTCAAGTAATTATGAAAATAAAATCATGCATATTTAATGTGCACTAATAAAATTGTTGAAGATTAAATTAGTGTTGATAGGCTTTTGCAGCTGGAAGATAAGGAGCTGTAGCACAAAGTCAAAATGTACTACTGCACAGTAATAATGTTTGTAATGGTGCTCATTGGAAGGCTACAGGTAGGCTTCCACTGTATTCGTTTATTGGATGGACAATTGTTCAACACCTATGCTCCAGATGAACTTCGCAAAATTGCCAATAGCTCTCAACAAAGGGACTGACTAAGTGCTGGATATGCAGTGCAAAATTACGCATAGCCAAAACAGTGGTTATTCAAAATACTATGATATTTTCGACATAATCTATCGCTAAACATACAAACCTTCTAAATATATCAATTATGCATGTTCAAATTTCACCAAGAAAAATATAGCCTTGTCTTTCACAGAATATATACATAACTATAAATGTAACAGAATAACATGATAGTTGTGTATCTCCAAAACCCCATTAACCAATATAAACAAAGTGGTTTTAGTCGCCTTAACGGACCTCGTCATGACCTATATTCTGGAAGACTGGAAGACACTCGGACGCTCCCGTATCTCCCCATAGAGACAACAGACTAAGACTGCATGATCTCATCAGGCAGTGGTAGCATAAGGTTAGCAATTTACCTCCCAACGCTTGCTTCATAACAAAATCCATGATGATGGCTTTTGATTCCTGACTTCTTTATCCTCGCGATCTTACATTCAGGTCCAGCAGGAGAAATAGTCCTTTATTGGCAGATCTAAAGTAAAAAGAAAAACAGTCGGTGTTGAGTTCCCACTGAAACGTGTAACTTGTCCTGACCGAAACCCTTAACCCTGAAGAAACTTTTAAAAGACTATTCAGCCATATTTCCATAAGAATCCATTGATGTAAGTAACTGAATATGCCTCTTAGCACTAATAAAATAAGCAGGTAATAGCTCATAGGTAGACTGAATGTTTAGGGCCCAGAGGAAGGACACCAAACGTAAATATATCAGACCTCATATCCTAAACGGAGACGCATGCACAATCATCCATGTACCGTTTTTCACGAGCACAAATAACAATACGGTGCTGTACACTTCTCCTACACACTTATCAATATGCTCATTTTTAGCCTAAAACATCACATTTGATTATGTCTGGTTTGTTATTGAGAATTATATCGAAACTTGTGTTCTTATTGGTAGGCTACTCAAAGTCTAAAATATGTCACCGATACTTAATTAACTATTTCTTAGAGGTCTCCACATTTCCCGGGAGTAGCAGAGGTGAAGGGTGATGACCAAAATACACAATAATCCTCCTCATATTGAAAACTTCCAATACAGAGAATTTATATTTTTACGATTCCAAATGTTTGTCAACCCATCTTTAAACGATCAATGTTCCTGATTCCTATAACCTACGATGTTGTTACATGAACAATAACCATGCCTTTTTGATTGTATGTAGCCTATTGCAAAAATAGCGTATGTATTTAGATGATCAGTCAATTTGAACATAAAACTGATTAATAAAAGCGTTGCATTTGTGAAAGCACCATGAAAATGATTGCGGTGATACAGAAACACTTCCTTTCGATCAAAGGCAGGTTTCAGCACCATTGCTGGTGGAAAGCTCCTTTCTCAACCTTCAACATAGTTAACCCGACAGCGGGTTTTTTTCAGCGCTCATAATAATTACCTGTCCGGCGATTGGAATCTATCAAAAACGACAATAAGACTCTCAAAAATGAAGTTTTTTTTGCAATGGCAAACGATGATATTAAGTGCAAACGCCTAACATCTCCTGTTTCCTGGCAAAAAGGTATGTCCTTGCTCCTTCTTGCACACTGGCTATATGAGTGTGTTTACGAGGGGAACTGCAGCTGCCTTGCCTGCTGCTGATGAAGCTACTCACTGAATCACATGTAGAGCTCCCTTCTGAAACGTCCCACGTTCTGACCGAAAGGGAGCGATCAATTATTGACGCGGTCCAGTCTTTGTGCGTCCCACCACTTTCGGTCCAATGGTGTCTTCTTGAGTAGTTTACCGGTATGTAGCCGAGAAAACAAAAACACCAAGTGGACGGCTTTTATGACCAGCTATATACCTGTCTTGCTGCCTTTTAGCCATGTCTGACCTACATTATATTGTCCCAGGCGTCTGCTTTTGTGTATCTATGTGGTTGAATGCATCCTTTTAAGGTGACATCCATCTAGGGTAGCCTTCAATTAGGCTACACACACACACACACACACACACACACACACACACACACACACACACACACACACACACACACACACACACACACACACACACACACACACACACACACACACACACACACACACACACACACACACACACACACAACATGTGTAGGCCTACTTATCCATTGTCAGGTGTTGAGCATCTCGTTTTTTTTTATCACATCATTGACACATACGTAATCAGATTACAAAGGTTTCACATTGCCTTTAAATAGGGGTGAAACTAAGGTGGTACGGTCTGGTACGTGGCCTGGAAAAATCAATAGTTGGGGTACGTTAAACATGAGCCTATCACAATAATTAAAACAAAATGTCAAGAAAACGGTAGGGTAATGTACTGTTATTTATCATTACCGCATGTCAACGGCATGTAAACATTTGCGAATGGACATGAAAACCGGTGGTGTAACCTACGCTCCAAAATGCGTTGTGGTTCGACGAGAACACTGACATTTTGCTAAGTCAGAGACGAGTGGCCAACACCCGAGACACGCGCGGACAACAGTCGACGCGTACATTCTGACCTAATTACAATTGCCAATTATTATAATAATTGTTGTTTTTTTGTGTGTGATTCCTTTTTTTTTGTGTATTCCATTCACCGCTGTTTGGAGGCTGGAAATATTTTGCGTGTGAATGAACGTGCGCGGGTAGCATAGTGAAGGAACACATTGAAGTGATCATTTGACAATCAGATGAAAACATCATGACTGGTTGTCTTTATGCCACAAAAAAAAGCTAATACATTTTAAAAGTTAAATGATGACTAGGCCCACAGAGACGAGGCCCACAGAGATCCTATTGAATTAATAGGGATTATATATGTAATTAAATTATTAGGCCCATCAAAAAATGATGGTCCTGTACCGAAAAAATGTAATCTGACAATCAGACCCCTGCTCATCATTGGTACTTGGCCTAGTGCAAACCTTCCTAAGGCCCAAACCCTTTGTCCTCCAACATTGTATTGGCCTTGCAGATATAGTGTAGCAACATCATGTCAGCATGTGTCCATATTTTCAACAGGACAATTATGTAATTTACTGCCATTTAAAATTAATAGCAGAATATTGGCCAACTTTAGCCAATAAGACGGAGGAATTAGTAGCAGATTCAGCTGATCATCTTTGCCTGTTAACCTTTGACTGATGATTGCATGGAATTCTATGTGCAGTCATTTGAAGGCTTGCAATGTTTTCTTGGCCTTATTAGATTCACATTGATTTAACCTTTCCTCCAATTAGATGAGAGATGGGTAGGGTTAAATCATCCCCAATTTAATGTGAAGCACTCCCGGTTTAACAGTGTAATTAGCAAAAGGCATAGATATGTACCTGTCTTGAGTTGGCTGGTGACCTCTATGCAGACACATATGCACACAGTAGACAATCTGTATGTCTTTTAAAGTACATACTTTATAGGAGAAAATGCAGTAGCATGCCTGCAGGTTGTTCACAGACATATCAACATTGTGCCATGACTATAAAGTGCCCTGGTACTGCAATACTCTCCCAAGCCTTGTTTCAAAGCCAGCCGTTAGTGTGTGCATGGCAACCCAAGTGATGATGATGATGATGCACGTATCGAAACTAAAACCCTCTAATAGCCAGGATTACAGATTGACATGAGTGTCACAGATTCCTATGGAATTGAAACCTGAAATTTTGAGATATTTCTCTCTCCACCCACCGAGTGCAAAACAAGCGCCGTGGCGTCCTCTGTTGCTTTTAGTGAGCCCATATGAACTACATGGGCCCACACACTGAGTAATGTACAAAACAAACAAACTAATTGATGGGCTTTGTTAGTGCTCCATCATGATCATTGTTACTATTGTTGTTGTAATTATTAGGATCAGGGTACCTTGGATATACTGTCCTGTACTGTATGTAATTTCAGTGCATTACATGACATTTGCCCATTTAAGCATTTTGGCTTACAAAGATCAAACAAACCCACTCATAGTCAAAAGCTGTGTGGTTGGAATTACTTACCATGCAAGTATATCACAATAAACTGTAATATCATACCTCGTTTGTACTGCAGTTCACAAGCTAAACATCACTAGGGACCTCTATGGATCTACAGAATATGAGGCCTCCTTTAAAGTTGAACTAACTGAATCTCCCACATTTTCATATGTAAATGTAAACAGAGGGTCCTCCAGTATTCCACTGTAATAGATTGACACGTTTACTGAAATTAGGGCGCATGTAGAGAATTTATCATCCTCCCCTTTTCAGCTTTCTATCCTGTTTCATTTTGAGGAGCAAAACAATGAGGTTGGGATTGAATAGGCTTGCCAAAACCAGGTAATTAGGCTTATTCTGCAATTCCCCACAGAGGTTTTTCCCGAACACCCACGACTTAAAAAGCGGAGATAAAATTCAAGTTAACTCAAACAGCATTATTGCTCTGTATTGACTGAAATAGGTTACAGATCCATAGCCATAAGCACAACACATAGGAACATGTACATAAATGAAATTGAGATGAAAATAAATATTTTTCATGATGATCAGTTGCTTTTGTATTGTTCACACTTTGAAATCACCTCAGAAACAGGTTATTATTAAACTTACATTTTAGTCATTTAACAGACACTCTTATCCGGAGCAAACTTACAGGAGAAATTAGGGTTAAGTGCCTTGCTCAAGGGCACATTGACAGATTTTTCACCTAGTCGGCTCAGGGATTCGAACAAGTGACCTTTCAAGTACTCTCCCAATGCTCTTAACCGCTAGGCTATCTGCCACCTTTAATAAAGTCAATTTAATACAGAAGAAGCTGCTGACTAATATAATTGAAGGGGCCCAACCAAGGTGTCCAACCAATTCAGAGGTCAGCCCTAGACCATCTTGAATACATTCCAATGCTTCCTTGAGAGAACCACTGATCTTTCACCACAAACAGATATTCATTCAGATTCATTGATTTTGAAACTCATTACAATATTGCTTTGCAATTTAATTGGCTCAATTCTATGATCGACATGATTTCTCTAACTTAATTTAATTGAACACCATCCATGAACTTTTCTTCATATTTACGCACCAGTAGGCAATATCGACCAGTGTAATGAAATTACCAGTTGTAAACCATATCCCAAGGTATTCTTGCTTCTTACATAGGTTGCCTTAGCTTTGCTTTCCATTTACGATCATCATCTTGTTACCTGATTAATCATCTTCACTTTCTAGAAAACCAAACACTCGTGTTCAAAGAACTCTTCCAGTAAACCTTTTACAATCCACATATATAAAAAATGGTTTAACAGAGTACTAAAGAAAATACAACTTCTACACAGGGTTGCATGGTTTGGACCTGATAAAGCGTCTTCAGTTGTCTGTTTATTACAAAAGACTAGAGACACAGTCATTGTAATGCATGCTCTGCCTATCCGAGCTGAATAAATCACACTGATCTGCCCAAACTAGTCTTTGCCTTAAAATGGTGAGTTGGCCTCTAAATCAAGGTGGGTAATCTACACACTTTGATAACGTGTGTTCCGTCATTTCATTGAATTATTGGTCCTCCGAAAACGTCTGAAGCCCGACCTCCTTAAAGAGTTTGTAAAAATCCTGTGGCACTTGTATAAAAAAAAATATATGCACTTGTATTTCCCTACTAGGGCTGACATTGCGGATGACATGTACTTGCAAATATTGTGAATTGTTGTTGTCTCAGCTAGCTATCTTACGATGAAGGCACTAACGTCAGATGTTCTGGATAAGAGCGTCTCCTAAATGACTCAAATGTGCATGTAATGTCAAATTTCCCCTGGAGATTGTGTGTTTCATATGATCACCTAGTGGAGGACAGAGGGATACTGGAATGAGGCCTCTGTTTTCTTCTCCGTTCTCCTCTTACCTCTGGGAAGGATAGGGACACTCACTTGCTAGTTGCTGATGGTGGTGGTGGGAAAATAACTAGGAAGTTGGTATATCTATCCATCATCCTGTCATGAAAGACCTAATCTCCAACCAATGGAGGCCGTTATAGCAGGCATATTACATCCTGATATTTGGGGATTCCTCCTAATGGGTACCCTAATATCATGCTTCTATCCCTGGGGTTCCTCGTTGAGCACACCTTGCAGATATAAAATGACCGAATAGGGGTAAGAAATATGGCTGACAAGTGATGTTGTAACCATATTGCTCACACTTCCATTCATTTCAGATCCATAAGGAGTAGAAAGTAATACAAACAAATATAATATTTTAATATAACACATCATAATTTTGTGGATAAGAAAAAGAAAATAAATGAAGCTGCAATGTGTAAATGTCAATCCAGTCATATAATATCAACCTGATATTTTAACGTGGATCATTACTGAACAGTAAGGTGTCAGTCCCTTTGGTGCTGCTGCTTGGTAATGGAGATCGACTTGGGTTCATTAATATGCGTTATTGAGGTTGCACTATTAATGTAAGGGTTTTCTTCTGGTGAAAGAGAGGCGGACCAAAATGCAGCGTGGTGGTTATTCATGTTTTTAATAAAGACGACTGACTATACATGAACAGACTATACAAACCAAGAAAAGCGAAAACCTAACCAGTCCTATCTGGTGCAAACACAGAGACAGGAACAATCACCCACAAAACCCAACACAAAACAGGCTACCTAAATATGGTTCCCAATCAGAGACAATGACTAACACCTGCCTCTGATTGAGAACCATATCAGGCCAAACATAGAAATAGACAAACCAGACACACAACATAGAATGCCCACCCAGCTCACGTCCTGACCAAAACTAAAACAAGGAAAACACATACGAACGATGGATAGAACATGACAATTAATTGAATGATAACTTGCAGCATATTGCATGGGAGATGTGGGGATCTCAATTTAATAAGGGCAAGTGTGCAAATAGGTCATAATATGACACCCAAATAATGTTGGTATTGTCTTGGTATGGTTAGCATGTGGCTTGCATTTTCATTCATTTTCTATGATGCCACTGCCTTCCGGTCTGTAGCTAGCTAGCATATAAAATAATTTGAAGTCCTTAAGCCTTCAGCTACTTCTAGGTACAGTTGAGACTTGGGGGTGGATTATGGTGGATTTGAGGTGGGCTGAATGATGACCATACACTTAAATTATCATGACCAATTATCCAGGATCTTCCCTAAGACACACACACACACACACACACACACACACACACACACACACACACACACACACACACACACACACACACACACACACACACACACACACGCACACGCACACGCACATGCACATAGCACTCAGACAGTGAGTCACAACATGCCTTTGCTGCCATGATCAGTCCACTGCCTCTGACGTTATGATACAGATAAGTGCAGATGGCAGTATATACTGTACATGTAAGCTTAGTGCCTCCTTCTGGGAGTTGGAGGTGAAGAGCTCCGATGTGCTCCGATGTGCTGCATATACTGTACATGTAGGCTTAGTGCCTCCTTCTGGGAGTTGGAGGTGAAGAGCTCCGATGTGCTGCTTCTGCCTTTCCTCTTGTTCAGAACCCTGGGAGGGGCCATTCCAGGGGCTGGTGCCTTCCTCCTCTCTCTCCAACCATCAAAGTTCCAGAATGGAGGCAATTGTAGTCAGGGAGAAATCCAAACCAGTCTCATAGCAATCAATGGCATTAGAGCCATTGGTGATGCCTTTCCCATTTACACTGAACAAAAATATAAATGCAACATGTAAACTGTTAGTCCCATGTTTCATGAGCTGAAATAAAATGTAACAGACATTTTCCATATGCGTAAAAAGGTTATTTCTCTCAAATGTTGTGCACAAATGTGTTTACATCCATGTTTGTGAGAATGTCTCCTTTGCCAAGACAATCCATCCACCTGACAAGTGTGGCAAATCAAGGAGCTGATTAAATAGAATGATCATTACACAAGTGCACCTTGTGCTGGGGACAATAAAAGGCCACTCTAAAATGTGCCGTTTTGTCACACAACACAATGCAACAGATGTCTCAAATTTTGAGGGAGCGTGCAATTGGTATGCTGCCTGCAGGAATGTCCACCAGAGCTGTTGCCAGAGAATTTATGTTCATTTCTCTACCAAAAGCCGCCTCTAACGTTGTTTTAGGGAATTTGGCAGTTTCTTCAACCGGCCTCACAACCAGAGACCCCATGTACTGTATGGAGTCGTTTGAGCGAGCGGTTTTCTGATGTCAACGTTGTGAACATTGTGCCCCATGGTGACAGTGGGGTTATCGCTGTTGGCTGGGCTCCCTGCCTATGCCATTAAACCCCTACAACTCATCCAGAACGCCGCAGCCCGTCTGGTGTTCAACCTTCCCAAGTTCTCTCACGTCACCCCGCTCCTCCGCTCTCTCCACTGGCTTCCAGTTGAAGCTCGCATCCGCTACAAGACCATGGTGCTTGCCTACGGAGCTGTGAGGGGAACGGCACCTCAGTACCTCCAGGCTCTAATCAGGCCCTACACCCAAACAAGAGCACTGCGTTCATCCACCTCTGGCCTGCTCGCCTCCCTACCACTGAGGAAGTACAGTTCCCGCTCAGCCCAGTCAAAACTGTTCGCTGCTCTGGCCCCCCAATGGTGGAACAAACTCCCTCACGACGCCAGGACAGCGGAGTCAATCACCACCTTCCGGAGACACCTGAAACCCCACCTCTTTAAGGAATACCTAGGATAGGATAAGTAATCCTTCTCACCCCCCCTAAAAGATTTAGATGCACTATTGTAAAGTGACTGTTCCACTGGATGTCATAAGGTGAATGCACCAATTTGTAAGTCGCTCTGGATAAGAGCGTCTGCTAAATGACTTAAATGTAAATGTAAATGTTATGCTATGGGCAGGCATAAGCTATGGACAATGAACACAAATTAAATTTATCGATGGTAATTTAAATGCACAGGGATACAGTGACGAGATCCTGAGGCCCATTATCGTGCCATTCATCCACCACTATTACCTCATGCTTCCACATGATAATGCACGGCCCCATGTCGCAAGGATCTGAACACAATTTCAGGAAGCTGTATATGTCCTTGTTCTTCCATGGCCTGCATATTCACCAGACATGTCACCCACCCATTGAGCATGTTTGGGATGTTCTGGATTAACGTGTACGAGAGAGTTCCCGACAAAATCCAGCAACTCTGCACAGCCATTACATTTAAAAAAAAATAAACCTCAGTCTAACAAAAAAAAACATAACTTGACTTTAAAATGAAATCAATCAAGCATCTTATCAACCCTCAAACTCATACTGAAAAAAACATAGAAATTGAGCATTAGTAATTAAAATTTTATGAGGTTAGTTCTCAGAAGTACCTTCTGGATCCATGCATGAATCCGTATGTAATTTAATTTCTAGCTCGTCATTTATTTTTGCACCATTGTCAGAAAATTCTTCATGACTGCAAATCTGTTTGATCCGAATAGTATCCATATTGGAAATTATTTGCTCTGATCTACTAACACAGAACATGAGTTCCCTTGGAAACCATATTATAAAATGTCCAACATTCTGACAAGGAGTACAACATGACATCACAGCAAAGCCCTAATTTGACTGAATTCTGGAATATGACATACATAATGACATCATAGCATAACCAGTGTTGAGGAGCAGGAATGTGAGCAACTAACGGTAAATTAAAACGATAGCACTTCCAAAACTATGTCAAACATTCTATATATATCATGAAAGCCTATTCTGTGACAGTCAACTCCATTATAATTGAGATCGGAGGTGACCAATGTGGTTAAACGGTGTTCAAGGTTCATATAGGAAAATTGTGGACTATCAGTTAGCTCCAACACACACACCATCGTCCCAAAACCCTATCTCCTAGCTCATGCTCCCATTCACAATTCCTCTCTCACCTGGGTCTCCTCTCATTGTTTCTGGGTCACACTGGAAAACATCTAGCCACAGAGTTATTCTTTCCCTTAACCCTGCCACAACCAATTTATCCCCCTCATTCATAGAGTCATTATAGGATTTGATGATCCTCTTTGTGTGGTGTCCGCAGATGCAGGTGTAGGATCTTAATTTAAGCCGTATTGTCGCAGCAAAATAATCCTGCTGCAACAGGATTTAAACATTTAGTCCATAATGCTGCTTGAGAGGTGCTGGTTAAAATGTAGGGTTGGAAAATGTATTGAAAGTTCCCAGAATTTTGCCACCCTAGCTATATGAAAAGTGAAATATTGTGAATATATCTGTGTGTTAGTGCAGGTTTTCAGTTAGTTTTTGTAAATCATGAAGCTTATCGGCATTTCCTGCGGTGCAGAAAAATTCTCAGCAACCAAAGACTGATCAAGTTAAGATCCCACAAACCTGTATGCATAGGCTTACATTGAAGAGACTTTCTCCATTATCGCCTTTTTTATTTGGTCATGCACCAGTGGTGTTAATGATGGGGAAAGGAAATAGCATGGCTAGTAATGTGAAATAATGCTCTGGGAGAAGTAAGTCATTAAGATGAACTGTGTGAAGTCACCAAATAGAGTTTCGCTGCCTGTGGACATTGCTAAACACACATGTGATTGCATGACTGTATGTTCTTACAGTAAAGGGAGGCATGTGGTCTTAACACGTTATTTCTAGGTCCTTTTTAAACCCTTGGCAACTAGGCTTGTGCCAACTAATGGATTCTGTGCTGTGGTATCACCATACTTTGCAACGATTTGAACAACATTAACAGCATAATAAAACCTTAGCTGAATTCAGCTACATTAGCCATATCAGCTAATTGAAGTGTCACTTTCACATACGAAAGCCTAGCCCATCGGTGATAAATCACCAAGGTGATACAAATAAATCACTGATTACAGATGGCCAACATCCCTTTGCGTTGTTTTACGATACAAGCACAAATTCACAAGACAATGTTCCCTCGATCCAAATTGTTTTCTTTTGAACCGAATGGCAGTAAACTGAAAGCTTTGGGGGATTTTGATAAACAAGCCACTTCTTTCTGGAGTGTTAACAAAGCATGGGGGACTGAAGGTCGGATGTTTATTAGAAGTGCAAGTGGAGTGTGCAATTGCCTCCATGTCTCAAGGAGAAAGAGGGTGCTGCTAAGTCTAATTTTTCCCAACGGGCTCCATTGTTTTGCCCTCAAAACTCATCAATCATTCTAGCGTCAATAGAGAGGAGCATCATGGCCAGACAATGCATTCCCCCTCGTGTTCAGTCATGGACAGAGAGAGTGGAGCTGCGATGTAGGGTGGAGCACATAGCACTTCTGCTCATCACTCATCAAGTCGTTCCTCTGAGTGTGTTTCCAAAACAAAGTAAATACATGGTTAATACACAATAGCGTAATTTAAGTTACTGATTCTTACCAACTATGGCCCCTTTTGTGTTATGTACACACACTGGATTGATAAACCAACTCAAAGGAATTGTGAAAAAATCTCTTAGAGTTATTGCTTCACATAGCATTTCTTCACACAGGAACTAACATTGTGCTCTTGAGAGAGAGGAAGGAAGGAAGAGCTAAAAAATATGACACAACTCGATGCCTGATTATTTAAGTGGTTGATATACTCAACCATTTAGGTTGTTGAGTCCAAGACATTATAAAGACAGGTAATGACTAGTACTGTAGGCTGAGGATATAGCGTAACTTGCCTAAGACTAGACTGACCACTTCTATTAAAATGATTTGGCAATCAGAAATGGGATCAGAAGTATTTGGATTTTAAGCTCTTTTCGTCAAATCTGCTGATTGTATGAACCAGCCTCAGGTAGCCTAGTGGTTAGAGCATTGGGCCAGTAACAGAAAGGTTGCTAGATTGAATCCCTGAGCTGACAAGATAAAAAAATAGGTTGTTCTGCCCCTGAATAAGGCAGTTAACCCACTGTTCCTAGGCCGTCATTGTAAATAAGAATTTGTTCTTAACTGACTTGCCTTGTTAAATAAAGGTAAAATAAAAATAAAACTCATAGCAATCTTTGATTAATATGTCCTGCATCAACAGCTGAGCTGGAGAAGTCAAATTCAGAGCTGCTACAACACGTTGGTGTGGTGTGTTTCATGGAAACTGAGGATATAGAGGCTCTACAATTTCTGGAAATATTGGCCAACGATGACAGCATAGCAATGAAAATAACATTAATAATAAACATATAAAATAACATTGGCATTAGATGTAGAAATGCATGTTGTTACCAAGACCATTTCTGCAGTTTATGTACCATTCACAGAGCTAATTTCAGACCGCAAGTTAAATTAAAGTAATCAATCTGGAATAGAGAGGCTCTAGCTTTTGTTTTCATGCTTTGGCCTCATTGGTTTTTATTCAAATAGTTCATGATGACTCGTGAGGCCAATTGTAAAACTTGGATGGGCCACAACCCACAGGTTAGGGAATAAAGGGTTGCTTTAGTGTCTGACCAACTGCCTCACTTACCTGCTGAAGAGGTAGTCAAATATACAGTACCAATCAAAAGGTTGGACACACAGATGACCTGGCCTCCACAATCACTCGACCTCAACCCAATTGAGATGATTTGGGATGAGTTGGACCGCTGAGTGAAGGAAAAGCAACCAACAAGTGTTAAGCATATGTGGAAACTCCTTCAAGACTGTTGGAAAAGTATTCCAGGTGAGGCTGGTTGAGAGAATGACAAGAGTGTGCAAAGCTGTCATCAAGGCAAAGGGTGGCTACTTTGAAGAATCTCAAATATAAAATATATTTGATTCGTTTAACACTTTTTATGTTACTGCATAATTCCATATGTGTTATTTTATAGTTTTGATGTCTTCACTATTATTCTAAAATATAGAAAATAGTACAAATAAAGAAAAACCCTTGAATGAGTAGGTGTGTCCAAACTTTTGACTGCTACTGTTCGTTCTGTACTGCCATGTCCCAATACTCTTAAACCACTTCCTATTTCAAAGGAATGGATCGCTTTCTGACATCCTACTTTAATTGAAGTTCTCTACAGATCAGTGGTCCGTCATGATAAAAGAAATCAAGGAAAGGAGTCTATATGACTAGAGACACAGAATATGACCAAAATAAAGTCTTAGCATAAAGCTGGGTATAAAGGAAGATGGTAAACTTGAGGGAGAGTTCAGAAGAATAAGGCCATGATCCTCCACAGGCAAGGAAAGCAGTGTATTCCCAATGCAGGTACGTGTTGAATAAAATATGGTGGAGTAAATTAGGTTTGTGGCAGGCCAGCTCCAACGCTGCAGTGGAACATGAATTAGAATCCCTTGATAGGTGCAAAATGTTAATGGTTTGACTGATCACATTTTCATGGAGCATAACAGGTGAGGCTTGCTCTCAGTGGTAGGCTCATTCAACCGGCATGAACCACATGGAAAGCACAAACTGAAGCAGACAAGCGAGTTAGGGGCTGGCAGTTTCGAACTCGAAAAGAAAACTGAATAAAACTAACAACAACAACCAAAGCCTGTATTGATCAAAATAATCATACCAGCATGCTGAAAATCAATATAGCAGTCTTACATATATAGTTACGTACACAATGACATACACACTAAATGTAATATGACATAAAATGGAATGGACAAAATGGCAATCTGTTGTCAAGCAGATGAATGACATGAGGCTCCTCGTGAAGGTCTAGGAGAGCAGAACAACAGCAAGAAACAGAGGGATAGAAACAGAGGGATAGAAACAGAGGGATATAAACAGAGGGATATAAACAGAGGGATAGAAACAGAGGGATAGAAACAGAGAGATATAAACAGAGAGATAGAAACAGAGGGATAGAAACAGAGAGATAGAAACAGAGGGATAGAAACAGAGGGATAGAAACAGAGGGATAGAAACAGAGGGATAGAAACAGAGGGATTGAAACAGAGGGATTGAAACAGAGGGATAGGAACAGAGGGATATACACAGAGGGATAGAAACAGAGAGATAGAAACAGAGGGATAGAAACAGAGGGATAGAAACAGAGGGATAGAAACAGAGATAGAAACAGAGGGATAGGAACAGAGATAGAAACAGAGGGATAGAAACAGAGGGATAGAAACAGAGATAGAAACAGAGGGATATAAACAGAGATAGAAACAGAGGGATAGAAACAGAGGGATAGAAACAGAGGGATAGAAACAGAGGGATAGAAACAGAGGGATAGAAACAGAGGGATAGAAACAGAGATAGAAACAGAGGGATAGGAACAGAGGGATAGAAACAGAGATAGAAACAGAGGGATAGGAACAGAGATAGAAACAGAGGGATAGAAACAGAGTTGGAAACAGAGGGATAGGAACAGAGGGATAGAAACAGAGATAGAAACAGAGGGATAGGAACAGAGATAGAAACAGAGGGATAGAAACAGAGGGATAGGAACAGAGGGATAGAAACAGAGATAGAAACAGAGGGATAGGAACAGAGGGATAGAAACAGAGGGATAGGAACAGAGGGATATAAACAGAGGGATATAAACAGAGGGATATAAACAGAGGGATATAAACAGAGGGATAGAAACAGAGGGATAGAAACAGAGAGATAGAAACAGAGGGATAGAAACAGAGGGATAGAAACAGAGGGATAGAAACAGAGGGATATAAACAGAGGGATAGAAACAGAGGGATATAAACAGAGGGATAGAAACAGAGGGATATAAACAGAGGGATAGAAACAGAGAGATAGAAACAGAGGGATAGAAACAGAGGGATAGAAACAGAGGGATAGAAACAGAGGGATAGAAACAGAGGGATAGAAACAGAGGGATAGAAACAGAGAGATAGAAACAGAGGGATAGAAACAGAGAGATAGAAACAGAGGGGTATAAACAGAGAGATAGAAACAGAGGGATAGAAACAGAGAGATAGAAACAGAGAGATAGAAACAGAGAGATAGAAACAGAGAGATAGAAACAGAGGGATAGAAACAGAGATAGAAACAGAGGGATAGGAACAGAGGGATAGAAACAGAGATAGAAACAGAGGGATAGGAACAGAGATAGAAACAGAGGGATAGAAACAGAGTTGGAAACAGAGGGATAGGAACAGAGGGATAGAAACAGAGATAGAAACAGAGGGATAGGAACAGAGATAGAAACAGAGGGATAGAAACAGAGGGATAGGAACAGAGGGATAGAAACAGAGATAGAAACAGAGGGATAGGAACAGAGGGATAGAAACAGAGGGATAGGAACAGAGGGATATAAACAGAGGGATATAAACAGAGAGATAGAAACAGAGAGATAGAAACAGAGGGATAGAAACAGAGGGATAGAAACAGAGGGATAGAAACAGATAGATAGAAACAGAGGGATAGAAACAGAGGGATAGAAACAGAGGGATAGAAACAGAGGGATAGAAACAGAGGGATAGAAACAGAGGGATATAAACAGAGGGATATAAACAGAAGGATAGAAACAGAGGGATATAAACAGAAGGATAGAAACAGAGGGATAGGAACAGAGAGATAGAAACAGAGGGATAGAAACAGAGGGATAGAAACAGAGGGATAGCAACAGAGGGATAGGAACAGCTGGATAGAAACAGAGATAGAAACAGAGGGATAGAAACAGAGGGATAGAAACAGAGGGATAGAAACAGAGGGATAGAAACAGAGGGATAGAAACAGAGGGCTAGGAACAGAGGGATAGGAACAGAGGGATAGGAACAGAGATAGAAACAGAGGGATAGAAACAGAGGGATAGAAACAGAGGGATAGAAACAGAGGGATAGAAACAGAGGGATAGAAACAGAGGGATAGAAACAGAGGGATAGAAACAGAGAGATAGAAACAGAGAGATAGAAACAGAGGGATAGAAACAGAGGGATAGAAACAGAGGGATAGAAACAGAGGGATAGAAACAGAGAGATAGAAACAGAGAGATAGAAACAGAGAGATAGAAACAGAGAGATAGAAACAGAGGGATAGAAACAGAGGGATAGAAACAGAGGGATTGAAACAGAGGGATTGAAACAGAGGGATAGGAACAGAGGGATATACACAGAGGGATAGAAACAGAGAGATAGAAACAGAGGGATAGAAACAGAGGGATAGAAACAGAGGGATAGAAACAGAGATAGAAACAGAGGGATAGGAACAGAGATAGAAACAGAGGGATAGAAACAGAGGGATAGAAACAGAGGGATAGAAACAGAGGGATAGAAACAGAGATAGAAACAGAGGGATAGGAACAGAGGGATAGAAACAGAGATAGAAACAGAGGGATAGGAACAGAGATAGAAACAGAGGGATAGAAACAGAGTTGGAAACAGAGGGATAGGAACAGAGGGATAGAAACAGAGGGATAGAAACAGAGGGATAGGAACAGAGATAGAAACAGAGGGATAGAAACAGAGGGATAGGAACAGAGGGATAGAAACAGAGATAGAAACAGAGGGATAGGAACAGAGGGATAGAAACAGAGGGATAGGAACAGAGGGATATAAACAGAGGGATAGAAACAGAGGGATATAAACAGAGGGATAGGAACAGAGGGATATAAACAGAGAGATAGAAACAGAGGGATAGAAACAGAGGGATAGAAATAGATAGATAGAAACAGAGGGATAGAAATAGATAGATAGAAACAGAGGGATAGAAACAGAGAGATAGAAACAGAGGGATAGAAACAGAGGGATATAAACAGAGAGATATAAACAGAGGGATAGAAACAGAAGGATAGAAACAGAGGGATAGGAACAGAGGGATAGGAACAGAGGGATATAAACAGAGGGATAGAAACAGAGGGATAGAAACAGAGAGATAGAAACAGAGGGATAGAAACAGAGGGATAGAAATAGATAGATAGAAACAGAGGGATAGAAACAGAGAGATAGAAACAGAGGGATAGAAACAGAGGGATATAAACAGAGAGATATAAACAGAGGGATAGAAACAGAGGGATAGAAACAGAGGGATAGAAACAGAAGGATAGAAACAGAGGGATAGGAACAGAGAGATAGAAACAGAGGGATAGAAACAGAGGGATAGAAACAGAGGGATAGAAACAGAGGGATAGAAACAGAGAGATAGAAACAGTGGGATAGAAACAGAGGGATAGAAACAGAGGGATAGAAACAGAGTGATAGGAACAGAGGGATAGGAACAGAGGGATAGGAACAGAGGGATAGAAACAGAGGGATAGGAACAGAGGGATAGAAACAGAGAGATAGAAACAGAGGGATAGAAACAGAGGGATATAAACAGAGGGATAGAAACAGAGGGATAGAAACAGAGGGATAGAAACAGAGGGATAGAAACAGAGGGATAGAAACAGAGGGATAGGAACAGAGATAGGAACAGAGATAGGAACAGAGATAGAAACAGAGGGATAGAAACAGAGGGATAGAAACAGAGATAGAAACAGAGGGATAGAAACAGAGATAGAAACAGAGGGATAGAAACAGGGGGATAGAAACAGAGGGATAGAAACAGAGATAGAAACAGAGATAGAAACAGAGGGATAGAAACAGAGGAATAGAAACAGAGGGATAGAAACAGAGGGATAGAAACAGAGGAATAGAAACAGAGGGATAGAAACAGAGGGATAGGAACAGAGATAGAAACAGAGGGATAGAAACAGAGGGATAGAAACAGAGGAATAGAAACAGAGGGATAGAAACAGAGGGATAGAAACAGAGATAGAAACAGAGGGATAGAAACAGGGGGATAGAAACAGAGGGATAGAAACAGAGGGATAGGAACAGAGATAGAAACAGAGGGATAGAAACAGAGGAATAGAAACAGAGGGATAGAAACAGAGGGATAGAAACAGAGGGATAGGAACAGAGATAGAAACAGAGGGATAGAAACAGAGGGATAGAAACAGAGGAATAGAAACAGAGGGATAGAAACAGAGGGATAGAAACAGAGGGATAGAAACAGAGGGATAGAAACAGAGGGATAGAAACAGAGGGATAGAAACAGAGGGATAGAAACAGAGGGATAGAAACAGAGAGATAGAAACAGAGGGATAGAAACAGAGGGATAGGAACAGAGATAGAAACAGAGGGATAGAACCAGAGGGATAGAAACAGAGAGATATAAACAGAGAGATAGAAACAGAGGGATAGAAACAGAGGGATAGAAACAGAGATAGAAACAGAGGGATAGAAACAGAGATAGAAACAGAGGGATAGAAACAGGGGGATAGAAACAGAGGGATAGAAACAGAGGGATAGAAACAGAGATAAAAACAGAGGGATAGAAACAGAGGGATAGAAACAGAGGGATAGGAACAGAGGGATAGAAACAGAGGGATAGAAACAGAGGGATAGAAACAGAGGGATAGAAACAGAGGGATAGAAACAGAGAGATAGAAACAGAGGGATAGAAACAGAGGGATAGAAACAGAGGGATAGAAACAGTGAGATAGAAACAGAGGGATAGAAACAGAGGGATATAAACAGAGGGATAGAAACAGAGAGATAGAAACAGAGGGATAGAAACAGAGGGATATAAACAGAGGGTTAGAAACAGAGGGATAGAAACAGAGGGATAGAAACAGAGGGATAGAAACAGAGATAGATAGGGAAACAGAGATAGAAACAGAGGGATAGAAACAGAGGATAGAAACAGAGGGATAGAAACAGAGATAGAAACAGAGGGATAGAAACAGGGGGATAGAAACAGAGGGATAGAAACAGATAGAAACAGAGATAGAAACAGGATAGAAACAGAGGGATAGAAACAGAGGGATAGAAACAGAGATAGAAACAGAGGGATAGAAACAGAGGGATAGAAACAGAGGGATAGAAACAGAGGGATAGGAAAGAGATAGAACAGAGGGATAGAAACAGAGGATAGAAACAGAGGGATAGAAACAGAGATAGAAACAGAGGGATAGAAACAGAGGGATAGAAACAGAGGGATAGAAACAGAGGAATAGAAACAGAGGGATAGAAACAGAGGGATAGAAACAGAGGGATAGAAACAGAGGGATAGAAACAGAGGGATAGAAACAGAGGGATAGAAACAGAGGGATAGAAACAGAGAGATAGAAACAGAGAGATAGAAACAGAGGGATAGAAACAGAGGGATAGAAACAGAGGGATAGAAACAGAGGGATAGAAACAGAGGGATAGAAACAGAGGGATAGAAACAGAGGGATAGAAACAGAGGGATAGAAACAGAGGGATAGAAACAGAGGGATAGAAACAGAGAGATAGAAACAGAGAGATAGAAACAGAGGGATAGAAACAGAGGGATAGAAACAGAGGGATATAAACAGAGAGATAGAAACAGAGAGATATAAACAGAGGGATAGAAACAGAGGGATAGAAACAGAGGGATATAAACAGAGGGATATAAACAGAGAGATAGAAACAGAGAGATATAAACAGAAGGATAGAAACAGAGGGATAGAAACAGAGGGATAGAAACAGAGGGATAGAAACAGAGATAGAAACAGAGATAGAAACAGAGGGATAGAAACAGGGGGATAGAAACAGAGGGATAGAAACAGAGATAGAAACAGAGGGATAGAAACAGAGGGATAGAAACAGAGGGATAGGAACCGAGATAGAAACAGAGGGATAGAAACAGAGGAATAGAAACAGAGGGATAGAAACAGAGAGATAGAAACAGAGAGATAGAAACAGAGGGATAGAAACAGAGAGATAGAAACAGAGGGATAGAAACAGAGGGATAGAAACAGAGGGATATAAACAGAGAGATAGAAACAGAGAGATATAAACAGAGGGATAGAAACAGATGGATAGAAACAGAGGGATATAAACAGAGAGATAGAAACAGAGAGATATAAACAGAGAGATATAAACAGAGGGATAGAAACAGAGGGATAGAAACAGAGGGATAGAAACAGAGGGATAGAAACAGAGGGATAGAAACAGAGGGATAGAAACAGAGAGATAGAAACAGAGGGATAGAAACAGAGGGATAGAAACAGAGGGATAGGAACAGAGGGATAGAAACAGAGGGATAGAAACAGAGGGATATAAACAGAGGGATATAAACAGAGGGATAGAAACAGAGGGATAGAAACAGAGGGATAGAAACAGTGAGATAGAAACAGAGGGATAGAAACAGAGGGATAGGAACAGAGGGATATAAACAGAGGGATATAAACAGAGGGATAGAAACAGAGAGATAGAAACAGAGGGATATAAACAGAGGGATATAAACAGAGGGTTAGAAACAGAGGGATAGAAACAGAGGGATAGAAACAGAGGGATAGAAACAGAGGGATAGAAACAGAGGGATAGAAACAGAGGGATAGAAACAGAGATAGAAACAGAGATAGAAACAGAGGGATAGAAACAGAGATAGAAACAGAGGGATAGAAACAGAGATAGAAACAGAGATAGAAACAGAGATAGAAACAGAGGGATAGAAACAGAGGAATAGAAACAGAGGGATAGAAACAGAGGGATAGAAAAAGAGGGATAGGAACAGAGGAATAGAAATAGAGGGATAGAAACAGAGGGATAGAAACAGAGGGATAGAAACAGAGGGATAGAAACAGAGATAGAAACAGAGGGATAGGAACAGAGATAGAAACAGAGGGATAGAAACAGAGGGATAGAAACAGAGATAGAAACAGAGGGATAGAAACAGAGATAGAAACAGAGGGATAGAAACAGAGGAATAGAAACAGAGGGATAGAAACAGAGGGATAGAAAAAGAGGGATAGGAACAGAGGAATAGAAACAGAGGGATAGAAACAGAGGGATAGAAACAGAGGGATAGAAACAGAGGGATAGAAACAGAGGGATAGGAACAGAGGGATAGGAACAGAGGGATAGGAACAGAGATAGAAACAGAGGGATAGAACCAGAGGGATAGAAACAGAGGGATAGAAACAGAGAGATATAAACAGAGGGATATAAACAGAGGGATAGAAACAGAGGGATAGAAACAGAGGGATATAAACAGAGAGATAGAAACAGAGAGATATAAACAGAGGGATAGAAACAGAGGGATAGAAACAGAGGGATAGAAACAGAGGGATATAAACAGAGAGATAGAAACAGAGAGATATAAACAGAGGGATAGAAACAGAGGGATAGAAACAGAGGGATAGAAACAGAGATAGAAACAGAGGGATAGAAACAGAGGGATAGAAACAGAGGGATATAAACAGAGAGATAGAAACAGAGAGATATAAACAGAAGGATAGAAACAGAGGGATAGAAACAGAGGGATAGAAACAGAGATAGAAACAGAGGGATAGAAACAGAGATAGAAACAGAGGGATAGAAACAGGGGATAGAAACAGAGGGATAGAAACAGAGGGATAGAAACAGAGGGATAGAAACAGAGATAGAAACAGAGGGATAGAAACAGAGGGATAGAAACAGAGGGATAGAAACAGAGGGATAGGAACCGAGATAGAAACAGAGGGATAGAAACAGAGGAATAGAAACAGAGGGATAGAAACAGAGGGATAGAAACAGAGAGATAGAAACAGAGGGATAGAAACAGAGAGATAGAAACAGAGGGATAGAAACAGAGGGATAGAAACAGAGGGATAGAAACAGAGGGATATAAACAGAGGGATATAAACAGAGGGATAGAAACAGAGAGATAGAAACAGAGAGATAGAAACAGAGAGATAAACAGAGGGATAGAAACAGAGGGATAGAAACAGAGGGATAGAAACAGAGGGATAGAAACAGAGGGATAGAAACAGAGGGATAGAAACAGAGGGATAGAAACAGAGGGATAGAAACAGAGGGATAGAAACAGAGAGATATAAACAGAGGGATAGAAACAGAGAGATATAAACAGAGAGATAGAAACAGAGAGATAGAAACAGAGCGATAGAAACAGAGCGATAGAAACAGAGAGATAGAAACAGAGGGATAGAAACAGAGGGATAGAAACAGAGGGATAGAAACAGAGAGATAGAAACAGAGGGATAGAAACAGAGGGATAGAAACAGAGGGATAGAAACAGAGGGATAGAAACAGAGGGATAGAAACAGAGGGATAGAAACAGAGAGATAGAAACAGAGAGATATAAACAGAGAGATATAAACAGAGAGATATAAACAGAAGGATAGAAACAGAGGGATAGAAACAGAGGGATAGAAACAGAGGGATATAAACAGAGAGATAGAAACAGAGGGATAGAAACAGAGAGATATAAACAGAGGGATAGAAACAGAGGGATAGAAACAGAGAGATAGAAACAGAGGGATAGAAACAGAGGGATAGAAACAGTGAGATAGAAACAGAGGGATAGAAACAGAGGGATAGGAACAGAGGGATATAAACAGAGGGATAGAAACAGAGGGATAGAAACAGAGGGATAGAAACAGAGGGATAGAAACAGAGGGATAGAAACAGAGGGATAGAAACAGAGAGATAGAAACAGAGGGATAGAAACAGAGGGATAGGAACAGAGATAGAAACAGAGGGATAGAACCAGAGGGATAGAAACAGAGAGATATAAACAGAGAGATAGAAACAGAGGGATAGAAACAGAGGGATAGAAACAGAGATAGAAACAGAGGGATAGAAACAGAGATAGAAACAGAGGGATAGAAACAGGGGGATAGAAACAGAGGGATAGAAACAGAGGGATAGAAACAGAGATAAAAACAGAGGGATAGAAACAGAGGGATAGAAACAGAGGGATAGGAACAGAGGGATAGAAACAGAGGGATAGAAACAGAGGGATAGAAACAGAAGGATAGAAACAGAGGGATAGAAACAGAGAGATAGAAACAGAGGGATAGAAACAGAGGGATAGAAACAGAGGGATAGAAACAGTGAGATAGAAACAGAGGGATAGAAACAGAGGGATATAAACAGAGGGATAGAAACAGAGAGATAGAAACAGAGGGATAGAAACAGAGGGATATAAACAGAGGGTTAGAAACAGAGGGATAGAAACAGAGGGATAGAAACAGAGGGATAGAAACAGAGATAGAAACAGAGGGATAGGAACAGAGATAGAAACAGAGGGATAGAAACAGAGGGATAGAAACAGAGATAGAAACAGAGGGATAGAAACAGAGATAGAAACAGAGGGATAGAAACAGGGGGATAGAAACAGAGGGATAGAAACAGAGGGATAGAAACAGAGATAGAAACAGAGGGATAGAAACAGAGGGATAGAAACAGAGGGATAGGAACAGAGGAATAGAAAGAGGGATAGAAACAGAGGGATAGAAACAGAGAGATAGAAACAGAGGGATAGAACCAGAGGGATAGGAACAGAGATAGAAACAGAGGGATAGAACCAGAGGGATAGAAACAGAGAGATAGAAACAGAGAGATAGAAACAGAGGGATAGAAACAGAGGGATAGAAACAGAGGGATATAAACAGAGAGATAGAAACAGAGAGATAGAAACAGAGGGATAGAAACAGAGGGATAGAAACAGAGGGATATAAACAGAGGGATATAAACAGAGAGATAGAAACAGAGAGATATAAACAGAAGGATAGAAACAGAGGGATAGAAACAGAGGGATAGAAACAGAGGGATAGAAACAGAGGGATAGAAACAGAGGGATAGAAACAGAGATAGAAACAGAGATAGAAACAGAGGGATAGAAACAGGGGGATAGAAACAGAGAAACAGGATAGAAACAGAGGGATAGAAACAGAGGGATAGAAACAGAGGGATAGGAACCGAGATAGAAACAGAGGGATAGAAACAGAGGGATAGAAACAGAGAGATAGAAACAGAGAGATAGAAACAGAGAGATAGAAACAGAGGGATAGAAACAGAGAGATAGAAACAGAGGGATAGAAACAGAGGGATAGAAACAGAGGGATATAAACAGAGAGATAGAAACAGAGAGATATAAACAGAGGGATAGAAACAGACGGATAGAAACAGAGGGATATAAACAGAGAGATAGAAACAGAGAGATATAAACAGAGAGATATAAACAGAGGGATAGAAACAGAGGGATAGAAACAGAGGGATAGAAACAGAGGGATAGAAACAGAGGGATAGAAACAGAGGGATAGAAACAGAGAGATAGAAACAGAGGGATAGAAACAGAGGGATAGAAACAGAGGGATAGGAACAGAGGGATAGAAACAGAGGGATAGAAACAGAGGGATATAAACAGAGGGATATAAACAGAGGGATAGAAACAGAGGGATAGAAACAGAGGGATAGGAACAGAGGGATAGAAACAGAGGGATAGAAACAGAGGGATATAAACAGAGGGATAGAAACAGAGGGATAGAAACAGAGGGATAGAAACAGAGATAGAAACAGAGGGATAGAAACAGAGATAGAAACAGAGGGATAGAAACAGAGATAGAAACAGAGATAGAAACAGAGATAGAAACAGAGATAGAAACAGAGGGATAGAAACAGAGGAATAGAAACAGAGGAATAGAAACAGAGGGATAGAAACAGAGGGATAGAAAAAGAGGGATAGGAACAGAGGAATAGAAATAGAGGGATAGAAACAGAGGGATAGAAACAGAGGGATAGAAACAGAGGGATAGAAACAGAGATAGAAACAGAGGGATAGGAACAGAGATAGAAACAGAGGGATAGAAACAGAGGGATAGAAACAGAGATAGAAACAGAGGGATAGAAACAGAGATAGAAACAGAGGGATAGAAACAGAGGAATAGAAACAGAGGGATAGAAACAGAGGGATAGAAAAAGAGGGATAGGAACAGAGGAATAGAAACAGAGGGATAGAAACAGAGGGATAGAAACAGAGGGATAGAAACAGAGGGATAGAAACAGAGGGATAGGAACAGAGGGATAGGAACAGAGGGATAGAAACAGAGGGATAGAAACAGAGGGATAGAAACAGAGGGATAGAAACAGAGGGATAGAAACAGAGAGATATAAACAGAGGGATAGAAACAGAGGGATAGAAACAGAGGGATATAAACAGAGAGATAGAAACAGAGAGATAGAAACAGAGGGATAGAAACAGAGGGATAGAAACAGAGGGATAGAAACAGAGGGATATAAACAGAGAGATAGAAACAGAGAGATATAAACAGAGGGATAGAAACAGAGGGATAGAAACAGAGGGATAGAAACAGAGATAGAAACAGAGGGATAGAAACAGAGGGATAGAAACAGAGGGATATAAACAGAGAGATAGAAACAGAGAGATATAAACAGAAGGATAGAAACAGAGGGATAGAAACAGAGGGATAGAAACAGAGATAGAAACAGAGGGATAGAAACAGAGATAGAAACAGAGGGATAGAAACAGGGGGATAGAAACAGAGGGATAGAAACAGAGGGATAGAAACAGAGGGATAGAAACAGAGATAGAAACAGAGGGATAGAAACAGAGGGATAGAAACAGAGGGATAGAAACAGAGGGATAGGAACCGAGATAGAAACAGAGGGATAGAAACAGAGGAATAGAAACAGAGGGATAGAAACAGAGGGATAGAAACAGAGAGATAGAAACAGAGGGATAGAAACAGAGAGATAGAAACAGAGGGATAGAAACAGAGGGATAGAAACAGAGGGATAGAAACAGAGGGATATAAACAGAGGGATATAAACAGAGGGATAGAAACAGAGAGATAGAAACAGAGAGATAGAAACAGAGAGATAAACAGAGGGATAGAAACAGAGGGATAGAAACAGAGGGATAGAAACAGAGGGATAGAAACAGAGGGATAGAAACAGAGAGATATAAACAGAGGGATAGAAACAGAGGGATAGAAACAGAGAGATATAAACAGAGGGATAGAAACAGAGGGATAGAAACAGAGGGATATAAACAGAGGGATATAAACAGAGGGATATAAACAGAGGGATATAAACAGAGGGATATAAACAGAGGGATAGAAACAGAGAGATATAAACAGAGGGATAGAAACAGAGGGATATAAACAGAGGGATATAAACAGAGGGATAGAAACAGAGGGATAGAAACAGAGGGATATAAACAGAGGGATAGAAACAGAGGGATAGAAACAGAGGGATATAAACAGAGAGATAGAAACAGAGAGATATAAACAGAGGGATAGAAACAGAGGGATAGAAACAGAGGGATATAAACAGAGAGATAGAAACAGAGAGATAGAAACAGAGAGATATAAACAGAAGGATAGAAACAGAGGGATAGAAACAGAGGGATAGAAACAGAGGGATAGAAACAGAGAGATAGAAACAGAGGGATAGAAACAGAGAGATAGAAACAGAGGGATAGAAACAGAGAGATATAAACAGAGGGATAGAAACAGAGGGATATAAACAGAGGGATAGAAACAGAGAGATATAAACAGAGGGATATAAACAGAGGGATATAAACAGAGGGATAGAAACAGAGGGATAGAAACAGAGGGATAGAAACAGAGGGATATAAACAGAGGGATAGAAACAGAGGGATAGAAACAGAGAGATATAAACAGAGAGATAGAAACAGAGGGATAGAAACAGAGGGATATAAACAGAGAGATAGAAACAGAGGGATATAAACAGAGGGATAGAAACAGAGGGATAGAAACAGAGAGATAGAAACAGAGGGATAGAAACAGAGGGATAGAACCAGAGGGATAGAACCAGAGGGATAGAACCAGAGGGATAGAAACAGAGAGGTAGAAACAGAGGGATAGAAACAGAGGGATAGAAACAGAGGGATAGAAACAGAGATAGAAACAGAGGGATAGAAACAGAGGGATAGAAACAGAGAGATATAAACAGAGAGATAGAAACAGAGAGATAGAAACAGAGAGATAGAAACAGAGAGATAGAAACAGAGGGATAGAAACAGAGGGATAGAAACAGAGGGATATAAACAGAGAGATATAAACAGAGAGATAGAAACAGAGAGATAGAAACAGAGCGATAGAAACAGAGCGATAGAAACAGAGAGATAGAAACAGAGGGATAGAAACAGAGGGATAGAAACAGAGGGATAGAAACAGAGAGATAGAAACAGAGGGATAGAAACAGAGGGATAGAAACAGAGGGATATAAACAGAGAGATAGAAACAGAGGGATAGAAACAGAGGGATAGAAACAGAGGGATATAAACAGAGAGATAGAAACAGAGAGATATAAACAGAGAGATATAAACAGAGAGATATAAACAGAAGGATAGAAACAGAGGGATAGAAACAGAGGGATAGAAACAGAGGGATAGAAACAGAGGGATATAAACAGAGAGATAGAAACAGAGGGATAGAAACAGAGAGATATAAACAGAGGGATAGAAACAGAGGGATATAAACAGAGGGATATAAACAGAGGGATATAAACAGAGGGATAGAAACAGAGAGATATAAACAGAGGGATAGAAACAGAGGGATAGAAACAGAGGGATATAAACAGAGGGATAGAAACAGAGGGATAGAAACAGAGGGATATAAACAGAGGGATAGAAACAGAGGGATAGAAACAGAGAGATAGAAACAGAGGGATAGAAACAGAGGGATAGAAACAGAGGGATATAAACAGAGAGATAGAAACAGAGAGATAGAAACAGAGGGATAGAAACAGAGGGATAGAAACAGAGGGATAGAAAAAATAGTGTCATTTGAAACTCGTTAAGAGCATTCAGGTTGCCGAGGACATCATCACCTACTCCTTATTTGATTTGAGGAGAAGGTTGAGATTGTGTTATGTTCTCTAATGAGAGGAGAAGCGACCTGAAGCCCCGGAGAGAGGGTGCCTGTCTGCCACTTCAACTTGGTGACATTTTGTGCCCGCTCACAGTCAAACTCTAGAGAGAGCAAGGACAAGGTTGAGGATGATGTGCACTCTGCAGAGAATCTGGCAGGGCTACGGTGGAGTGGGTCTTACGTGGCATTCTTTTCAATGCTTCCTCAGTGTGTAGATCACAGTGACAGGACTAATGAGGTCAGTGTCATCAGGTCAGTGTCATCACTGTGCATACACTACGGAAGACATTGCATGGAGTATTCTGAATGTTTAAGTCTATGGCCAGAATATTTGTTTAGCATGATTAAATTGTAATTATTTCAAGTCTATCAGCAGGTAATCAGTGGCCTATTTGCTAAACGCTCAGGTTATTATGGAAGGTCATTTCCTGTCTTGGCAGTAGTCATAAACAAAAGACTAAATAAAATAATAATATTAGGTTTCTTTAATGTAGCCTACACAAGCCTATAAATGTTTATTTATTTATTTATTTCACCTTTATTTAACCAGGTGGGCAAGTTGAGAACAAGTTCTCATTTACAATTGCGACCTGGCCAAGATAAAGCAAAGCAGTTCGACACATACAACGACACAGAGTTACACATGGAGTAAAACAAACATACAGTCAATAATACAGTATAAAAAAGTCTATATACAATGTGAGCAAATGAGGTTACATGCTGTAGATAACGGCACACTAACTAGCTTGTATGCATTTGCTTGTAATAATAACCATAGAAATAGCCATTACAGCTATTATTTCCATTCAATACATGTTTCCCTAAAAAGGAAAGAGAAATCAGCCTTTCTCAAGAATGTATCCAATGACCTTGTGCATATCTATCCATCTTGTGAGTCCTGGCCTTCGTTTAGAGCCAGTGCTCTCTCTTTACATACAGTACCAGTCAAAAGTTTGGACACACCTACTCATTCAAGGGTTTTTCTTTATTTGTACTATTTTCAACATTGTAGAATAAGACATCAGAACTATGAAATAACACATATGGAGTCATGTAGTAACCCCAAACAAGTGCTAAACACATCAATTTTATATTTGAGATTCTTCAAAGTAGCCACCTTGCCTTGATGACAGCTATGCACGCTCTTTTTGTTATTTCATGGTGTTGATGTCTTCACTATTATTCTATAGTGTAGAAAATAGTCAAATAAAGAAACTTTTGACTGGTACTATATATTTATTTATTTATTTATATATATATTTATTTATTTATTTATTTTTTTACAATAAACAATAAAAAAATTCACATTTACATACATTTCCACAAACATTAATGACATCACACATGCTCACACCCACATGTTCCCACCATATCTACCCCCGTATCCATCCCCGATACTTGTAAGACTCTGCCCCATATGACTTCAAATGATGTTATGTTGTTTCTGTCTGTAGACAGATTGTTTTACATATTTAAATAACAAGGCATTGATTCTTCCCTCCTCTTCACGACGGAGTTTCATTTGACTTTCAGTATTTAAGTAATACTTTCTCTAATGTAAGTGAAGAAAATAATATTGCCCAGTCCATTGGGTATCTTACTAAGTCTTGAAATACTCACCATGTCTTCAAATATGCAGATAGATTGATTAAAAGTAAACTTACATTGGAAAACTTTTGACAGACAGCTTTCTAATTCTGCCCATAACGTTTTGACTTCATAGCACTCCCAGAAGGCATTAACTAGTGAGTCATTGCTAGTTTTACACTTAAGACATGACTCTGCTGTTGTCCTGTAGAATTTATGAATTTTGTCTCTCGTATGATAAATGATGTACATGATCTTTTTCTGACTCAAATAGAATTCCCTCAACATTGCTGTGATGTCCAAAATCTTTCGAAATGTCTTGATATCAAACATTTAAGTTGCATTTATTTGAAAATGTCTACATTGGTCAGTCCAAAATGGCATTTTAATTCTGTCAGTGCTCTCCTCACAGACAGCCTTTAGTCCAGGTTCTGTGGTGACTCCCTCCTCTGGATGATGTCATACACGGAGTGCCAATGCCCCCGCCGAAGAGCTGTGTACGTGTCATCAAACTCATCTGGGTCCGCATAGATATGTTCAACGTTTTCATAGTTGGGGGAGCTCTCCCTCCTACTGACATCTAGATGAGCGCCATCATTATTGACAGTTTGGACGTTCATTCTAATATCATGCCCTCCCACGTTTCTCCTTTTCAGTGTGCTAAAGGTAAAGACCAGAAGAGCTGCGACAGTCAGGAGAACCACCACCACCAGAACAAAAATTAACACAGACACTGGTCCTTCAGTGACGGTGAGTGTAGCTTCCAGGGAGGGTAACTTCTCCTGACCAATCAGTGCACAGGAGTAGCTACCTGCATCCTCACTGCTGACTGTGTGGATTGTTATGTAACCTTTTTCACCATTTGGGCTGGTTATGCGTTGTCCGTCTTTGTACAAGATGAAGCCCCCAAAGCCTTGCGGAAGACCACACTGGGTATGACACCAGATCGACACAGAGGCTCCTTGGTCCACGACGTCAGGATATACATGCACATATAAGTCTGTGACAGACAGGGAGACCGCTGGCGAATTGAAGTATGTCCCTTGCGTTTTTAACAGGAACCTGTACTTGGACGAGTCGCTCTTTCTCAAATCTGTGATTCTCAGGGTGCAGTCACTACCGTTGCCACGATATTCCACACGACCCACATACTCCGGGTGCCGAGTCAGATCTTCAGGCTCCATTCTGAGATCTGTACTATTCACCCAAAGTGTCTCTGAGATATTGAGACCTCTGGGGAATGTGTAAGTGCAAGGTAGGTCTACATATGACCCAGGGAAGCCACAGATTGTCTTGGGGGTGTAACTCACATCCAAACAGTTTCTTTGTAGACACACTGCAGGAGCACGGAGATCCTCATAGCCCTTTATAGCACAGGAGTAGCTGCCTGTATACCTACTATTGAATGAGTTGAGGGACAGGTTGAAGGTGTTGGTGTATGGAACCATTTTAGCGTTCTTGTACCAGATGTAGGTGGGGTCATCACTCAGAGTGCAGTTAGTGGTACAGGTCAGTTTCACCCTCTGTCCATTTGTCACAGAATCCTTCTTTATCTGCAGACTTGTGACAATCAACTTGATTCCAGGTACACTATTTATCCATCCAGAGGACTCTGCCTTAAATCTAAAGCGGTAGACACCCTCATCACTCTTTCTAATATCTCTTATTTCAAGGAAAGATCTGCCACCAAACGTCAAACGACCTTTATATTCTGGGTCTGTGGAGAGGTCCTCAGGTATAGTCTTGTCCCTCCATTTCCACATCTGTTTTTTTTTAAACCAGTAGAGGTGTTGGTATTTAATTTTGGTATTTGTTTGATGGAGGCATCTTACTTTCACAGTTTGTCCCTGTAATGCACAGATAGTCAACTTTGCACAGGTGAAATTCACCATGTTCACAGACAGAAGACCTGGTATGAAGAGAAACAGTCCAAAAAGCGTTCTTCCTGTCAGTGTCATGGGGATCTCTGCAGTTACCTATAGTGTAGAGGCAATAACATCATAGATATAATGAATCAAGTATTTGATGAAGATTTTAGCATGAAATGTTTGCCTCATATTACTCAATATTTGTTCTAACCCAAACTACTCTAGAGCCCAAAAGCGACTTTGACCTCAATGTCAACAAACTTTTCCAGAAGTTGAAAAGCTAGCTTTTTGACAAATGGGATCAGAAGTCTTGGGGTTTTAAGCTGTGTGAATTGAGAGAAATGTAATTAGTGAAGTAAATAATCACAAAGATACTTACACTTTGGAAAAGATGCTCAACGGATATCTTCAAAATGTCTGGCAGCACACAATTGAACGAAATATAACTGTGAAGATGTTTCTTAATAAACGGAGGCAGGACATGTTGCTGATACACATGTCACCCAGTTCCTTCCCTTTAAGACACATTGGTGGTGTGATGACTATATAAGGCAAAGAACAGAATCTGACTAACTTTATATGGGATACCTGACACTGTTGGCTAAGACAAATGTAGCTGAAACATTTCAAATCACTTCTGTTACAGCTCTATGTTACGGTGGGATACACCTTTAACATCTCTATTGGTTAGGTAAATGACCCCCCCCTTTTATCCCCTGAGAATTACAATCTAATATTTCACACTGTCATCTCAGTGTTGGTTTTCATATATTTCACAATCAGGAAGAGGTTGCTTAAACTAACAACAAACTAACAAAGGAGAGTGATAAGGGGATGTGGGGGAAATGAATTGGTACAGTAGATGACACAACTTGACATTGACCAATAAAGCTCCACCAACATGGTAGCACGTCCAAAAGACAAATGTTGTACTACAGAAAAGTTATGGTTCTGACGATTTTATACCAATGCAATTTGACAGGATTTGATACAGCAGCCTCATCCAGCAACCTTGACAAATAAAGTGATACAGTATTGACAGCATCTCAAACACTAAGCAGTGATGAGGGAAAACAAGTGATAAAGGTTCAGGCGTTTGAATGTTAATATGAGAAAAGCCAAATACCATGCATCTGCACAGTAGTAATAAGGAAGCACTTTTGATTTCTCCAAACAAAACCATGTTTGTATGAGATAGCCTCTCCATCCGTCTTCTATCCCAGAGGTAGCTGTTTATACTCTGATGAATATACATCATATTACCTGAGACAAGGAGATGAGAAAACCCATTAAAGGGCTCATGTCATGGGAAATGATGGAGCCTGGAAATAGAGGGACCAGAGGACAGGTTTGAAATGGCTCAATCTCAGGCAATTATTTCTTTGCAGATTGCACCGCATGCATATCGTATGAGATCAAATGCTGGGGACCATGTTTTGTTTGTGTAGATGGATATTTGAATTGCTGAACAGATCCAGCCACTCTGAGGGCGGTCCATTCCCCAGGCTGAGCGAAAACCACAATGCTAAAGCACGGAGATCCAATTGTACAGTAGACTCATCTCTCTTCAAGCTAATCAATTCTGTACATCTAACGATACAATTCTAGGGTTGCACAATTCCTCAGTTTTACTAGATAGCTTCAGAATGTGAGATCTTAGTTCGCTTGTGAGTTATTCCTTTTACAAATAGGCCAATATAACTTGCCTCCGTTATACTGTATATGAACTGGGAACTCCATGATGTATTCTACATTGATATTCCATAATGTGAGCACTCACTCATAAGTACTTTGCTGGGCAATGTCAAGTCAGGTTTGCAGCATCTCTTCAGTGGCCCTTGAAGGATGTGAAAGCTGTTCGCTGCCACGGGCAACTCCACACTAATTTCCCCACCCTAAGCACTTGCTAGGTTCCTAGAATAGATAATGAAGTTTTCTTCTTTTTCGAAAGAGAGAAATTAAATCACATCACTGGTTAACAGTTGGGGCTGATTCATCACATTAAAACAGAGATTATTCTGATGAATTCAGTTCCCTTTTCTTTCTTGTCTTTCATCAGGCGATGGTAATTCAATCCCTTTCTTCAGTCAGCTCATCTAAGGCATAACCAAGATCATTTGCGAGCCATCTTCTCTAGCCATCTTGTCTCTATGCACTCGGAGGTCTACACAAAAGACCACTGACGACCCCAGTATAGCTCATATGAGTCTTTCTGTGGAATATTGCACGTTGAATACTGCAGTGCCTCTTTCTTTGCCTAATCATTCCTTATGTGCACATATGTTTTGTAAATGGATTATAATAGGTTTTCAGAACAGAATGTGAATCCTTGTGTGCATGACAATAGAGAAATGTGCATAACGCCTTCTTTGTTGCTCAATTATTCTTCTAACTTGCGTGTATGTAGGCTATCAGGAAACAGATGGGACACCTACGCCTTGGAATTAGCATCAGAAATTCCCTATCAGCACCTCTGGCACAAAAACTTTAGGGAAGCACAGTCAAACAGGCAGGACTTAAACCGGGCCATCAGAAATGTAATACAGGAGTTTAGTAGCATTCAAGGGTTATTATGTTTGTTGCAATCTTTCTGTGGTTTTATGTATGATCAAATCTGCAGCAAGTACTCGTTGGTATAAAGACCCAGTGCAGTCAAAAACGTGATTCTCAAGTGTTTTATATATATTATTTGGACACTATGAGCTTGGAATAATACTGTGAAATTGTGAAAATGATGATAATGCACTTTTATTGTAAGAGCTGTTTGAAATTACAGCCTGAAATTGCAGTTTTGGCTTGCCTGGTGACATCACCAGGTGATAAATGAGTTGACCCCTGTAGGTTCAAGCCCTTAGATTACAATATTTACTAAAGCTAACATGTATCCTTATTTTAAGATGGTCATAAAATGTATAATTTTAGGACCACTTTAGGTATATACAATACCAGTCAAAAGTTTGGACACACCTACTCATTCAAGGGTTTATCTTTATTTTTACTATTTTCTACATTGTAGAATAATAGTGAAGACATCAACTATGAATCATGTAGTAACCGAAAAAGTGTTAAACAAATCACAATATATTTTTTATTTGAGATTCTTCAAAGTAGCCACCCTTTGCCTGGATGACAGCTTGGCACTCTCTCAACCAGCTTCATGAGGTAGTCATCTGGAATACATTTCAATTAACAGGTGGGCCTTGATAAAAGTACATTTGTGAAATGTCTTTCCTTCTTAATGGATTTGAGCCAATCAGTTGTGTTGTGACAAGGTGGTATACAGAAGATAGTCATGTTTGATAAAATACCAAGTCCATATTATGGAAAGAACAGCTCAAATAAGCAAAGAGAAATGGCAGTCCGTTATTACTTTAAGACATGAAGGTCAGTGAATGCGGAACATTTGAAGAACTTTGAAAAATTCTTCAAGTGCAATCGCAAAAACCATCAAGCGCTATGATGAAACTGGATATAATGAGGACCGCCACAGGAAAGGAAGACTCAGATTTACCTTTGCTGAAGAGAAAAGTTCATTAGAGTTACCAGCCTCAGAAATTTCAGCCCAAATAAATGCTTCACAGAGTTCAAGTAACAGACATCTCAACATCAACTGTTCAGAGGTGACTGTGTGAATCAGGCCTTCATGGTCGAATTGCTACAAAGAAACCACCACAAAAGGACACAAATGAGAAGAAGAAACTTGATTTGGCCAAGAAACATAAGCAATAGACATTAGACTGGTGGAAATCCGGCCTTTGGTCTGATGAGTCCAAATTTGAGATGTTTGGTTCCAACCGCCGTGTCTTTGTGAGACACAGAGTAGGCGAACGGATGATCTCTGCATTTGTGGTTCCCACAGTGAAGCAAGGAGAAGCTGTGATGGTGTGGGGGTGCTTGACACTGTCTGTGACACTGTCTGTGATTTATTTAGAATTCAAGGCACACTTAACCAGTATGACTACCACAGCATTCTGCAGCAATATGCCATACCATCTGGTTTGGGCTTAGTGGGACTATGATTTGTTTTTCAACTTGACAATAACCCAACACACCTCCAGGCTGTGTAAGGGCTATTTGACCAAGAAAGAAAGTGATGGAGGGCTGCATCAGATGACCTGGACTCCACAATCATCCAAACTCAACCCAATTGAGATGGTTTGGGATGAGTTGGACTGCAGAGTAAAGGATCAACTGTCCATCCTGTCTCCCTGTAGAGCTGTCTTAGGCGTCTCACAGTACGGATATTGCAATTTATTGCCCTGGTCACATCTGCAGTCCTCATGCCTCCTTGCAACATGCCTAAGGCACGTTCACGCAGATGAGCAGGGACCCTGGGCATCTTACTTTTGGTGTTTTTCAGAGTCAGTTGTGTCAGTAGTGTCCGAAGTTTTCATAACTGTGACCTTAATTGCCTACCGTCTGTAAGCTGTTAGTGTCTTAACGACCGTTCTACAGGTGCATGTTCATTAATTGTCAATGGTTCATTGAACAAGCATGGGAAGCAATGTTTAAACCCCTTACAATGATGATCTGTGAAGTTATTTGGATTTTTACAAATGATCTTTGAAAGACAGGGTCCTGAAAAAGGGACACTTCTTTATTTGCTGACTTTATATATTATTTTTTATTGACCTGCTGTAGCCCATAGGATAACACATTCATAAATGACAAAGCAGACCGTCAAAAAATGTATTATAAGGAATAAGGTACTGGGTTACCATCAGAAGACTCCCCTGAAGCCTGTGTGCACTGAAGAGCAGAACAACCAACACCTCCATGTTCACGAGAGTCTCCCCTTTTGGTGACATATGAGGGTGTAGCTCCAACGGTTCGGTCTGGACAGTCAGTTTTGTGAGAAGACCTCTTCGAAAAGAGGTAGCCCATGACAGAATTCAGACAACTGCCGAAAAGCTTGCAGATGTCATAGAGCCAAACAACCAAGGCTGTCGTGTACGTGAGAGTCTCATCTGTGGATGGTGGTGACTTTTTAGTTTGTAGCTCCCACAGTTTGGGTTTTACAGCCGATTCCGTGACCATGTTCTTGTCTGGTTCCTCTCATGTGTAGAAAAAGGTCGCTTTCACAAGCCCCATGTTATGAAATAGACGCAACATTTATATATGTGGAAAGAGGGAATCAGGGAGATGACCAAGAACCCAATGCTCACTCTGACAGAGCTCCAGAGTTCATCTCTGGAGATGGGAGAACCTTCCAGAAGGACAACTATCTCTGCAGCACTCCACAATCAGGCCTTTATGGTAGAGTGGCCAGACGGAAGCCACTCTTCAATAAAAGGCACATGACAGCCCACTTGGAGTTTGCCAAAAGGCACCTAAAGGACTCTCAGACCATGAGAAACAAGATTCTCTGGTCTGGTGAAACCAATATTGAACTCTTTGGCCTGAATGCCAAGCGTCACGTCTAGAAGAAACCAGGCACCATCCCTACGGTGAAGCATGATGGTAGCAGCATCATGCTGCTGGGACTGGGAGACTAGTCAGGATCAAGGGAAAGATGAATGAAGCAAAGTACAGATAGATCCTTGATGAAAACCTTCTCCAGTGCGCTCAGGTCGTCAGACATGGGGCGAAGGTTTACCTTCCAACAGGACAACGACCCTAAGCACACAGCCAAGACAATGCAGGAGTGGCTTCGGGATGAGTCTCTGAATGTCTTTGAGTGGCCTAGCAAGAGCCCGGACTTGATCCCAATTTAATTTCTCTGGAGAGATTTGAAAATAGCCGTGCAGAAATGCTCCCTATCCAACCTGACAGAGCTTGAGAGGTTCTGCAGAGAAGAATGGGAGAAACTCCCCAAATACAGGTGTGCCAAGCTTATAGCGTCATACCCAAGAAGACTGAAGGCTGTAATTGCTGTCAAACGTGCTTCAACAAAGTACTGAGTAAAGGGTCGGAATACACATGCAAATATGATATCAGTTTTTTATTTTTTATAAATTTGCAGAAACTTCTGAAAACCTGTTTTTGCTTCGTTATTATGGGGTATTGTGTGTAGATTTATGAGGGGGGATGACAAGTTAATCCATTTTAGAATAAGGCTGTAATGTAAAATAATGTGGAAAAAGTCAAGAGTTCTGAATACTTTCCAAATGCACCGTATATAAAACACAGGAAATCATGTTTTGACTGCACTGGGCCTTTATCTAGCTAGACAAGGAATATCTGGCATTGGAACCCTTTTCATGTAGAAGGCAGCCGAATTAATCTAGCCTATGAGTAATGTAGCCTATTAGTCAGATACAGTACATGTAAAGCAATGGATTTCATGGAAAGGTCATTATCGAGGAAGAGGTGGTAGGCAAGGAATTAAACGAGATGACATGAGCAATATAAATATTAATGTAATACTTTTATTTTTCTTTGTTCTTAGTTATGATGCCTAAATTCATTTCTCAAGTTCACCTTCTGGTTTGAAATGGCTTTGACTAAAAATAATTGAATAGCACTGATAAGAATCAAGGATCAATCTGCTATAAGAGTCAAATCATCTGTGGCTCAATCCGAAATGAGGAAATCAAGCTGAAATGTTTCTTTCTTTGGTCCTATTTCTCTAACCATCCTGGGCACCAACAGAGAGCTTTAGCCATCTCTCTGGTCTCAGTCTCCAGACGCACAAACGGGTCAATGATCTATTAAGGTAGACTCGCCTTGGATATGATCTGGTCATTTAGGTGTCTGTGTGATCAAGCAGTGCCTCACTAATGTAAAATGTACACACCCTCTGTGATACACCATCTCCTGTCTTCTAGTCAAGGCCATGGTAGACACACATTAGGTCATTTTGTTATTCCTAATGATAACAAATAGCTTAGTGGGTTGCAACATGCTGCCTGTGAGGGTAACTGGTGTGTGTGGCTACAGAGCTCTATTGTTATATAATCTAACAAATGTAAACACGTGGCATTGGCACTTGGATTGGAACTGGTGTGTTGGTCAGAAGATGTGAAAATATAGCTCTCTGGCCACGCACACCAGTGGAGAGTTTGGCATCGAAATAAAGATGCATGAGGAGAAGAGTACCCCATACCTACTATACAATATGGTGTAGGATCTTTGATGTTATGGGGTTATTTTGCTTTTACTGGTGCTGGGGCCCTTGTTAAGGTCAACAGCATCTTGAACTTTACCCAGTACCGGGAAATATTTGACAAAAACCTGGTTGCCTCTGCCAGGAGGCTAAAACTTTTCCACAACTGGATCTTCCAGCAAGATAATAACCCCAAGCACGCATCAAAATCCACAAAGAAATTGTTAATTGGCCACAAAATCAACATTTTGCAATGTCCAGCTCAGTCTTCGGACTTGAAACCCATTGAAAACCTGTGGTTTGAATTGAAGAGGGCCGTCCAAAGCGCAGATGAAGGATATCAAGGATCTGGAAGGATTCTGTGTGGAGGAATGGTCTTAGATCTGTCCCAATGTGTTCTCCAACTTATGAAATCTTTTTTTTTTAAATACTGGCAAGGTGAGGTATTGAAAGGTATTGAAAACAGAGGTGTTAATACCCTTTTGAATTGTTTTATGCATTCTTGTTGCAAGAAAAGTATATTACATTTTATCAGAGCTAACCGTTTGCCATGCTGGAACCAATGTTAAATTAAAGAACAATCATATCAAAGTTGTTTTATTTTGTGACATCATGAAAGACCAATATAACTGTAACTCTGGAAGTGTACATTCCTCAGTTTTTAGCGTTGCATCGGAATGTTGCATAATGCATATGATTAAATATGAAAGTATTTGTGAGAAGATGTAATGTGATGTTAGCCTTCTAAACAAGGTAATTGTTTTCATATGAAGTCTGAAACGAGTCAGTGGCCACACCCAGTGAGCACAGACATTATACCCAAACCTCATGGAACGCCCCTTTACACAGAGTTAATAAAAGGGCACTCCTGTGAGTGTTTATGTAGTAGTCTGTGTGATTATTTCGTTAGTTAGTAAATAAATAATTAAGACAATGTGTATATCGCTGATTCAGAATTTATGTTAGAGAGTTTGCAACATTCAGAATATGACTGATGAGGTAATAATAAGTGACTGTAATCAATAAGATGAAAATATCTGAAGAGAGTTAAATTTGTGAAATAATAACTCTTTAAACATTTTCCTGTGGTGTCCCGACTTCCTAGGTAATTCCTATTCTGTGATTTGTTTCATAATTACACATAGATAATTGATTTGATCATGTAACAGTCTTCACACTTAATGAACAGCAAACGTTACGACAACAGTATCTATGGCTCTGTTACTTGTTTTACAAGTGGACATCGCAGTCTTTCCCATGAGCATTCATTCAATCCGGCTGCATAGTTCCATATGGTAGGACTGAAAGTTGCTCCTGAGTGCAGAGCCTGTTTTCTTTCTACCATCCCTTAGTTGCTGTGAAAGATGATCCCAGATCTTTTTGACATGGTTGAGTATCATGCCTCCCAGCCCTCGGTCCTGGCCGGGTTCTTCTGCCATAAGAGATCTCAATGACTAGTGAGATGACACAGCTGGATATTACCATATTTTATTTTCACTTTCCCTTCATGCGACACATGAGACTTCCCGGGTCTTCTCTCACACTGTGCCACTCCAGCTCTTCCAATTGGAGGTGTGTTCGGCGGTCATCCGGGCAAAGCTGATTGCTCCTGGTGAGGAATATAAACCCATCAGTATTTTAATGGAGTGCCAGAGAGACAGATGTGCCACTCGCTCCAAACTGTTGCCTACATGATTTATTTGGTCTCCAGCGGAACTGAACCCAGGTAAGCATAGCCGCAGTAAGCAGTTTGGGGGTGGGAGTGCTGCCCAGACGGGGAGGTGGGTACTGAACCCAAGTAAGCATAGAAGCAGTTTGGGGGTTGGGCTGGTGTGCCGACAGGAAGGGAAAAAACAACAACAAAAAATGCCTGCACTGAAGACACCTATATCGTCTGCTAATACAGTAAAGGCCCAGTGCACTACTTTGTAAAAAAAAATATAATTTAAAAAATAACAAATAAATGTTTTTATTACAATTTTTCTATGACAATTTTTGAGGCGGTGCTACAGCACCCTCAGCACCCCTACTTGCCGCGGCTATGCAGGTAAGTAACTCTTGGTGCGTGGTGAGGAAGCCATCGTCATAGAAACAGTCTCTGGTGCTGTAGGTCTGGAGGGAATCAAAATGGGGGGTCCTTATGGCATGGGCAATGTTGGAGTGTGAAAATGAGTAGGAGGGTGAGACAGACCAGAGAGAGATCAATAGATATGGAGACGATGTTTCTATAATGTAAGGACATTTCTCATAGGATTAAGGCCTAACGTTGTAGGGTTACAGGAACATTTTCTTAACATTGTCACGATAAAAATGTGATCACAATAGTAATGTTTTCTGGGATACACAATGTTCTGAAACCTCAAAGTTCCTTCTCGTTACACCAAAGGTGATACTTCTCTTGTGCGTTGGAGAATGAATGGTCAATTATAATGTAGGGTCGATGTCGTATTGACTGGAATTGTGTAGCCCCATCTAATGGTCCTGTACCTCTCCTCCCCATAAAGCTGAAATATTGAGATACATGTACTTACTGTTACTTAATTCTTTACATGTGGACATGTGAATTCCCTCTTTTTGATAGAATTTATCTCATTGCTTAAACATTAATTTAAGTAGTCAATATATAGACTAACATGGGCCCATTTGGTCCCATAGCATACCATGATGCATCTCATTTACAATATCTTCAGTTAGAATTGAATTCAGTGCATTAGGTGGGGAAAGTAGACAGATAACACCCAGTGTAGTTTGAACTGCATTTAGCACAGAAGCACCTCTAGCAATTGAATTAATGAGGGGGAGAAACACATTTCACCAAACAAAGGGAATAAACACGAAATCGCTCCTCATTCTCTCCTATTTGTGCAGTATGAAGCCAAACTGTTGCTTAAGTTGGCGCCATAAGAGGAAACTGTACGAGGCATATGTGTGGGACGATGAAGGTTAGGTGAAGAAAGCTGTCGGGCTTTCATGTCTCCTGTGTTACCGGCGTGTTGGATATCAATGTTTTCCAGCTGAAGAAATAGGGAAATAAAAATGGACTCTGTGGGAATGTTTTACGTTTCCAATGGTTGGTTTTGTGTGCCAGTGAGATTTATTCACAGTGAAATACCCTCTATGTTCTGTTGGCATGTCTAGGAGATTGATGGTCTTGTTTTGGTTTTAATTTCTCAACAGCAGTGATCTTAAAAATAGGATTTGTTTTGAATAATCAATGACAACAGGATAAAACATGATGATCATCATAAGAAAGGGGCTACAGGTGCATCTACTGTATATCACATAATGCTAAAATACATGGATTTCAGTTCATTCTCCAGTCCATTCTCTATGCCATTTTATTCTCTAGGCTGCTATATTTTGGATGTTCGAGACACTCTGCACTGTTGTGAGTAAACATGTCCAAAACAGCTAACAGCCAAGATAGTGTATTGATTTGGACCTTGCTTGTGTAATTAAGATAGCTTTGGGCATTGATCTCTCTCTCTCTCTCTTTCTCTCTTTCATGAACAGTGGTCATCATAACAACTGTACATAGTTCACCTGCTGTAGGGCTGAGTTCCCTCCGGAAAAATTCCCCTCGACTTCAAACCAATAAACTTGATATCATCAGCTACCCCTAGGTAGAGATTATCATTTTGTTTCGCTCTTGATTTTCTTCCACATCTTAATGGCTCTCCTTGTGACTTTCTGCCAGGACTTTAAGCATTATCCCGAAAGCCAACCGCATAAAATAAATTAATTTAATTGATCTCATACAGTGCATTCGGAAAGTATTCAAACCCCTTCACTTTTCCACATTTTGTTACATTACAGCCTTATTCTAAAATTGATAAAATTGTTTTTCCCCCTCATTGAGGTACACACAATACCCAATAATGACAAAGCAAAAACAGATTTTTAGATTTTATTGTAAATGTATAAAAAATGTCAAATGAAATATCATATTTACATCAGTATTCAGACCCTTTACTCAGTACTTTGTTGAAGCACCTTTGGCAGCAATTATGCCTAGAGTTTTCTTGGGTATGACGCTACAAGCTTGGCACACCCTGTATTTGTGGAGTTTCTCCCATTCTTCTCTACAGATCCTCTCAAGCACTGTCAGGTTGGATGGGGAGAATTGCTGCACAGCTATTTTCAGGTCTCTCCAGAGATGTTTGATCAGGTTCAAGTCCGGGCTCTGGCTGAGCCATTCAAGGACATTCAGCGACTTGTCTCGAATCCACTCCTGCGTTGTCTTTGGCTGTGTTAGGGTCGTTGTCCTGTTGGAAGGTGAACCTTCGCCGCAGTCTAGTCCTGAGCGCTCTGGAGCAAGTTTTCATCAAAAATCTCTCTGTACTTTGCTCCGTTCATCTTTCTCTCGATCCTGGCTAGTCTTCCAATGCTAGCTGCTGAAAACATCCACACAGCATGATGCTGCCACCACCATGCTTTACCTAGGGATGATGTCAGGTTTCCTCCAGACGTGACACTTGGCATTCAGGCCAAAGAGTTCAATATTGGTTTCATCAGAACAGAGAATCTCAGTGGGCTGTCATGTGCTTTTAACTGAGGAGTGGCTTTAACTGAGGACTGGCTTCCCTTTACCATAAAGGGCTGATTGGTGGAGTACTGCAGAGTCCTTCCTTCTGGAAGGACAACCATCAGAGGAAGAAATGCAGAGGAACTCTGGAGCTCTGTCAGAGTGACCATAAGGTTCTTGGTCACCTCCCTGACCAAGGCCCTTCTCCCCAGATTGCGCAGTTCTTGGTGATTTCAAACCTCTTACATTTAAGAATGATGGAGGCCACTGTGTTCTTGGGGACCTTCAATGCTGCAGAAATGTTTTGGTCCCCTTCCCCAGATCTGTGCCTTGACACAATCCTGTTTCAGAACTCTACGGACAATTCCTTCGACCTCATGGCTTGGTTTTTGCTTTGTCATGCACTGACAGCTGTGGGGCCTTATATAGACAGGTGTGTGCCTTTTCAAATCAAGTCCAATCAATTGAATTTACCACAGTTGGACTCTACAAATCAACTTGTAGAAACATCTCCAAGATGATAAATGGAAACAGGATGCATCTGAGCTCAATTTTGAGTCTCATAGCAAAGGGTCTGAATACTTGTGTTAAAGGTATTTCCGATTTTTATTTTGAATACATTTGCAAAAATGTCTGAAAACCTGTTTTCACTTTGTCATTATCAATATTGTGTGTAGATTGAGCAGGGGGAAAAATGTTTTAATCCATTTTAGAATAATGTTGTAATGTAACAAAATGTGTTAAAAGTCTAGGGGTCTGAATACTTTCCGATAAGAGGGTCTATCAAATTCGTATTCATTATTGAATTATATGAAATGCTTGACGCTTCTGAGTGTGGGTGGGTACCGTGTGTCAAATGTTAACAGTGTTTACCTCTCTAGAGCCAGGCCAAGCTACTGTGTTAATCAAAGCCAGAGGCAGATACAAGTACGCAATCCAATTTAAAGCAAATGCTTGAGGAGAAAGCATGAAGGGAAACATATTGAAATATATTCCTGTATTTCATTGAGGTACGCTACTATGGGCGGGTAATAGGAGTCCCAGGGTACGTCTCACAGGCCTATATTATCAAATCAAATGGCATTTTATTTGTCACATGCGCTGAATACAACAGGTATTACCATGAAATGCTTACTTACAAGCCCTTAATTAACCAACATCGCAGTTCAAGAAATAGAGTTAAGAAAATATGTTCTAAATAAACCAAAGTAAAAAATGAAATACAAAGTAACACAATAAGATTACAACAATAGGTACTCACACGCACCAACGGACATAGTAACAATAATCGACCCCACCATGATGAACAAAGGGCACAAATATACCATTACAATCAGTGGGAATAGGGGCCAAGTGTGCGCAATGAAAGTTCCAATGGGACATCGGTCTCGAGGACGATCACAGGAACGCAGTGCGGGTCGATCAGGACCCGATGCAGCTGCCGAAGTTGCGTCAGACAGGCCAGTTATGGCTGCTGAAGTTGCGTTGTTAGACGACCAGTCACAGTCAGTGTCACGTTGGTATAAGGGGATCGGGAGACAGGTGCAGGAATGCGTAATAGTGGTTTTTATTTACCCAAATTACAGCGTGTCATGTAAAAGCACGGGGACAAAGACCAAACAAACACGTACACAAAACACAAGGTTGAAACCCAAACAAAAGAGAGAGGAGTAACTCAATAAATACACCGGGGCGAGATCCGTAACATACACAATGATTCTACACATGAGGAGACCCGTAATCATATGCGCAATCAATGTGGCACGAAAGCCAAAACAACACAGCACAGCACAGCACAGGTACTCACATGACCAATGGACATTGTAACAATAACCGACAGCCCAAAGGAAACCAAAGGGCACATTTATGCAATTGCAATCAGGGAAATGGGGACCAGGTGTGGAACATTTCTGGGATCTTTTATTTCAGTTCATAAAACATGGAACCAACACTTTACATGTTGTATTTATATTTTTGATCAGTGTAATTTGATTATAAATCAAACCCAAGCTCTCAAAAAGGAGACGGCATTTGATCAAGCTTCTTAACCTCTTGACACCACAGAAATGGGCGTGCTTTACAAGGGGCGCCTTAATGCACTCCAAGAACAAAATAAAATGTATTTTAGAGGTGAATTGCTTATCAAAACTATTAATTAACTTTTTAGTCATTTAGCAGACTGTACTGTACAAACTTTCATTTCAATCTGCTTCGTAACTTAAATCTTAACTCATTTTTACAAAATTTCTACCAGCATGTTACGTGTGCAACCAGAGGGAAAAGAAACTCTAGACAACCTTTACTCCACACAGAGAGACATATACAAAGCTCTCCCCCACCCTCCATTTGGCAAATCTGACCATAATTCAATCCTACTGATTCCTGCTTACAAGCAAAAACTAAAACAGGAAGTACCAGTGACTCGGTCAATACGGAAGTGGTCAGATGAAGTCCTACTACACTGGCTCTGACGCTCGTCGGATGTGGCAGGGCTTGCAAACTATTACAGACTACAAAGTAAAACACAGCCGCGAGCTACTCAGTGACGCGAGCCTACCAGACGAGCTAAATGCCTTTTATGCTCGCTTCGAGGCAAGCAACACTGAAGCATGCATGAGAGCACCAGCTGTTCCGGATCATGCTTTCCGTAGCCAATGTGAGCAAGACCTTTAAATAGGTCAACTTTCACAAGGCCTCAGGGCCAGACGGATTACCAGGGCGTGTCCTTAGAGTATGCGCGGACCAACTGGCAAGTATCTTTACTGACATTTTCAACCTCTCCCTGATTGAGTCTGTAATACCTACATTTTTCAAGCAGACCCCCATAGTCCCTGTGCCCAAGAATGCGAAGGTAACCTGCCCAAAATGACTAGCGCCCCGTAGCACTCACTTCGGTAGCCATAAAATGCTTTGAAAGGCTGGTCATGGCTCACATCAACACCATCATCCCGGAAACCCTAGACCCACTCCAATACGCATACCGCCTGAACAGATCCACAGATGACGCAATCTCAGTCGCACTCCACACTGCCCTTTCCCACCTGGACAGAAGGAACACCTATGTGAGAATGCTGTTCATTGACTACAGATCAGCATTCAACACCGTAGTGCCCAAAAAGCTCATCACTAAGCTAAGGACCCTGAGATTAAACACTTCCCTTTGTAACTGGATCGTGGACTTCCTGACGGGCCGACCCCCAGGTGATAAGGGTAGGCAACAACCCATCTGCCAAGTTGATCCTCAACACGGGGGCTCCTCAGCGGTGTTTGCTTAGTCCACTCCTATACTCCCTGTTCACCCACGACTGTGTTGTCAAGCACGACTCCAACACCATTGTGTTTGCTAACGACACAACAGTGGTAGGCCTGATCATCAATAACGATGAGACAGCCTATTGTCACGGATCCCTCCGAAACTGTGTCATTACACATCCCAGAATATTCCTTATGCACAAAAAGCTTATTTCTCTCTAATGCTGTGCACAAATGTGTTTATATCCCTGTCAGTGACCATTTATCCTTTGGCAAGAAACTCCATCCACCTGACAGGTGTGACATATCAAGAAGCTGATTAAACAGCATGATCATTACACAGGTGCACCTTGTGCTGGGTGAAATAAAAGGCCATTCTAAAATTAGCCGTTTTAGCAAACCACAGGTTTGGCATTGTGTGGGCGTCGTGAACAGAGTGCCCCATGGTGGCGTTGGGGTTATGGTATAGACAGACATAAGATATGAACAACGAACACAATTGCATTTTATCAATGGCAATTTGAATGCACAGAGATACCGTGACGAGATCCTGAGGCCCATTGTCGCACCATTCATCCGCCGCCATCACCTCATGTTTCAGCATGATATTGCACGGCCCCATGTCGCAAGGATCTGTACACAATTCCTGGAAGCTGAAAATGTCCCAGTTCTTCCATGGCCTGCATACTCACCAGACATGTCACCCATTGAGCATGTTTGGGATGCTCTGGATGGACGTGTACGACAGCGTTCCTGCCAATATCTTACAACTTCACACAGCCATTGAAGAAGAGTGGGAAATCATTCCACAGGCCACAATAAACAGCCTAATTAACTCTATGTGAAGGAGATGTGTCGCGCTGCATGAGGCAAATGGTGGTCACACCAGATACTGACTGGTTTTCTGATCCATGTCTCTACATTTCTTTTAAGGTATCTGTGACCAGCAGATGCATATCTGTTTTCTCAGTCATGTAAAATCCATAGATTAAGGCCAAATGAATTCATTTCAATTTGACTGATTTCCTTATATGAACTGTAACTCAGTACAATTGTTGAAATTGTTGCATGTTGCATTTATATTTTTTGTTCAGTATATGTGAATGTTTGCCACATTTGAAGGAGGGAGACACCATAGGGCAAATGTTAACAGAGGTTCCCTCTCTCTACAGACGGGATCCGGTACTAGGTTTAAATCAATGTGAGAGGCTGATACAATATGCAATTAATTTCACAGTAACAGAAGGGGGGACATGAAAAGCGAAGCATATTGAAATGCATTTCTGTTTACTGTATTTAATTAGACAGGGTTCCCACATCGCAAGAGATGAGTGCTGTTTTGATTAACAGTCTGATGAAATAATAAAATGGCATACACCTTCATAGTATGACACATTTCATTTATACTCCACTATGCCACTGTAACAACTTACAGCTTTGTACTCTCTATAGTCAGCTGAGAACTATTATGATATTGTTGGCATAGAGCCTAAACATCTGTCAGATGCCCGTGAGGACAATCAGTTAACCGTTCGTACGGTTGATTTCCCTCTTTCACAGTCTCTGATAGTCGGACACTATCCAAGTGAACTATCCAATTAAATAATGAATGTGATGATACAGTGTTGTGTTGCCAATAGTCTAGTTGATGGATCAATGGGTTCCAATACATTCATTCTGACAGGATGCTGGCAAAAACCTGTGGAAGCTTTGAGTGGTTTATTTTATAAGCTCTAAACGGCAATGGCTCACTGTTTTTAGTTAAATGGTTTATATATTATAATCTCAATTGGTGCATATCACATGTCCACAGTATGTTTTTGTGTCTAATATAACAGAGGAATGCCCAGGCATTGGTGTGGTACTGTAAATGCAATACTTCTAATGCCTACAGACGTAGCTGCCTGCAAGGAGACATGCACTAAATCTGTTTTATGGATTAGAATTTCCCTAACTATGTAGGCATGTATCTAGAAGCTGAGTGAATGTTGCACACATCCTTAGTGAGTCTGTTTTAATCCTTATCAGTTGTCACCAAACATATGTGTGTCTGCCATAAGAAAACTGGGTAAGACTCTTTAAAAACTGTGTGCCCATATCTGATGTCTAGGAGACTCGAGCCCAGATCAGCATTATCACAAACAACACTGTAGGCCTCATGCAAGTTCTGAATACATCTGGAAACTATACCTTCTAGTGCCTTTTCAGCGAGCCCGACTTCCTTTCACCCTCTACATCTCAAAACATATCTCTCCATGGTCGCGGATGCAAGCATAATTAAAAGCCCTTTTCTATTTCTAAGGCTTTTGTATGATTGAGCTTAGTGTAGACTTGCTGTGTTACACCGTGAATTGGTACACAATTCAAGTTAGAGAACAACATGTGACAAGAGTCATAGGGTCCAATCCTAAAGTGTTGCACACAGTGCAATGGCAAACTGCAAACTATTTTTGGAATTATTGTCATGTCCTGTCGATTTAAAATGTTATGGTTACTTTGGGCACTGTCTGGGTGCTATTAGAAGTAGTAAATGTTATATTTACTTTGGGCACTGTCTGGGTGCTATTAGAAGTAGTAAATTCTATGGTTACTTTGGGCACTGTCTGGGGGCTATTAGAAGTAGTAAATGTTATGGTTACTTTGGGCACTGTCTGGGGGCTATTAGAAGTAGTAAATGTTATGGTTACTTTGGGCACTGTCTGGGGGCTATTAGAAGTAGTAAATGTAATGGTTACTTTGGGCACTGTCTGGGTGCTATTAGAAGTAGTACATTCTATGGTTACTTTGGGCACTGTCTGGGTGCTATTAGAAGTAGTAAATTCTATGGTTACTTTGGGCACTGTCTGGGTGCTATTAGAAGTAGTAAATTCTATGGTTACGTTGGGCACTGTCTGGGGGCTATTAGAAGTAGTAAATGTTATGGTTACTTTGGGCACTGTCTGGGGGCTATTAGAAGTAGTAAATGTTATGGTTACTTTGGGCACTGTCTGGGGGCTATTAGAAGTAGTAAATGTTATGGTTACTTTGGGCACTGTCTGGGTGCTATTAGAAGTAGTAAATTCTATGGTTACTTTGGGCACTGTCTGGGTGCTATTAGAAGTAGTAAATTCTATGGTTACGTTGGGCACTGTCTGGGGGCTATTAGAAGTAGTAAATGTTATGGTTACTTTGGGCACTGTCTGGGGGCTATTAGAAGTAGTAAATGTTATGGTTACTTTGGGCACTGTCTGGGGGCTATTAGAAGTAGTAAATGTAATGGTTACTTTGGGCACTGTCTGGGTGCTATTAGAAGTAGTAAATGTTATGGTTACTTTGGGCACTGTCTGGGGGCTATTAGAAGTAGTAAATGTTATGGTTACTTTGGGCACTGTCTGGGTGCTATTAGAAGTAGTAAATGTAATGGTTACTTTCGGCACTGTCTGGGTGCTATTAGAAGTAGTAAATGTAATGGTTACTTTGGGCACTGTCTGGGTGCTATTAGAAGTAGTAAATGTTATGGTTACTTTGGGCACTGTCTGGGTGCTATTAGAAGTAGTAAATGTTATGGTTACTTTGGGCACTGTCTGGGTGCTATTAGAAGTAGTAAATGTTATGGTTACTTTGGGCACTGTCTGGGTGCTATTAGAAGTAGTAAATGCTATGGTTACTTTGGGCACTGTCTGGGTGCTATTAGAAGTAGTAAATGTTATAGTTACTTTGGGCACTGTCTGGGTGCTATTAGAAGTAGTAAATGTTATGGTTACTTTGGGCACTATCTGGGTGCTATTAGAAGTAGTAAATGTTATGGTTACTTTGGGCACTGTCTGGGTGCTATTAGAAGTAGTAAATGTTATGGTTGCTTTGGGCACTGTCTGGGTGCTATTAGAAGTAGTAAATGTTATGGTTACTTTGGGCACTGTCTGGGTGCTATTAGAAGTAGTAAATGTTATGGTTACTTTGGGCACTGTCTGGATGCTGTTAGAAGTAGTAAATGTTATGGTTACTTTGGGCACTGTCTGGGTGCTATTAGAAGTAGTAAATGTTATGGTTACTTTGGGCACTGTCTGGATGCTGTTAGAAGTAGTAAATGTTGCCCAAGTTCACATCATTAGCTAGTTCCAGTATTTTCTTTGGAAACATTCAGAGATGTTATATTGGGGAGCAATAGGCAGTAAGAATTTGTATTTATTTTTATTTCACCTTTATTTAAGCAGGTAGGCTAGTTGAGAACAAGTTCTCATTTACAACTGCAACCTGGCCAAGATAAAGCACATGTAACACTTCAGGTGTCGTAGGTGTGTGGAGTCAAACGCAGGAGACAGTGAGTGCAAAGCTGTGCGTCTTTAATAGCGCCAACGCATCCCAGGGTGCTCACAATAGTAACGGCCCCAAACACAGGGAATGAGAATGTACAACAGAAAACGTAACGACCAGGCACTAACACGTACTTCTAACAACAGAGCCGAAGGTTACACTGCAATAATCCCGCACAACAACCAGGCGGGCCGGCTGCCTAATAAAGACAAACTAATTAGCTGATTCAATCATGAACAGGTGCTACCACTAAACATACAAGGAGGAGAGGAAAAACAATCAGTGGCAGCTAATAGGCCGGTGACGACGACCGCCGAGCGCCAACCGCCCGGGAAGGGGAAACACCTCGGTCGGACTCGTGACAGTGCCCCCTCCTGACGCGCGGCTCCCGCAGCGCCGACACCGGCCTCGAGGTCGCCCCGGAGGACGAGGTGCAGGGCGATCCGGATGGAGGCGATGGAAATCCCCTCAACATGGATGGATCCAAGATGTCCCTCACCGGTACCCAGCACCTCTCCTCCGGACCGTACCCTCCCAGTCCACGAGGTACTGCAGGCCCCTCACCCGGCGTCTTGAGTCCAGAATGGCCCGGATCGTGTACGCCGGGGTCCCCTCGATGTCCAGAGGGGGAGGGACCTCCGGTACCTCACTGTCCTGCAGGGGACCAGCTACCACCGGCCTGAGGAGAGACACATGAAACGAGGGGTTAATTCGATAATAGGAAGGGAGTTGTAATCGATAACACACCTCGTTTATTCTCCTCAGGACTTTAAAGGGCCCTACACACTGCGGACCCAGCTTCCGGCAGGGCAAGCGGAGAGGTAGGTTTCGGGTCGAGAGCCAGACCCTGTCCCCCGGTACAAACACGGGGGCCTCACTGCGGTGGCGGTCAGCACTCCTCTTCTGCCGTCCACTCGCTTGTCGTAGAGACTCCTGGACGGCCCTCCAGGTCTCCTTGGAGCGCTGTACCCATTCCTCCACCGCAGGAGCCTCGGTCTGGCTCGGATGCCATGGTGCCAGGACCGGCTGGTATCCCAACACACACTGAAAAGGGGACACGTTAGTAGAGGAGTGGCGTAGTGAGTTCTGAGCCATTTCAGCCCAGGGAATGTATCGTGCCCACTCCCCTGGCCGATCCTGGCAATACGACCGCAGAAACCTACCCACCTCCTGGTTCAATCTCTCCACCTGCCCATTACTCTCGGGGTGATAACCGGAGGTCAGGCTGACAGAGACCCCCAAACGTTCCATGAACGCTCTCCATACCCGAGACGTGAATTGGGGGCCCCGATCAGAAACGATGTCCTCCGGCACCCCGTAGTGCCGAAAGACATGGGTAAATAATGCCTCCGCAGTCTGCAGGGCTGTAGGGATACCGGGCAACGGGAGGAGACGGCAGGACTTAGAAAACCGATCCACAATCACTAGAACCGCGGTGTTCCCCTGAGACGGCGGAAGATCGGTCAGGAAATCTATGGACAGATGTGACCATGGCCGCTGTGGAACGGGGGAGGGGTTGTAGCTTCCCTCTAGGAAGGTGCCTAGGAGCCTTACTCTGAGCGCACACTGAGCAAGAGGAGACATAACCCTTAACGTCCTTAACCAACGTAGGCCACCAATACCTCCCCTGAAGGCTCCCCACTGTCCTCGTCACCCCAGGGTGACCCGAGGAGGGTAGGACGTGAGCCCACCGAATCAGCTTGTCCCGAACATCAAGCGGCACGTACCTTCGCCCCGCTGGACACTGAGGAGGCGCGGGTTCAGCCCGTAACGCCCGCTCGATGTCCGAGTCCACCTCCCATACCACTGGGGCTACCAGCTTAGAGGCGGGAAGGATGGGAGTAGGTTCGGTGGACCCATCCTCGGTGTCGTAAAGGCGGGACAGTGCGTCAGCCCTCACGTTCTGGGAGCCCGGTCTATAAGACAAAGTAAACCGGAACCGGGTGAAGAACATGGCCCACCTTGCCTGACGTGGGTTAAGTCTCCTTGCAGCCCGAATATACTCCAGATTCTGGTGGTCGGTCCAGATGAGAAAAGGGTGCTTAGCCCCCTCAAGCCAGTGTCTCCACACCTTCAGAGCTCTAACCACCGCTAGCAACTCCCGGTCCCCACATCATAGTTACGCTCCGCTGGGCTGAGCTTCCTTGAGAAGAAAGCGCAGGGGCGGAGTTTTGGTGGCGTACCCGAGCGCTGTGATAGCACGGCACCCACCCCAGCCTCGGACGCGTCCACCTCCACTATGAATGCTAGAGAGGGATCCGGATGCGCCAACACGGGCGCCTCAGTGAACAGCGCCTTCAACTTGTTGAATGCCCTGTCCGCCTGTGCTGACCACTGCAATCGCACCGGGCCCCCCCCCAGCAGTGAGGTAATGGGAGCCGCTATCTGGCCAAAACCCCGGATAAACCTCCGGTAGTAGTTGGCAAAACCCAAAACCGCTGCACCTCCTTTATCGTGGTTGGAGTCGGCCAATTACGCACGGCCCTAATGCGTTCACCCTCCATCACCACCCCGAGGTGGAAATGCGATATCCCAGAAAGAGACGGCTCGTTTAGAGAACACGCATTTCTCAGCCTTGACGTATAGGTCATGCTCCAGCAGTCTTCCAAGCACTTTGCGCACCAGAGACATGCGCGGTGTGAGTGGCCGAGTAGATCAGAATGTCATCGATATAAACAACCACCCCTGACCGCACAGGTCCCTGAGAATCTCGTCTACAAAGGATTGGAAAACGGCTGGAGCATTCTTTAACCCATACGGCATGACGAGGTACTCATAGTGGCCGGATGTAGTACTAAATGCGGTTTTCCACTCGTCTCCCTTCCGAATACGCACCAGACTATACGCGCTCCTGAGATCCAGTTTTGTGAAGAACTGCGCTCCGTGGAACGATTCCACCGCCGTAGCGATGAGAGGTAGAGGGTAACTATACCCCACTGTGATGGCGTTTAGACCTCTATAATCGATACACGGACGCAAACCTCCCTCCTTTTTCCTCACAAAAAAGAAACTCGAGGAGACGGGTGAAATGGAGGGCCGAATGTACCCCTGTCCCAGCGACTCCGTGACATATGTCTCCATTGCCAACGTCTCCTCCTGGGACAGCGGGTACACATGACTCTTGGGAAGCGCAGCGTCTACCTGGAGATCTATCGTACAATCCCTTCCCGGTCGATAAGGTGGTAATTTAGTCGCTTTCACTTTACTGAAAGCGATTGCCAAATCGGCATACTCGGGGGGAATGCACACCGTGGAACCCTGGTCTGGACTCTCCACCGACGTGGCACCGATGGAAACTCCCAAACACCTTCCAGAACACTCCTCTGACCACCCCTGGAGAACCCCTTGTCTCCACGAAATTTTAGGATTGTGCCGGGCCAGCCAGGGAGTCCCCAGCACCACTGGAAACGCAGGCGAATCAATAATAAAAAAACTGATACGCTCCCTATGATTCCCCTGCGTCACCATGTCCAGTGGGACCGTGGTCTCCCGACCATCCCTGACCCTAATGGCCGGCTATCTAGGAGTGCACGGGGAAAGGAGAATCTATCGGCACCAGCGGAACCCCTAACTTAAGGGCGAGTCCGCGATCCATAAAGTTCCCAGCTGCGCCTGAATCGACTAGCGCCCTATGCTGGGAAGAGGGAAAAAAGTGAAGGAAAGAGATTAAGACAAACATATGGCCAACAAGGGATTCTGGGTGAGTCTGATGCTGACTCACCTGGGGTGACCGAGAAGCGTTCCGCCTGCCATCTCTACTCCCAGACGGACCCCCAGCACCGATCAGACGTGTGTCCTCTCCGACCACAGTTGGTGCAGGGAAGGCCTCCTCCTCCGGTACCCCTCGGCGCAGCCCCTCCCAACTCCATCGGAATGGGAGCGGAGGGACTGGGTGGTGGAACGCACAGGACCCTCTCTGAACGCCGCGGGCAGCCAGCAGATTGTCCAGTCGAATGGACATGTCAATCAGCTGATCCAGTGACAGAGTGGTGTCCCGACACGCTAACTCCCGGCGGACGTCCTCTCGGAGACCACACCTGTAGTGGTCCATAAGGGCCCTGTCGTTCCACCCAGATCCGGCTGCCAAGGTCCGGAACTCCAGCGCGTAATCCTGGGCGCTCCTCCTCTCCTGCCTGAGATGGAAAAGTCGTTCTCCCACCGCTCGGCCGTCTATAGGGTGATCAAATACGGCACGGAAGCGGCAGGAAAACTCTGGGTAGTGCTCCCGCGCTGAGTCTGGGCCATTCCAGACTGCGTTCGCCCACTCCAGAGCACGACCCGTGAGGCAGGAGATGAGGACACTCACCCTCTCCGCTCCTGAGGGAGTGGGTCTAACGGTGGCCAGGTATAGCTCCAGCTGAAGCAGAAACCCCTGGCAACCCGCCGCCGCTCCATCATAAGCCCTCGGTAGCGTCAGACGAAGGGTGCTGGAGTCGAGTGATGGGGAGACCGGAGTCGGGGGTGCCGACGGTGGAGAGAGGAGACCACTCCTCTCCCATCGGTCCATTCTCTCCATCACTTGATCCATCGCGGATCCGATCCGATGGAGAATGGTGGTGTGGTGGAGAACCCGTTCCTCCATCGATGGGAGAGGGTTGGCTGCTGCTCCTGCTGACTCCATTCGATTTGATGGTGCGGGATTCTGTAACACTTCAGGTGTCGTAGGTGTGTGGAGTCAAACGCAGGAGACAGTGAGTGCAAAGCTGTGCGTCTTTAATAGCGCCAACGCATCCCAGGGTGCTCACAATAGTAACGGCCCCAAACACAGGGAATGAGAATGTACAACAGAAAACGTAACGACCAGGCACTAACACGTACTTCTAACAACAGAGCCGAAGGTTACACTGCAATAATCCCGCACAACAACCAGGCGGGCCGGCTGCCTAATAAAGACAAACTAATTAGCTGATTCAATCATGAACAGGTGCTACCACTAAACATACAAGGAGGGAGAGGAAAAACAATCAGTGGCAGCTAATAGGCCGGTGACGACGACCGCCGAGCGCCAACCGCCCGGGAAGGGGAAACACCCTCGGTCGGACTCGTGACAGCACAGCAGATTGACACATACGACAACACAGAGTTACACATGGAATAAACAAACATACAGCCAATAATAGTAGAAAGAAATATAGAAAAAAAGTCTATATACAAGGCAATAAATAGGCCATGGTGGCGACGTAATTACAATATAGCAATTAAACACTGGAGTGATAGATGTGCAGAAGATGAATGTGCAAGTAGAGATACTGGGGTGCAAAGGAGCAAGATAAATAAATAAATACAGTATGGTGATGAGGTAGTTGGATGGTCTGTTTACAGATGGGCTATGTACAGGTGCAGTGATCTGTGAGCTGCTCTGACAGCTGGTGCTTAAAGCTAGTGAGGGAGATATGAGTCTCCAGCTTCAGTGATTTTTGCAGTTTGTTCCAGTCATTGGCAGCAGAGAACAGAGCAGAGAGCAGAGAATATAGGAAGATGTTCAATTCTGTGGTCTCCTCTTGTCATCGGCATAACTTCACAGACATGGTCCTTAACATCACTCCTCTTGACAAAAAAGCTACAACCCTGCCAACCGCTTCTCTCTAGCTTGTCCTAGACTTGTGGAAGTAAAAAGAAGGAAGGGAGGGCTGAGAGAGGGATGAGTTGATGGCTGGAGCACATTGTTCCTGCTGTCAGAGGACCAAGGACAGGGGCAACAAACAAACCTTGACAGATTGGCAGCCATGCATTTAAAGTGCTCATTTTGGTGCGATACTCTCTCTGCCTGCTTTAAGGTGTCAGCACTGGAGAAAGCGTGTTTTGATGAGTTTCATTACTGTCTGTCTACGGAATAAAGTTTTAAGGAGTTGTAATTCCTCATTATAAAAGTGATGTGACCATTATGTGAATAATTGATGATGGCTGAAGAATATATTTGCTTAGAATTCCAAATATTTCAATACATTTGAACAGTACACATAATACATTAAATAAGATAATGGATGGAGTTCTGGTTGGAATATTTGAAGTGGAGCTAACTTTATATTGCTTAGCTTTTGCACATTCGTTTGGAGCATCTATAGTGAACAGAAATATAAACGGAACATGCAACAATTTGAAAGATTTTACTGAGTTACAGTTCATATGAGGAAAACAGTCAATTGAAATAAATGCATTAGGCCCTAATCTATGGGTTTCACATGACTGAGAATAGAGGTATGCATCTGTTGGTCACAGATACCCTTTAAAAAAATTGCCTCAGGATCTCATCACAGTATTTCTGTGTATTCAAAAAGCCATCGATAAATGCAATTGTGTTCGTTGTCAGTAGCTTATGCCTGCCCATAGCATAACCCCACCGCCACCATGGGGTACTCTGTTCACAATGTTGACATTAGCAAATGGCTCGCCCACATGATGCCATACACGTGGTCTGCGGTTGTGTGGTCGGTTGGACGTACTGCCAAATTCCCTAAAACAACATTGGAGGCGGCTTATGAACATTCAATTCTCCTGTAACAGCTCTGCTGGACTTTCCTGCATTCAGCATGCCAATTGCATACTCCCTCAAAACTTGAGACATCTGTGGCATTGTGTTGCCTGACAAAACTGCACATTTTAGAGCCTTTTATTGTCCCCAGCACAAGGTGCACCTGTGTAATGATCATGCTATTATATCAGCTTCTTGATATGCCACACCTGTCAGATGGATGGATTATCTTGGCAAAGGAGGAATGCTCACTAACAGGGATGTAAACAAATTTGTACATAAAATTTGAAATAAATAAGCTTTTTAGAGAAATGAACATTTCTGGAATCTTTCATTTCAGCTTATGAAACATGGGACCAACACTTTACATGTTGCATTTATATTTTTGTTCAGTGTAAATACTTTATATTTGGAGCATATAAAAACTATTTAGATGCTCCAAGCGAACATGCAAAAGCTAAGCGATATGAGGTTAGCTCCGCATCAAATATTCCATCCAGAACTCCATCCAGGCAAGAAACTCAAGTGCCTGCACTGTTTATGCAGCTCATCCATTGTGGGTCCTGTGCCAGATAGCTTCTGGGTGTCACTTTGCAGATTCAGCTCATGGTGGAACTCAGGAGCTGTCAGTTTATGTTACGTCTGGAGTTGATGCTGGGCCCCTCAATAAAGCAGCGCTTTATCGGAACAGAACTAAGCTTCTGGCAACTGAATTTGGGGCTTTGTACCACAGCTCTGTCTCGAGAGAGAGAGAGAGAGAGAGAGAGAGAGAGAGAGAGAGAGAGAGAGAGAGAGAGAGAGAGAGAGAGAGAGAGAGAGAGAACGATAGAGACAGAGAGAGGTAGGGGTTCCTTGCTTAATTGCCCTGTGTGTTTGGGGCTCACAGCTCTCCAAGAAGTGACTGTTATCTCAATCATTTGTGCCCCAAAAAGCTGTGGGGAAATTGCAATATTGGATTTTTCGGCATCTTCAACGGTCGCAAAATGTTATTCTTTGCGATGCTTTTGGGTCAACTAAACAAACAGATTATTCAAGACAAATTATTCAGTGTATAGGTTTACAATCCCACTCAACCAATTCTCCACATATCAATTTCAGCAAGTCCTCAAATTCACCATAAGCATAATAAACATATCTCCAAACATTCTGTGTTTTTTGTTGTCATTTAAAAATAGTGAGAAACAGTCACTTTTCTCTAACTCTTTCTAAAGGACCCACATTGGATTTGGAATGGGCTTTAAAGCACACACCTAATTAAGCCAATCATTTGAAAGGTTGTTTAATGTGATTTAGTGTTGCTCATATGTTAGCCTTTAACCATCTCTGCAGGACCCCTCGTTGGCAAGAAAAACACCTGGGGTTTCCTGTCAGAAAACATTGTTTCACACTAATTGGCTCAAGTGATCTGGTACTGTTAGTTGATATTATTGGATAGGTGCAATGATCACAACCTATTAGATGCGGTAAGAATTAGCAGGCATGAGAGAGGACAATGAGCCAATCACATGCAGTATATTAGGCTTTGATGGGGCATTTATTAAGATGTTCTGTCAGAATTGAAGAACAAAATAAGAAGAACAAGAGGACTTAGACTTTATTATCATTTCATGCACAAGAAAAACTATATCTGCAGTCATATTAATTCATTGTATACATCTAGGAAATATATACAGTAATATTGATTGAGATTTTGTGAGGACTTGAAATTAGAGACAATCCATCAAAAACTGAATGTGAGCAATAGTGGATGGTCCTAGAACTGGCAACTACAAAATGCATTTTATATGTGAAATCAACTTAGTTACTTCATGGCCTTTCGAGTGTGAGGTACTGCGTACAAGGGAATTTCTTCCCCATTCCAATCCACTTTCATCTTTCTCCAAGAGAAAGGGTATATACTGTATTCTTTGTTGAGAAGGACCATTCATTTTTAAGGCCTCCTAGTGCTTTGAAATTCTCCACTAATAAGACATGTCATTTTTGCCGTAATCATGTGAGTTAAGTGTGCTCCAAGCTGTGTAATAGTGACTCCTAAGTGAACTTCTTTATTTGTGTGCTGTCCATAGCAGTCCAAACTCTGGAATTCAAATGTTGATTTTGAACAATCTGCATGATTGGATCCCTCATGTGAGGATAATTAAAGATGATCCTGATTGGACAATAGATAAGTATAAACTAAACTGTTTATTGTGCAACAACTGCACTTTTTCCCCCAATTTAACAGAGTACTTGGAATAGCTTGATCATACAGGGCACAACGGAATGTAGGACCCTCACATTACAAAACCAGCTTCTAAATAACATGACCATCTTCCAGAATGCTGGTTGGATATCTGCAAATTGAAGTAAATGTGTGAGCATGACTAGGAATGACTATAAGCTTATCACCAAGCCATTACATTATATTAATTTTAACGTTGATAAAAATTTTAGTAAATAATTCATGCTGGAAAAGCTAATGGTTTCTGACAATAACTAGACACTTTGACTTATTCTACAATACACAAACTGAATGTAGATAATATTATTCCAGCCATAATCATTCTTAATCATCTTAAAATCCTTCCTCTTCAGCTTATTGCAGAGTTCATTTCACTCAAGAATGGTTTCTCATCTGGTTCAGTGAGTGTTACTCCTCCAAGCCCATTTGTGTATGGCGGTGTCAGCTGCGGAGGACTCCTATGGATTTAGAAAGGTCAGTAGCTTTGGGTCCCTCGCACTCACACACACACACACACACACACACACACACACACACACACACACACACACACACACACACACACACACACACACACACACACACACACACACACACACACACACACACACACACACACACACACACACACACACACACACTCTCTCACACTCTCTCTCTCTCTCTCTCTCTCTCTCTCTCTCTCTCTCTCTCTCTTCAGGCCCCAACTATTGTGATGATAAGAGGAAACCTGCGTGTGGTAGAAAAATATGTTTTGTAGAAGAAAACAAACGTAGGGCTCTGGTAAGTAGCTGCGCTGCTGGCTCAGAAAACCTATGAAAAGCTACCTTGCTACTGTAGGCACCAAGCAACAGACTCAGTATCGCCGTTACAGAGACTCTGGCAGTTTATAGTTATATAGGGTACAAGTTCATAGATACCAGTGCTTAATTTGTGCCGCTACAGCCAGAATGGGTTACAGCACCTCTCGATGTGGGACCATTCATTTTCTGGAAACTATATGCATGGCTTCACTACAGCCATTTTCATCGATGGGGCTGTAGTGGAGCAGGTTGAGAGCTTTAAGATCCTTGGTGTCCACATCAACAACAAACTAGAATTGTCCAAACACACCAAGACAGTCGTGAAGAGGGCACGACAATGCCTATTCCCCCTCAGGAAACTAAAAAGATTTGGCATGGGTCCTGAGATCCTCAAAAGGTTCGACAGCTGCAACATCGAGAGCATCCTGACTGGTTGCATCACTGCCTGGTACAGCAATTGCTCGGCCTCCGACCGCAAGGCACTGCAGAGGGTAGTGCGTACGGCCCAGTACATCACTGTTTCTAAGCTGCCTGCCATTCATGACCTCTACACCAGGCGGTGTCAGAGGAAGGCCGTAAAAATTGTCAAAGACTCCAGCCACCCTAGTCATAGACTGTTCTCTCTGCTACCGCATGGCAAGCGGTACCGGAGTGCCAAGTCTAGCACAAAAAGGCTTCTCAACAGTTTTTACCCCCAAGCCATAAGACTCCTGAACAGGTAATCAAATGGCTACCCAGACTATTTGCATTATTTGACTATTCCCCCCAACCCCTCTTTTACGCTGCTGCTACTCTCTGTTTATCATATATGAATAGTCACTTTAACTATACATTCATGTACATACTACCTCAATTGGACCGACCAACCAGTGCTCCCACACATTGGCTACCGCACATTGGCTAACCGGGCAATCTGCATTGTGTCCCGCCACCTGCCAACCCCTCTTTTACGCTACTGCTACTCTCTGTTCATCATATATGCATAGTCACTTTAACCATATCTATATGTACATACTACTTCAATCAGCCTGACTAACCAGTGTCTGTATGTAGCCTCGCTACTTTTATAGCCTCGCTCCTGTATATAGCCTGTCTTTTTACTGTTGTTTTATTTCTTTACTTACCTATTGTTCACATAATACCGTTTTTGCACTATTGGTTAGAGCCTGTAAGTAAGCATTTCACTGTAAGGTCTACTACACCTGTTGTATTCGGCGCACGTGACAAATAAACTTTGATTTGATTTGCAAGGCTAACATTGATCCTGGTGTCTTTGAAAAGTGCAACAGATTCCCTGCGAGCAACAAAATAGAACTTGAGGGTGTACTCAGTGAACAATGTAGAGTGTAACAACTTATCAGTCAACCATATTGTGTAGCATGTTAATATTTACACTAGACTTCAAAATAACAGCTGCCTCTGCATGGTTTATGAATGCATGTATGTATGCATTACAGTGTGTGTAATAAAATACATTGCTTTTACAATTTGCATCAAGATCTGGCTCCTGAAAGCATCAAAAGTAAACTATCTGGACACTTCCCCTATCTTTGTGAATGGCAGCATGCAGAGTTGCACACATATATTTGGCATTACAACATCTCAGTTCCAACAACTGCATCTTCTTTTTTGGTGAAAAATACTTCTAAGGAATCATGTTACCGGTCCATAATGCACAGTTCCTCAGTGAACACTTTATGTTTTTGTTTGCTTGTTTCCCCTTCATAAATGTCCTTCGTCAGGCTGGGTGTCTGATTCCCTACCCTCTCCTGATCCCCCAGGGAAGCCAACATATGTGCATCTGCCTGACTGAAACACCATTACGGACATGCTCTGAAAATCACTGAATGCGTTACTGTGAGATTCTTTCAGGAACAAATTGTTCTATTGCAAGAAACTAATGGGGACGCTGCAAAATCTGAAGCGACAGACGTTCTCTCCTGACATACAGAGAACCACTCCTTTTAATTCAAAGAGAAAAGTTGACAGGAAGTTGGTTGAGGTTTAACAAGCCACCAAACTTACAACAGGCTTTCATGTCCCATTCGTCAACTCAACCCCATTTGCTTGTCAACTACTAATGATCCTTTCGTGTCATACCTCATTCTTGCCCTCTTTCTTTGGTCATGAGCGAGCGGTTTACATATTACACGTCGGCTTTAAAAGATGGCGTCTACGCAACGCTATTCTAAACCCATTTTCCTTTGTCACAGGACTCACAGCAGACTGAGCTTCTGCAGTGTGATGATTAGATTTCCCCCCATGCTTGGGCTGCTCTGCACTGTCTACTCAGCGTGTGTGTGTGCGCGTGAGTGTGTGTGTTTTAAAAAAATGTAACCTTTATTTCACTAGGCAAGTCAGTTAAGAACAAATTCTTATTTACAGTGACGGCCTACCAGTGTGTGTGTGTGTGTGTGTGTGTGTAGTCAGATCAATGCTCATGGAGACAGAGTTCCGATCCCCTTGTGCTAAAGACTGATGTTGACTGGCTGATTTGCCTTGCATGCTGAGTGAGTGCCTTGCACCACTAATCCGTGTGCTGCAGTCCCAGCTGAACAGGCAGATATTGACCAGAGACCTTCTCCATGCCACATTCTCTCTCTCTCAATTTTCTGCACACAGAATGAGTCCAACCTTGCTTTAATTCATTGTTAAGGACGAAATAATACCACATTGTTGTCCTTACGCATGGTAATCACAAGGTAGTTAACTGGGTGTTAATTTAATGACATTGGGAGTTAATCATGCATTGTCTCTTGGAGCTGAGATTTTTTTACCCTAAAACAGTAGGATCTTTTTACAGCATGTGAACTGTTTACAGATGCAACTGTCTTTAAAAAAAATATATATATATATATATATTTGACACCCCTTTTCTCCCCAATCTTGTGTCATTGCTGCAACTGCCCAACAGGCTCGGAAAAGGCAAAGGTTGAGTCATGCGTCCTCCAAAACATGACCCACCAAAGTGTGCCCCTTAACACCCGCCGCTTAACCCGGAAGACAGCTGCAACAATGTGTCGAGGAAACAACTTTCGACTGACAACCGAAGTCAGCCTGCAGGCGCCCGGCCCCCCACAAGGACTCGCTAGAGGGCTGATAAAGTCCCCCGCGGCAAAACCCTCCCCTAACCCAGACGACACTGGGACAATTGTGCGCCGCCCTATGGGACTCCCCTTCACTGCCACTTGTGACACAGCCTGGGATCAAACCCGGGTCTGCAGTGACGCCTCAAGCACTGTAGTGCAGTGCCTCAGACCATTGCGCCACTCGGGAGGCACCAACAGATGCAACTTTCAAGGAATTACAAGATGTTTTAGGCCTACATAGGAGGTTCATATTAATGGATGAGTAGTCACACCAGTTCCGGTAACCTTAATTAAATAACTTGCAAAGACTTACCCCCTACAAAATTCTAAGTACTAGTTGGGAATAATTCATTAATCTGAGCCATTGTGTTGGCAACAAAGCCATTTATACTTTGTCTCAGCTGTACATGGTGGCATAAAAGAGGGAAGCTGAATGGAAAATGTATCGCTCAAAAGCAAAAGATTCCCGTAAATGAAAACTGAGCAATTACGGAAATATTATTCTCAGGATGTATACTGTGGGTTTGAAACTGTGGCACTTGGTACTGAACTAAACTCGGTCAGTGACAGGACAGAAGGGTATACTGATTAGCTTCAAATTCATTGATTTGAACAGTGTAATATTGAATATGATGTGGAAACACTACGGAATGTTTACATCAACTGGTGTGTGACACAACATCATCCGACATTAGCGGCAACCATTTGATGAACGGATGCACGGGTGGTCAATACATACCCATCCAGACGGTTGATTGCATCTTTCATAGTAGCCTAATTAAACTTGAAAGCCATTACAGTCTAATGAGATACATTTTGACAGCAACTAATAAAGAAAAAACCTTAACCACAAAAGCTATACAATTATGAGAAAGTGAAAATACAAAAAGGTGAAAATATAAGGTCCTCTATGAAGACCAAGGTGAAATATATGACCTTGCAAGGTATTATGTTTATACTGTATAAAGACAGCAGTAAATTATTCAAGCCCTTACTTCAGTGTTGACATTTGTGCTAATGGCAGTCGAGACTGATCTGGCCTTGTTAAAGTACTCATGGCAGCTGGCAGGCTTCAGGACTGACGCTCATTACCCCCAGTAGCAGTCTGATGACTGGGACCAAGGGGAATCACCCACTATAGACTCAATACATAAAATGGCTCTATCAGAGGCCCTGATCTAAGGGCCCAAGAGCGCCAATCGAGGAGAAATGATGGGCCTCTGTGTGTCATCGCAAGAATGGGCTTTTAAGGACACACTCCATTTGCTCATTGTTAGATCACCTCTTTATTTACATAAGAAATTTACATTTACATTTAAGTCATTTAGCAGATGCTCTCATCCAGAGCGACTTACAAATTGGTGCATACACCTTATGACATCCAGTGGAACAGCCACTTACAATAGTGCATCTAAATCTTTTTAGGGGGGGGGGGTGAGAAGGATTACTTACCCTATCCTAGGTATTCCTTGAAGAAATGTTGAAGTGTTTTAAAAAGCATTATGTTCTCCCTGACTTTATTTACATAGTGTGTAGTAAAGCAATGTGTTCTCCCTGACTCTATTTACACAGTGTGTAGTAAAGCAATGTGTTCTCCCTGACTTTATTTACACAGTGTGTAGTAAAGCAATGTGTTCTCCCTGACTTTATTTACACAGTGTGTAGTAAAGCAATGTGTTCCCCCTGACTTTATTTACACAGTGTGTAGTAAAGCATTATGTATGTTCTCCCTGACTTTATTTACACAATGTGTAGTAAAGCATTGTTCTCCCTGACTTTATTTACACAGTGTGTAGTAAAGCATTATGTTCTCCCTGACTTTATTTACACAGTGTGTAGTAAAGCATTATGTTCTCCTGACAGTGTTATGTGTTTACACAGTGTGTAGTAAAGCAATGTGTTCCTCCCTGACTTTATTTACACAGTGTGTAGTAAAGCATTATGTTCTCCCTGACTTTATTTACACAGTGTGTAGTAAAGCATTATGTTCTCCCTGACTTTATTTACACAGTGTGTAGTAAAGCATTATGTTCTCCCTGACTTTATTTACACAGTGTGTAGTAAAGCATTATGTTCTCCCTGACTTTATTTACACAGTGTGTAGTAAAGCATTATGTTCTCCCTGACTTTATTTACACAGTGTGTAGTAAAGCATTATGTTCTCCCTGACTTTATTTACACAGTGTGTAGTAAAGCAAATTGGACTCTGATCATCGAAGTTAGGAGAATATTTTTGAACACAGGTGTACATGGAATCAAAACAATATGCTCTTCAGATAGAGAGATGTGTTATTTAACTGTACTGGAGGAGTTATCCTGGATGAGTATCTCATATGCATTACAATAGTTTGACATTTGTGACACTTGTACCCTCGTGACAGTTGATATCGGCTACAATACCACTCATGCCTCTTTACAATGTGGTGAAAGTGTGAGTATACTAGAACTTGACATGAGACATACTGAAAGCTTACACTAGCATTGGTGTCATTGTTCTCAGAGCCGTCAAAATTGTGACTGTATGAAAGCTGACAACTTGATGAATGCTGTTAAACAAAGACGACACAAACCTATAATTACTGGGTCTCCCAAATATATATTTTTATAAAATGGAAACGATTTGAGTAGAAAACAGAGATGGAAAAGTCAGGATCCCGGCAAGGACACTTCAATGACAGACATGGTGTAGTAGTCCATCTCCCTGCTTTGAGGATGCCAGGTCGTTGTCTGGTCCAGTAAGTGCATGGAGCTGCTTGACATTGGGGAATGCGGATGGGATGGGATCCTTTGCCGGATCTGTGTGGTTAAGGACTGGCAGGAGGGTCCAGATATACTCTCAGTCCCAACAACAACAACAGCCACAGTGACAGTCTGACAACAGGGACACTGCATCATCTGATCTGACTCAACTGCCCAGGCAGTAGAATAAATGGTGCCGAACTACACTATATATACAAAATATGTTGATTCGGCTGTTTAATTCAACCACGTTGCTAACAGGTGTATAAAATCAAGCACACCGACATGCAATCTTCATAGACCAATGTTGGCAGTAGAATTGCCATACTGAAGAGCTCCGTGACATTCAACGTGGTACCGTCATAGGATGCCACCTTTTCAACAAGTCAGTTTGTCAAATGTACGCCATGCTAGAGCTGCTCCGATCAACTGTAAGTGCTGTTATTGTGAAACGGAAATGTTTAGGAGCAACTACAGTTCAGCCACTTAGTGGTATGCCACAAAACAATGAGACCACCCTCGGTTGCAACACTCACTACCGACTTCCATACTGCCTCTGGAAGCAGCGTCAGCACAAGAACTGTTCGTCGGAAGCGTCATGAAATGAGTTTCCATAGCCGAGCTGCCACACACAAGTCTAAGATCACCATGCACAATGCCAAGCATCGTCTGGAGTGGTGTAACGGTCACCTCAATTGGACTCTGGAGCAGTGGAAACGTGTTCTCTGGCATGATGAATCACGTTCACCATCTGGCCGTCCGACAGACAAATCTGGGTTTGGCGGATGCCAGGAGAACGCTACCTGACCCAATGCATAACACCAACTGTATAGTTTGGTGGGGGAGGAATAATAGTCTGGGGCTGTTTTTCATGATTCGGGCTAGGCCCCTTAGTTCCAGTGAAAGGAAATCTTAATGCTACAGCCCTTTCCTGTTTCAGCATGACAATGCCCCTGTGCACAAAGTGAGGTCCATGCAGAAATTGTTTGTCGAGATCAGTGTGGAAGAACTTGACTCCCTCGTTCTATAATCTTTTTACTTACAGTTTTTCCCGGTTGCTTTGGTGCATTTCTTAGATCAAAAGTGCAATTATTGATACTACTTGTACAAATTCCAAATCATCTAGTCACTTGTGCACATCATTAAAGCAATTTCTTATTCCTTTGAACAAATTGCAATTGATAATGTACAAGGGTCAGCTTTTTTCCACATTATCTATTGCTCATGTCATGTTGATCAAAATATAGTAGATGGTTCTCTGTTGAATAGTCTTACCCCTCAAAACATCTAGGCTTTAGTTCCTTGCATAAGCCATTACATGCAAAATTGTTGAACTATTTGTCATAAACTGTCAAGCAAACCTGACCAAATGCAGAAGGTGGGGTCGGAATATCATCGGTCACAGAGCTACTGTGGATTTGCCAGGCCAACGGGGAGGAAATATCACCATGTGTGCTTCTATTTCGGAGCATGGTGTCCTAACCCATATCCCCCTTATAGGGCCATACAACACCCAGCATCTACTCAAATTTTTAGAGACTCTCTACAGGGCTCTCATCCCTGATGATGAGAGGGGTGTGTTTAGAGAGGATTTCCAAAAGTATGTGGTCATTTGTGATAATGTGAGTTTCCATCGATCAAACATCATAAGGCAATGGTTTGTGACCCACCCGAGGATGCTCATAGAATTCCTCCCACCTTATTCACCATTCCTTAACCCAATTGAGGAGTTATTTTCAGCATGGAGGTGGAAGGTGTACGATCGTCAGCCACACACACAGATGACCCTGCTGGCTGCAATGGATGCCGCATGTGAGGACATCACAGTAGACGCCTGCAGAGGATGGATAAGGCATTCCAAAAGATTCTTTCCACGTTGCATTGGAAGGGAAAATATCCGGTGTGATGTGGATGAGAGTATGTGGGCCGACAGACAGGTAGGTGCCTTAGGGGTGGTTTCCTGTTTCTTTCTAATTTAGTTTTTTTTCCTTTGTGCCCCTTGGGTTGTCCAGTCTCTTTCAATCAATAATCCACATACAGTAATATGTAAATAGTACTGTTGAAATTGATATATGCCATAGAAGTGCAGCCTTGTGCATTTTCAATACAGTAACTGTCATCCAAACTGTAGCCTAAGTTTACATCAGGTAATACTTACGAAGTACACAGTTACATTGACAACATGCCTAAACATTTTGACGACCTTGTTCGTGAACAATGACTCAATGACTTATCATTCTGATGACACTGACATGGCATTTTGATGACATATTCATTGGCATGAATATTTACTTTTGAGAGATGTGACTGACTAGCTTTAGAAACATATCTATTGTATGTTGCAGTTTGTACAAATTGTTCTGAGAAATGCACTTATTATTTTGCACATGTTAGGGATGATGTGAAAAATGCACCAAAGTGACTGAGAAAAACTGTAATATGTGACTGATAATAAATGAATGTATATTCAATGGCATGCTTAACTAAGGAGATCTATGAAGTGCCATGGAAGCACAGAGGCCCCCAGTACAGAATCTAGATGTTATTTCAGCAGAGCTTGACAGTAGCTTAGTAGGGACACAAACCTTCCCACACCTCTCTGGCAGTGCAGACACAGTACATGTTATTAGTCTCTCTAGAGTCTAGAGTCTAGACAGACGGGTTGCCTCCCACAATGTATTAACGTTCGGCTTACAAGTCTCTATGGATACAACGTCAGTTTGGCATAGAGGAAAGGGCGGAGTTGGGACATCCAGCTTTAAGTCACTGCCTTATCTACTTCTTGCCCGAGTCTAAACATCCCCTCGGCACAAAATAGTAGCTAGCAAGATGGAGCAACTTCGAATCAAAGCAGTTACAGTGAGATTTAGATTTCAATTGATGTCGTTCTATTTTTAAAAGTCGAAACAGGGAAAGTCAAATATACTACTTGACTATAGTTCTATTAGGGAATAATTCCAGCACACGATGAAATCATGACTGGTATTTAACATAAGGCTAATGACATAATATTTAAAGACATTGAGTATTTTATTAAAATGAAATAATAAATATTGGAATGACTTGGATAAAAGTGTGAATTTAGTTTCTAAAAAGCCTTCAGAAAGGAGTATTGAAAAGACATGTTTTAACTGAGTTCCACATCCATGACCTTGTTAATATACAGTGGGGCAAAAAAGTATTTAGGCAGCCACCAATTGTGCAAGTTCTCCCACTTAAAAAGATGAGAGATGCCTGTAATTGTCATCAAATGTACACTTCAACTATGACAGACAAAATTAGAAAAAAAATCTAGAAAATCACATTGTAGGATTTTTTATGAATTTAATTGCAAACTGTAGATGCCTTTAATGATACCGGTCACATCTTCAGCTACACAACTTGGCAGCCATGAACTAGTGGTACCTGTTTTATCAAATCAAAACAAAAGTTATTGGTCACATACACATGGTTAGCAGATGTTAATGCGTGTGTAGCGAAATGCTTCTGTTTCTAGTTCCGACAGAGCAGTGAAATCTAACAAGTAATCTCACAAATTCACAATGACTACCTCATACACACAAATGTAAAAGGGATGAATAAGAATATGTATATGATGGCCGTACGGCATAGGCAAAATGCAGTAGATGGTATAGATTATAGCATATACATATGAGATGAGTAATGTAGGATATGTAGACATATTTTTAAGGTCCCGTTGTATAAAGTGGCTAGTTATACCTTTATCAGATCCATTTATTAAATGTATTAAAGTGGCAAGAGATTTGAGTCAGTATGTTGGCAGCAGCCACTCTATGTTAGTGATGGCTGTTTAACAGTCTGATGGCCTTGAGATAGAAGCTGTTTTTCAGTCTCTCGGTCCCAACTTTGATGCACCTGTACTGACCTCGCCTTCTGGATGATAGTGGGGTGAACAGGCAGTGGCTCGGGTGGTTGTTGTCCTTGATGATCTTTGTGGCCTTCCTGTGACATCGGGTGCTGTAGGTGTCCTGGAGGGCAGGTAGTTTGCCGCCGGTGATGCGTTGTGCAGACCTCACTACCCTCTGGAGAGCCTTGCGGTTGTGGGCAGAGCAGCAGCCGTACCAGGTGGTGATACAGCCCTACAGGATGCTCTCGATTTTGCATCTGGTAAAGTTTGTGAGTGTTTTAGGTGATAGCCCAAATTGCTTCAACCTCCTGAGGTTGAAGCAATTTGTCAGTTTGTCTGTGATGTGTACGCCGAGGAACTTAAAACTTTCCACCTTCTCCACTACTGTCCCGTCGATGTGGATTGGGGAGTGCTCCCTCTGGTGTTTCCTGAAGTCCATGATCATCTCCTTTGTTTTGCTGATGTTGAGTGAGAGGTTATTTTCCTGAAACCACACTCCAAGGGCCCTCACCTCCTCCCTGTAGGCCGTCTCGCCGTTGTTGTTGTCTCGTCGTTGTTGCAAACTTGATGATTAAGTTGAAGGCGTGCATGGCCACGCAGTCAGGAGAGGGCTGAGAATGCACTCTTGTGGGGCCCCCGTGTTGAGGATCAGCGGGTGGAGATGTTGTTTCCTACCCTCACCACCTGGGGGCGGCCCGTCAGAAAGACCAGGACCAAGTTGCAGTCTCGAGCTTAATGATGAGTTTGGAGGGTACTATGGTGTTGAATGCTGAGCTGTAGTCAATTAACAGAATTCTAACATAGGTATTCCTTTGGTCCAGATGGGATAGGGCAGTGTGCAGTGGGATGGCGATAGCATCTTCTGTGGACCTATTGGGGCGGTAAGCAAATTGGAATGGGTCAAGAGTATCAGATAGGGTGGAGATGATATGATCCTTGACTAGTCTCTCAAAGCACTTCATGATGACAGAAGTGAGTGCCATGGGGCAGAAGTAATTTAGTTCAGTTACCTTAGCTTTCTTGGGAACAGGAACAATGGTGTCCATCTTGAAGCATTGGGAACAGCAGAGTGGGAAAGGGATTGATTGAATATGTCCGTAAACACACCAGCCAGCTGGTCTGCGCATGCTCTGAGGGCCGTCTGGGCCGGCAGCCTTGTGAGGGTTAACACGTGTAAATGTTTTACTCGCGTTGGCCACTGTGAAGGAGAGCCCACAGGCTTTGGTAGCGGGCCATGTCAATGGCACTGTATTGTCCTCAAAGTGAACAAATAAGTTGTTTAATTTGTCTGGGAGCAAGACGTCGATGTCCGCGATGGGGCTGGTTTTCTTTTTTTAATCCGTGATTGACTGTAGACCCTGCCACATACGACTTGTGTTTGAGCCGTTGAATTGCGACTCTACTTTGTCTCTATACTGACGCTTTGCTTGTTTGATTGCCTTGCGGAGGGAAAAGCTACACTGTTTGCATTCGGTCTTGTTTAGTCGCCTTGCGACTGGACTAATATAGATGCCTTTAATGATGTTACATCTTCAGCTACTCAACTTGAACTCGTGGTACCTGTTTTATGAAGGTATTCAAAGGATTCTTTCTACCTGATAAGAAGTATTTCTCTCTTAGGAAACCACAAGACCACAATCCAAAATGACTTGCTTAAATCGCAAGCCAAATGGGTTGATCAAACGTGAATAAAAGATCACTGAATTGCAAGGCGGCCTTATCTTTTAAATAAGATGCCAATTTACCAGCAAGCGAGATCTCCATTACCTTCTGAGAGGAACTTTATTTTCTGAATGAACCAGCAGAGAGCAGTCATCCATGGAGATTCCTGAGGCAACTTGTGATCATGATGTCAACATATATAGTCAACAGCCATTATTTTGTATTGTTATACGGTACGGAATTACAAAGAAAAAGAAACTAGAAGATGCTCGTGACTTGTTTTCCTCTGGGATGACTTTGCTTTGGGCAGATCAGATGCTCGAAAATACATCAAACTACTTTCGACACGAACAATGCAGACTTGTATACCTTCTATGTTCCTGAGCCAGCGAAAAGGAGATGGGTCTTTTTATGCTCAGTCACACAAAGTAGCCAAGAGCCCTTTTATGTCAGGGTGTCTGTAATGATACTGAATTAATCTGCAGTGGGAGCTCAAAACATGTTGCCATCAAGAGGATCTGTGGGCTATAAAGTGCCTTCAGAAAGTAATCGTACCCCTTAACTTATTCCACATGTGTTGTGTTACAGACTGAGTTCAAAATGGATTAAGTTAAATGTTTTTTTTAAAAACACCTATCTACACAAACTACCCCATAATGACAAAGTGAAAACATGTTTATAGACATGTTTGCAAATGTGTTGAAAATAAAATAAAGAAATATCCCATTTACATTAGTATTCACACCCCTGAGTCAATACATTAGAATCACCTTTGGCAGTGATTACAGCTGTGAGTCTTTCTGGGTAAGTCTCTAAGAACTTTGCACACTTGGATTGTACAATATTTGCACATTATTATTTTTACAATTCTTCAAGCTCTGTCAAGTTGGTTGTTGATCATTGCTAGACAGTCATTTCCAAGTCTTGCCATAGTCTTGCCATATATTTTCAAGTAGCTAGCCACTCAGGAAAATTCAATGTCATCTTGGTAAGCAACTCCAATGTATATATATATATATATGGCCTTGGGTTTAAGGTTATTGTCCTGCTGAAAGGTGAATTTGTCTCCCAGTGTCTGTTGGATAGCAGACTGAAACAGGTTTTCCTCTAGGATTTTGCCTGCGCTTCACTCTATTCCAATTATTTTTATCCTTAAAAAACTCCATAGTCCTTTCCAATGACAAGCATACCCATAACATGATGCAGCCACCACCATGCTTGAAAATATGAAGAGTGGTACTCAGTGATGTGTTGTGTTGGATTTTCCCCAAATATAATGCTTTGTATTCAGGACATACAGTTAATTTCTTTGCCACATTTTGTTGCAGTTTTACTTTAGTTTATTGTTGCAAATGTTTTTGAATATTTTTTATTTTGTACAGGCTTCTTTTCACTCTGTAATTTAGGTTAGTATTGTGGAGTAACTTCAATGTTGTTGCTCCATCCTCAATTTTCTCCTATCACAGCCATTAAACTCTGTAACTGTTTAAAAGTCACTATTGGCCTCGTGGTGAAATCCCTGAGCGGTTTCATTCCTCCCCGTCCTTGGGTTAGGAAGGACACCTGTACCTTTGTAGTGATCGGGTGTATTGATACACCATCCAAAGTGTAATTGATAACTTCACTATGCTCAAAGGGATATTCAATGTCTGCTTTTTTATTTGTACCCATCTACCAATATGTGCCCTTCTCTGTGAGGCATTGGAAAATCTCCCTGGTCTTTGTGGTTGAATCTGTGTTTGAAATTCACTGCTCGACTGGTAGCGTCTGTAGACAAGTCTGCAGACACTAGGCCGGTCAAACTAGTTTTTTTAATAATGTGGCTGTCACGCCCTGGTCTTAGTATTTTGTGTTTTCTTTATTATTTTGGTCAGGCCAGGGTGTGACATGGGTTATTTATGTGGTGTGTTTTGTCCAGGGTATTTTTGTAGGTTATGGGATTGTGGTGTAGTATAGTTGTCTACAAAAGTCTATGGTTGCCTGGAGTGGTTCTCAATCAGAGGCAAGTGTTTATCATTGTCTCTGATTGGGAACCATATTTAGGCAGCCATATTCTTTGAGTGTTTCGTGGGTGATTGTTCCTGTCTCTGTGTTTGTTTGTACCAGAGAGGGCTGTTTTGGTTTTTCACGGTTTGTTATTTATTATCTTTAATAAAGATGTATCGGAAATAACCATGCTGCAGTTTGGTCCTCCTCTCCTTCACTGGAAGAAACCCTTAACAGTGGCCTCAAGGGAAGAAATGTGCTGTTGTGTTAGAAATGTCAGGGCCAATTTCTTGTCCCAATCTGTTTTCCACCACAGAACAGACTGCAGTCTTGTGTTGCTGGTCATCTGCTTTTACTTAACTATAATATGAAAGGCAATACCTATATCACTGAAAATCTATATATTTTCTGATGTTTTGGATTGACAAACTGTTGATTTATTTATTTTGGGATCCCACTGCAGTGCAGTGTAGAACAAACCCTAACAGTTTAAGCGTTGGCTAATTCTGTCTCCCATTCAGGGTATTGAGTGGGATTCTATGCTAACACTGAATGCAATCATTAATCTGGGAATCCCCTCACAGCACTCTCAGGGATGAAGCAGCGAACTAAACCCATCAAAACACCATATTCATGAGGGTGGCTATTGATTAAAATGTTATGCGTTGCTCTCTCATAACCTGCCGTCTCAGGGGAGACAACTCCCAGTTCAGTAAGGCTATCTTCATTTCTTCAAGACTGAAAGAAAGACAAGAGGGGAGAGGGAATCGGTGCAAGATTGGATGGCCTTTAATATCCTAGGAACGTGTCCTGAAATTCCCCTTGTGTCACTTTAATTCTGTTTGTCATCTTCCTTCAGCCCTGTGGGACCCAGGCAGACTCCTTGAGACAGAGTAGAGAGTTTGATAGTCGATAAAAGAAGTGATTGGATAGTATCTCACCTGATGAAAACTAGAATGGGTCAGAATGTGGCATTATGGCTTTTTATTTGTTTTGGGTCAAAATATATAAGGTGCAGTCTATATCACAATCAGTTGTCTACACTTCAAGACTACAGCACAGGGCAGTTTCTAGGCATAAACGACTTAAGCTGCTGCTTAGAAAGTCAGACAGGCTTTTTTTCAGGAAGTCAGTGGTGGTCTCAACTTACTGCTAGCTAGGATAGTAGAATACACAACAGCAATTTTGAAATTTGGTTGTGCAGTAGTTTTCCTCTTGTTATGTCAGTCACTGACAGTCACTCAATTAGCCCACGTCAGTTAACATTTTATAGATAGCTGGCGAGAATCACTTATAGTACCCAGCAATCTAAAGCTTGAAGTAATCATGGGCGAATTACTGAGCGGTCACACAAGGCATGTGCCCAGGGGCTCTGACCTGCAGGAAATCCCCCCCCCCCCTCCACTGCCAAGAGGGGGGCCATTAAAATGTTTTGCACGTGAGGTGGGGGAGGAGGAACAAAATCTTCCTTAGGGACCCCAAACTGCCAGAAACTGCCCTGCTACAGTAGCTGGACTATCCACATTACAAAAAGGATCCATACGCTTCCTTGGCTAGTGATTCCCCATGTCATATAAATCCCTGGAAATACAACCTTAGTACACAGTGACGGGCTCAATGTGACATTAGCTTTTCAGCGTAAATGGATAAACCACTGTGGGAAAACATATGACATTGCTAAGGCAGCCTGTTAGCATTGCAACCACACTGTAAAGGAGCTTGGGCCAGATGTATGATCCAGACCGGCTCCCAGAAAGTGATTATCTCTTAACCTATTTCCTGTGTGATGTAGTAAGGTCAGAGAGGTGTGGAGCCTAAGACCTGTAGCTCATTGCCTCCATCCTCATCTGGCGCAAGCGCCAAATCTCATTTTAGCCAATTCATTATTGATAGTGCTTCATCCCTCAAACGCTAAAGAGCAACTGACCTGTAAGTCAAATGGGTGATTCCACCCCAGCATGGCTCAAAAATATTTTGGGTGTCTCAGATTGTTCTGGCAATTCTCACGTACAAACTTAATTGGGAGGAATGATATTTGATATGCTTTATACATTTGTATCACAAACCATTTGAGAAAACCATGATGAAAGTGACCATTTTAAGCCATTTTCGACCTACAGATGTAACATCCTAATTTGATCACTTTTGTTGCTGAGAATTTTCCTGCACAACAGGAAATGCAGATGAGCTTCGTGATTTACATAATTTCACTGAAAGCCCACACTAACACACAGTTATAAAACGCTATTGCACTTTTCATGTAGCCTACTGTTGAACAGCTAATAGCCTAACTACCGATCAAGCAACACTACGTACTAAACGTTCAAATCCTGTTGTAGGATTATTTTACTGTCACAATATAAGTCAAATTAAGATCCAATATCGGTATACTTGACTCCTGTCATGGGGCGGCAGGTAGCCTGGCAGGGAGGAGCATTGGGTCAGTAACCGAAGGGTTGCTGGATCAAATCCTAAAGCTGAGGAGGTAAAAATCGGTCATTCTGCCCCTGAGCATGGCAGTTAACCCACACATTTCAGTTGAATGATTTCAGTTGTACAACTGACTAGGTATCCCCCCTTTATAAGACCCTATGATCTGTGAACCGTACATGGTACAGACAGCATCTTGGTGTGATTATACTGCTAACGACGTGCTCGAAAATGTGAAGTATGTCGAGACTCTGAAATACTATTTTCCATATACATTTATTCAACAGAAAACATTATTATTTGCATAAAAGTACCCTTTTTGATTTTGCTTATTTTTAGACATTGTTTGGAACCATATACAACACTCTACAAACACATACAATTTGCAGAACGGACTCTGCTACTTTTGAAGTATTTATCCATTTTATACATATAAATAGGTTTTATAGGTTACTAACCAATCATAGCCCTCCTGTATGATGGCACATTCAGCAAATCACCAGCAGAGGGAATTCCCTTTGAATCCATTTTCCCATTCACTGTGTTGGTGGCGCTCACAAAATGTATCATAACTTTAAAAGGAGCAAAGTGTACACTCTGGAAATGTGATGTTCTTGTAGAGTATATTATTTAAAACAATATCTCTCAAAATGAACAAATCAAAAATGGTACTTTTGAGATATGAAATGTTTTAAGGTTGAATAAATACAATTGTTGTCACGGCCGTTGAAAGAACTGGACCAAGGTGCAGCGTGGTGAGCGTACATATTATTTTATTTAGAAAAGACGCCGAACAAAACAATAAACACTACAAAACAAACCGCAAAGCTAAAGGTTATGTGCCATAAACAAAGTCAACTTCCCACAAAGATAGGTGGGAAAAGGGCTACCTAAGTATGGTTCTTAATCAGAGACAACAATAGACAGCTGTCCCTGATTGAGAACCCTACCCGGCCAAAACATAGAAATAAAAATAATAGAACATAGAATACACACCCCAAATCACACACTGACCAAAGCAAATAGAAACATAAAAAGGATCTCTAAGGTCAGGGTGTGACAATTGTATTTCAGAATATGCAGTACCAGTCAACAGTTTGGACACACCTACTCATTGTGAAGACATCAAAACTATGAAATAACACATTTGGGAATCATGTAGTAAGCAAGAAAGTCTTAAACAAATTTTCGAGATTCTTCAAAGTAGCCACCCTTTACCTTGATGACAGCTTTACACACACTTGGCATTCTCTCAACCAGCTTCATGAGGTAGTCACCTGGAATGCATTTCAATTAACGGGTGTGCCTTCATAAAAGTTCATTGTGGTATTTCTTTCCTTCTAAATGTGTTTGAGCCAATCAGTTGTGTTGTGACAAGGTAGGGATGGTATACAGAAGATAGCCCTCTTTGGGTAAAAGACCAAGTCCATATTATGGCAAGAACAGCTCAAATAAGCAAAGAGAAACAACAGTCCATCATTACTTTAAGACATGAAGGTCAGTCAATCCGGAATAATCTTAAAGTGTAGTCACAAAAACCATCAAGAGCTATAGTGAAACTGGCTCTCATGAGGACGCCACAGGAAAGGAAGACCCAGAGTTACCTCTGCTGCAGAGGATAAGTTCATTAGAGTTACCAGCCTAAGAAATTAAAGCCCAAATAAACGCTTCACAAAGTTCATGTAACAGACACATCTCAACATCAACATCAACTGTTCAGAGGAGACTGTGTGAATCAGGCCTCCATGCTGAGAAGAACAGACTTGATTGGGCTAAGAAATACAAACAATGGACATTAGACTGGTAGAAATGGGTCCTTTGGTCTGATGACTCAAATTTGAGATTTTTGGTTCCAACCGTCTTGTCTTTGTGAGACACCGAGTAGGTGAACGGATAATCTCTGCATGTGCAGTTCCCACCGTGAAGCATGGAGGAGCAGGTGTGATGGTGTGGGGGTGCTTTGTTGGTGACACTGTCTGTGATTTATTTAGAATTCAAGGCACACTTAACCAGCATGGCTACCACAGCATTCTGCAGCGATACGCCATCCAATTTGTTTTGCATTTAGAGGGACAATAATTTGTAATAATTTGAAATCTCGCGTCTTGTGACGGCCAGCCGCCCAACAACCTGCCCGCTTGACCCTATCCCCTCCTCTCTTCTCCAGACCATTTCCGGAGACCTTCTCCCTTACCTCACCTCGCTCATCAACTCATCCCTGACCGCTGGCTACGTCCCTTCCGTCTTCAAGAGAGCGAGAGTTGCACCCCTTCTGAAAAAACCTACACTCGATCCCTCCGATGTCATCAACTACAGACCAGTATCCCTTCTTTCTTTTCTCTCCAAAATTCTTGAACGTGCCGTCCTTGGCCAGCTCCCCCGCTATCTCTCTCAGAATGACCTTCTTGATCCAAATCAGTCAGGTTTCAAGACTAGTCATTCAACTGAGACTGCTCTTCTCTGTATCACGGAGGCGCTCCGCACTGCTAAAGCTAACTCTCTCTCCTCTGCTCTCATCCTTCTAGACCTATCGGCTGCCTTCGATACTGTGAACCATCAGATCCTCCTCTCCACCCTCTCCGAGTTGGGCATCTCTGGCGCGGCCCACGCTTGGATTGCGTCCTACCTGACAGGTCGCTCCTACCAGGTGGCGTGGCGAGAATCTGTCTCCTCACCACGCGCTCTCACCACTGGTGTCCCCCAGGGCTCTGTTCTAGGCCCTCTCCTATTCTCGCTATACACCAAGTCACTTGGCTCTGTCATAACCTCACATGGTCTCTCCTATCATTGCTATGCAGACGACACACAATTAATCTTCTCCTTTCCCCCTTCTGATGACCAGGTGTCGAATCGCATCTCTGCATGTCTGGCAGACATATCAGTGTGGATGACGGATCACCACCTCAAGCTGAACCTCGGCAAGACGGAGCTGCTCTTCCTCCCGGGGAAGGACTGCCCATTCCATGATCTCGCCAACACGGTTGACAACTCCATTGTGTCCTCCTCCCAGAGCGCTAAGAACCTTGGCGTGATCCTGGACAACACCCTGTCGTTCTCAACTAACATCAAGGCGGTGGCCCGTTCCTGTAGGTTCATGCTCTACAACATCCGCAGAGACGACCCTGCCTCACACAGGAAGCGGCGCAGGTCCTAATCCAGGCACTTGTCATCTCCCGTCTGGATTACTGCAACTCGCTGTTGGCTGGGCTCCCTGCCTGTGCCATTAAACCCCTACAACTCATCCAGAACGCCGCAGCCCGTCTGGTGTTCAACCTTCCCAAGTTCTCTCACGTCACCCCGCTCCTCCGCTCTCTCCACTGGCTTCCAGTTGAAGCTCGCATCCGCTACAAGACCATGGTGCTTGCCTACGGAGCTGTGAGGGGAACGGCACCTCAGTACCTCCAGGCTCTGATCAGGCCCTACACCCAAACAAGGGCACTGCGTTCATCCACCTCTGGCCTGCTCGCCTCCCTACCACTGAGGAAGTACAGTTCCCGCTCAGCCCAGTCAAAACTATTCGCTGCTGTGGCCCCCAATGGTGGAACAAACTCCCCACGACGCCAGGACAGCGGAGTCAATCACCACCTTCCGGAGACACCTGAAACCCCACCTCTTTAAGGAATACCTAGGATAGGATAAAGTAATCCTTCTCACCCCCCGTAAAAGATTTAGATGCACTATTGTAAAGTGGCTGTTCCACTGGATGTCATAAGGTGAATGCACCAATTTGTAAGTCGCTCTGGATAAGAGCTTCTGCTAAATGACTTAAATGTAATGTAAATGTAATGTAAATGTTATTCAATAGGACAATGACCCAACACACCTCCAGGCTGTGTAAGGGCTATTTCACCAAAACGGAGAGTGATGGAGGGCTGCATCAGAGGACCTGGCCTCTACAATCATCCGACCTCAACCCAATTGAGATGATTTGGGATGAGCTGGACCACAGAGTGAAGGAAAAGCAACCAACAGTTACTCAACATATGTGAGAACTCCTTTAAGACTGTTGGTAAAGCATTCCAGGTGAAGCTGGTTGAGAGAATGCCAAAAGTGTGCAAAGCTGTTATTAAGGCGAAGGGCGGCAACTTTGAAGAATCTCAAATATAAAATATATTTTGATTTATATATTTTGAACACTTTTTTGGTTACTACAAAATTCCATGTGTGTTATTTCATAGTTTAGATGTCTTCGCTATTATTCTACAATGTAGAAAATAGTAAAAATAAAGAAAAACCCTTGAATGAGTAGGTGTGTCCAGACTTTTGACTGGTACTGTTGATATAATTCATTTTTTAGAGCATAATATTAGGAAGCATGTATAGGTTTAAAATGGCCACTCATCCTGATTTTCCAAAAAATGCTGTGTGTTAAAGCACAAGCACATTATTCCTCACAATTAAGTTTCTATCTGAGAATTGCCAGAACAATCTGAGATACCAAAGATATTTTTGGGCCATACTGGCATGAATGTCTTCCTAGCAAATGGGAAACGTTCCTCCATGAGCAATGTTGAAAGAATGCAGTGAAGCGATGATATTATTATATCGGTGTAAACAGAACATTTACCGGTATGTCATGTTGTACTTTGATCATTTAAAAAAAAGTTTGAAGACATTGTCTGTGTTCCACACACACACCACACTGTTTATCCTTGAGCAGCATCGCCTGTGCTATTTTCCATGTCACGTGAAATCCGTTCTGAGGAATGGAGATAAATGTTTTTGGCGCTGTCAGGAAGAACACATGTTGCTGCCTTCCTAGGTCTACGGCAGCATTTTTCTAAGCAACCTAATTATCAACACTGTGATTTTCGGAACATACCAATTACAGTATCTCATGGTTTAGCTCAGTCAGTGTTTACCACAGCACGACCAAACTTGTGAAGAATAAACCACACATTGGCCTACTGTGGCTATAATGCACTTGGAGGACTAACATACGTCAGAGGGAATCAACAACAGCTCCATAATCATAGACAAATCTGAAAAACATTTCCGTAAATGTATGTAATAAGGATTTCAAAAGATTTCCATGACACAACCTCAAGGTATGGTGTTATAATGGTAGTATTTTACATCATATCCAGAGCCATTTTCCCCTGAAAAAGTGTGTGAATAGACACATTAGCAGAGTGAACTGTGGAGCTCCATGCTTGTGGAAGTCGATGGCCACGGCTAAACGATGTGTCCCATTGATTAATATCAGGTTCCCGCAGGGGGAAGGAAATCGCTGTGGCACGCTGGTAGAGCTGTAACAGTGCTGAGCTAGGACCAATTTACCCTTTCTTTCTGTCTCTCCCGCTCCGTCTCCTGCCACACACACACATGCTCCCAGTGGTGTGAAGTACTTAAGTAAAAATACTTTAAAGTACTACTTAAGTCGTTTTTTATATTACATATATTTAAAACCAAATACTTTTACTCAAGTAGTATTTTACTGGGTGACTTTCACTTTTACTTGAGTAATTTTCTATTAAGGTATCTTTACTTTTACTAAAGTATGACAATTTGGTACTTTTTCCACCACTGCTTGCTCCCTCTCTTCCTAATCCATCCATATGGTTTAGAATTATTTCTACCGCTTTTCTATCCTACCTCTTCTCTCATCTTGCTCTGTAATGCTTGTCACTGCATGGCCAAGTGGCAGCTTAGTTCTGTACTGAGGACTTTGTACCGATGAGAAGTCAAGAAGTCCCAGGTGATCGTATTAAACACGTGTCGTGCCCTGGGAGTGATCTCTTAAATTGCGTCTACATGCAATGTTCAAAAAACGTTTTGAGAGCGACCAAGCTGATTGCAGTTCAGTTGCACATGTCATGATTAATGACCATAGTCATTATACACTGACATGCTCCTCTTGGATCATAGCTTAAGACTGAGGTGACACCAGAAACGTTGGAGGGTGATATGAGATTACAGATTCATTTCAACCTTACTTGAGGAGAGGCTAGAGATAATTCTAAGACTGTGTGTTGTGTATAGTGCACCCACTTGTCTTTTCCCTTTCGCCCTCACGTTGTGCTGATCAAGCATGCACCAGACACACCGGAGGGGAAAGAATGACAGATGGACACACATCTTCCTCTTCACACTCCAGTCAACACGAGTGTGTGAGAGCAAAAGGAGCATTCGATCACTGAAAGGGTGGAAAGTTCATTCATCTTTTGAGTGTTGCTTTCTTCCTGCAAATAAAGATATAGTGTATACACTGTGTATGCCAAACACGAGGAACACCTTCCTAATATTGAGTTGCTGCACCCCCCTTTTTGCCCTCGGAGCAGCCTCAATTCGTCAGGGCATGGACTCAACAAGTTGATGAAAGCATTCCACAGGGATGCTGGCCCACAGTTGTGTCAAGTTGGCTGGATGTCCTTTGGGTGATGGACCATTCTTGATACACACAGGAAACTGTTGTGTGAAAAACCCAGCAGCGTTGCAGTTATTGACACAAACCGGTGCACCTGACACCTCCTACAATACCCCATTCAAAGGCACATACATTTTTTGCCTTGCCCTTTCACCCTCTGCATCGCACAGATCTCAATTGTCTCAAGGCTTAATAATCATTTTTTAACCTGTCCCCTCCCCTTCATCTACACTGATTGAAGTGGATTTAACAATTGATTTCAATAAGGGATCATAGCTTTCACCTGGTCAGTCAATGTCATGGAAAGAGCAGGTGTTCATAATGTTTTGTACACTCGTTGTAGAAACACAACATATGGCTGATTCAGATGGGAAAGGTGGCCTTCCTTGTAGCTGGAAGATGTGTAAACGTAGCTTTTCAACAGCTGCCTGGTAGGAAGTGAGAACTGTAGGTGGCATCTTTAAAGTATGTGTGACTGATAGGCTAATTGTTACTATCGGCAATTGGAACAATCCCACTTGCTACTTTTGCAAGCCAGAGGGAGAATGACTTCTTCCTACATTTTAATAATTAATAATAACTAATTCTATATGCTAATGATAAATACTTCAAGGTAGTTGTGGCCATAATTAATGTGGAATCTTGAAATGGAACTTCGATATCCTGAGAAAAATGGCATTTAATTCTCATTATACGGGTTTGACCTTTTCAAACTGGGTTTTGCTGTACTTTCAGTAATTTCCGACAGCCAGGCCTATTCCCATGGCGACAAATGCCACTCTCCTTTCAAAAAGTATTATTATACAGAGGAGCACAATGGTTAGGTACAAGGCAGTGACATTTCAGTTTGTTTCCCTCTCAGCAGTCGCCCGAGAGAACCCACGAGCACTGTTGGATCTGTTCTAATATTTGAAAATGACCCACACCAGTCCTACCTCTCTAGACCCCACTGCAAGGGCAAAGTGTGTTTCTTTTTGATGTTTACATGACAGTGACAGCTCTGTTTCACTTGAATGAAACATTAATTAAAGCACAGATGAATTTGTCCTGTGACAAAATGATCTCAGAATGCAGGTATCCCAAATGAGGTCAAGGCATTGCATAATTACTTCTCCACTGTTTACTTTAACATGTTTTGAATTTGAAACAGCTAAACGGTGCTCATGGTAAGAGAATACATTCTCCATGATGTAACCCTTCTAAAAAGTCTGGAAAATGGGTTCGCCTAAGGAGTATATATCATTTTCAGCAGTCCAACAGAAGATGGGTTTAGTTATTATCTTGACTCTGCACTGCAACAAGTAGATGCAGGGAACCAATAACTCATGAAGTGTACGTGTATTGTCGAAGCTGGGGGAAAAAAGGAAGAAAGGCAGTAGAGAGAGACATTCTACTTCCATCACTCCATCCTATCATGAAACAATTGCCTGGTAATAACAGTATTAATTAGGCTACCACAAATTATCTTTATTTTTCTTTTGTTTTATGCCTAATACCCTCATTCAAACTTGTTAAGCCTATCTGTTGTTTCAGTACGAACTAAGTCTGCATGTGTGTATGTAAATACCTTAAGCACAGCAATTACTGACTGCGCAGTATGTTCTGAGCCGTACTGTATGGAGTGTCACTGATGAAAATAAGCAAGGATGGTTGAACAATTACAAAACACATCAACGACAGCCTCATCACTTCTTTGTGTTTCCAACGACAGATGACAAGCGCCCTGTCAGCAAGTCGACTGTCGTGTAGCGTAGACTGAATCTTTAACCTCCCAAGGGAGTTTCCATTGTCCATTACATGATCTTATCAATTCATATGACTTCGTTTACTGTTACTTTTGTTATGACAAGGATTATGCAACATTTCTGGTGGCTTATTAAGTTCATTCAAATAAGCCTCGTGGTAAACTGTGATACATTCCATCATTCCCTTTTTCCAATAAAATAACTCAAATCACTGCCAATGCATCCTAACCCACAAAAGCATCCCTTTGATCAGCAATTGAACTGACAAGATACTGTCACATCCTGTAAAGCTTATACAGACCTCTTGGGCATTCTCAACAACAAGGCCCCCCAAAAGCAGGACTTCTTCATCAAAAAGAATAACAAACCTTGTACATGTCACACATTTACTTAAATCCGGGCAGCGGCCTTAGCCAAGGAGTCAGCCCAGCGTCTGTAAAGACAGCGCTAACACCATTCAAAGCATCTGCTTGTGTCAGCACTTTGCTAGGTTTTTCATGTCAATACAATGTGATACAGCCCAGTAGCTTTTCTACTGAAGAGCGGTTTCTCTGTGGTGAGCTTTATGATACTCCATTTATTGTGTTACAGGAAGAAGGATACCCCACTGCTGTGCATCTCTCCAAGCCAGGCTGTTCAGGGAGCTCCATGCATCTGTGCCTGTGTGTGCAGACACATTGCCTCGCAGGAACAGTCACATTTGTACTGTAGCTTTTCATCACCTTGATGTGCCATCGTTAATTGTATTCTGATGCCAGCTGGTTTTGTTTGCACTGTAGACTATGTGAATGTTACAGCCGTTTGAATAGGCTAGACCTGTCTGGTTCACTATTCTCACTTATTTTCCCTTTCTCCTTCCTCAGCCTGGGAGACTCCAGGATCAATAACGGCTTATCAATGGAGAACTAGGACCCCAGGGAAAAGCTGCCTAGAAGGAAAATCGATTTAGCCCATTCCCACCCACCCCTGCTTCACACTCAAGAGCCGACTAATGCACACACTGTTAGTGCACAGAGGTGAATAGCTTCTTGGGACAAATTAATCAGACCCCTATCAAGAAAATAAAACAGGTGGTATTTTGTTTGTGTCTTACAAGGTCATGTATTTGATGTTATTAGAAAGAACGGCTCATCATGTGTGGGGTCAAACAACTCAGTGTTCCAATTGTATCATACACACTGACATTAGATTTATTTGCTGAACAATCATCCCAAATACTAACATTTAAGACCAAGTCTAATTAAAAATCAGGGAGGAAGCAATTACTCAGCTTTTACCAGAAGATGTTCACATGTGCAATGCAATACTGTTGCAAACAATGCAAATATATAGCGTTTTTTCTCGGACAAAAGTTATTTAATGCCAAGCCTAAGCAGCGTTGAGCCAATGTCCCCACAAACATACATGAAATGAACGGCAAGCTGGACTGGTGCAGCACAGCACTGAACATCATAACCTTGAAAGACCTTCACTGGCAGAGAGTACTGATGAGACTATCCTCTCTATAAATGTGGAGCTCCCCCTGTTGAACAAATTTGGGAAAAGCAGCAAATGACGTGAAAGTGCCATTGGTCATTCAAGGGATGTTGCCAGGGTGGTGTACAGGGGGGTCTATTGGGAAGTTTAGAACAAGGTTATTTATTTATTCAATGTTTACTTCACCAGGGAATTTGAAGTTATAGGGAAATAGGGAAATATGAAAATACTCTTTGGATAGGTGTCAAACTCATTCCAAGGAGGGCAGAGTGTCTGCAGGCCTTCGCTCCTCCCTTGTACTTGATTGATGAACTAAGGTCACTGATGAGGAAGTGAGGAACTCTTCACCTGGTTGTCGAGGTCTTAATTGAAAGGAAAAAACAAAAACCAGCAGACACTAGACTATCTACTAACCCTAACCTTTACCCCTAATCTAACCCTAACCTTTACCCCTAATCTAACCCTAACCTTTACCCCTAATCTAACCCTAACCTTTACCCCTAATCTAACCCTAACCTTTACCCCTAATCTAACCCTAACCTTTACCCCTAATCTAACCCTAACCTTTACCCCTAATCTAACCCTAACCTTTACCCCTAATCTAACCCTAACCTTTACCCCTAATCTAACCTAACCTTAGCAAGCAGTTGCTTATGAACATATGGTCAGACTATCAACAAACTATCTGTAGAGCACCTACAGATGGACTATCTGAACAATCCAAATAAAGTGTGACCGAAACTATTTTATGTACGAAACCTCGCAAGACATCAGCAACAAAAATGATTTTGTTTCCTTATTGACAGGGACACAAGTAGGCATATGGTAAGCTTTGACACTGCATGAAGAAGCATTCAGAGACAAGACTGCAGAATAGGCCTACAGTCTATGTTGGTTTGATTCGAAGAGGAAGTGGGCTATGTTGATAAGACTGCTAGCCTACTCAAATGAAACAGGTCTTCTCAAATGAAACAGGTCTTCTCAAATGAAACATGACTACCAATGGCGACAGGCCCTGGCGGAGTGGTGCCAGGAAAACAAAATGAAGGAGCTGATTGTGAACTTCAGGAGACAACAGAGAGAGCACGTCCCCATCAACAGAGCCGCAGTGGAAAAGGTGAAAAGCTTAAAGTTTGTCTGCACCACTGACAATCTGAAACAGTCCACCCACACAGACAGTGCGGTGAAATAGGTGTAACAGCGCCTCTTCAACATCAGGAGGCTGAAGAAATGTGGCTTGTCCCCTAAGACCCTCACAAACTTTTACAGATGTACTATTGAAAGCATCCTGTCTGGCTGTATCACCGCCTGGTACAGAAACTGCACCGTCTGCAACCGTGGACACACTGCCTGCCCTCCAGAAGGCGAGGTCAGTACAGATGCATCAAAGTTGGGACAGAGAGAATTTAAAACAGCTTTTATCTCCAGGCCATCAGACTTAAATAGTCACCATTAGTCGGTAGCCCAGATGCATCAAAGTTGGGACAGAGATTTGTTAAAAAGTTTGATGTCGTTCCACTTCATGATTTAAAACAGCTTTTATCTCCAGGCCATCAGACTTAAATAGTCACCATTAGTCGGCCTCAGCCCATTTATACCCTGCCCTGAACTTTAGTCACTGTCACTAGACAAACATTGGCAGTAGAATGGTCCCCAGTGTATGTCACCTACCTCTATAACAGGATTTTTGGAAGTTAAATGCAACTACAAAACAGTAATTACAAAAAGTAATCTATTCATGTTTTTTTGTTTACAAGCATGATAGCTGTACTTTTAGTTCATGGTTGACGCAGCTTGTTGTCCATTAGCCAATCGGCGTTTCTCAACGAGTTCAAAGCACTTGAATGCATCCAACTGGTATTTACGACTTCACAACTGGTAATTACCATCTTCCCACTTGTTTATGAATGCAGCATCAAAGGGCAGCATGCATTTTGAACCAACAACCCAAGCCCCCCTCCCGCAGTTCCACTACGTTTTTTCGTACTGAACACAGCCCTGAATGAACCGCCATTAGGGCCCTGCCTGGGCCTACATACAGGTCATGTTCCCCTGCTGCCCAGGCGTTGCTGCCGCCCACCAGATCTTACAAAAACCGGATAGGTATTTTACGTGTCAGCTAACTACATCATATGACATAGCAATCTATCAGTCGAAAGACGATGGCGTCACACACAAGCATTGGTTGATGCATGTAGTCGACTACAGACGTTATTGACGTGAATCTACTTTTATTTTGAAAATATATTTCTAGTCTACTACTGCTGGAAACTCCGCCCACTTCAACGACTGTTCGTTCCTAGTTTGCCTTTGCGCTGATTTCTCTACTCACAGCGATCTACTTTTTGGTGATTTAGTCATGTCTTTGGAGGTGGAATCAGCCGAGTAAGTATTATAGCTATTCATATTTGCACAACTGTAAATGGCTGAATGTTTTGGTTATTTATTATGGTTCACGTGGCAGGTCTAAACTCAGTTGAGGCCTACCTCAACCTGCAAGCAGCTTGTATCCAGTAAACGTTAGCTACCTAAGCTAACATAACTTGCCTGCTAGCTAGCTATGTTTCATTGTTTTTGTACCCACCAGTGATCTTTTTAATATAGCTATATAGTCTTAGCTAACTAATACTAACGTTAGCCTGTCAGAACGCCTAAATGAGCTAACTGGCTTGCAAGCGAACACGATTAGATAGAACTTGTCTTGCGTCAAAATATGACATGCCTTTATGGAGTGTACCGTGGTTTTGCAGCGTGATTCGTCTGATAATGCAGTACCTGAAAGAGAACAATCTGCACCGGACATTGACCACCTTACAGGAAGAGACCACGGTGTCTTTGAACACTGTGGACAGTATCGAGAGTTTCGTGGCAGACATCAACAGTGGTCATTGGGATACTGTACTGCAAGCTATTCAGTCCCTCAAGCTCCCTGACAAGACTTTGATAGACTTGTATGAACAGGTAAAAAGTTGTCGTGTTGTATTTGGAATTCGTATGCACCAGAACGTTATTTTCTAGCTAGCTCTTCTGCTATTTCATTGTTTTTTTGTAAAGTGCGTTTGTGTGCCCTCCTAGGTGGTGTTGGAGCTCATTGAGTTGAGAGAGTTGGGAGCAGCCAGGTCTTTGCTAAGGCAAACAGACCCCATGATCATGCTGAAGCAGACGCAACCAGAGAGGTACATTCACCTGGAGAACCTGCTGGCTCGCTCCTACTTTGACCCCAGAGAGGTGAGTTCCCTCCGTGTATAGGGGAGATATAACTGAGTATAAATTATTTCCAGGTTGTCTGGTTATGTCTGTGCCTCTATTGTATGCCTGAACATCTTTAATTGAACACCAAAAATAACCTTCACCTGTGTTCTCCTGAAAAATAGCATTAATAAATGTCCTATAGACAACTGACGAAGTCAAAACACTATTTGTTCTGTTGCCACTCAGAAATGACTGGTTTGTTTTGTTATGGGTTTTTCAGAGTTCCTGCGGTCTTGTGTTTGTGTCATTGCTCAGTGTCTGTGTGCTCTCCTCCCTCTGTGTCCTCCAGGCCTACCCAGATGGCAGCAGTAAGGAGAAACGACGGGTGGCCATCGCCCAGGCCCTGGCCGGGGAGGTCAGCGTGGTGCCCCCCTCCCGTCTCATGGCCTTGCTGGGACAGGTGGGTGACATGTTCCTATACACCTGGAATATATGGTCTTTTCATTTTAATTCAGCACATAGTCTGATCTATGACCAGGATAATATTATGCAGATTAGTATTTTAACCACCATCTCTGTCTCTCAGTCCCTAAAATGGCAACAGCACCAGGGTCTCCTGCCCCCAGGTATGACCATTGACCTGTTCAGGGGCAAGGCAGCCGTGAAGGACGTGGAGGAGGAGCGCTTCCCCACACAGCTCACTAGACACATCAAGGTACTGTATGTCCAGCTATGCTATTCCCAGTGTTTATTAGTAAGGATGGTTTTGATGCTTGCCCTTGGCCGTGTCTTTTTTTCAACTTAGATTATTGTATCTCAATGGTACTGGCTTGGTTATGTAACATTTTTATTAAATTATGTATAAAAACACAATGCATGAACAAGAACAAGGAGTTCTGCTTGGGTGTCATCATAATGCAGTGTTATTCTTACTAGTTTGGGCAGAAGTCCCACGTGGAGTGTTCCCGCTTCTCCCCTGATGGTCAGTACTTAGTCACAGGATCAGTGGATGGTTTTATCGAGGTCTGGAACTTCACCACTGGCAAAATCAGAAAGGTGCGTGTGTGATCTAACACCAATTGATACTCTGATTTGGGAAATACACTTGATTTCAATTCATGAAGTTTTCGAAATACCCTTTTACTGCCTTGGTAGAGTTTTAATAAGATGACCTTATCAAATGTGTGTGTGTGTGTGTGTGTGTGTGTGATAGGATCTCAAGTACCAGGCGCAGGATAACTTCATGATGATGGACGATGCAGTGCTGTGTATGTGCTTCAGTAGGGACACAGAGATGCTGGCCACAGGGGCCCAGGACGGCAAAATAAAGGTCTCTACTGGCACTAGGAATGTCACTTTCCCCTTAACTTTTTAATGTTCAAACTCTTGCTTTGGGTTGAGTGGATACTCACACTACCTTCGCTACCTCGTTTCTCCTCTGACAGGTGTGGAAGATCCAGAGTGGTCAGTGCTTGCGGCGCTTTGAGCGCGCCCACAGTAAAGGTGTCACGTGCCTCAGTTTCTGCAAGGACAGCAGCCAGCTGCTCAGTGCTTCCTTCGACCAGACCATCAGGTGACCTGCACACATAAAGCCCTCTTTCTCTCATGGTTTCTCTTTGTTTTTCCTGCCTATAGAACAGTCGTCACCAAGGAACCATAACTTATGTTTTTGCGTTCCACAGGGTTCACGGATTGAAGTCGGGCAAGTCGCTGAAAGAGTTCCGAGGACACTCCTCATTTGTTAATGAAGCAACATTCACACCTGACGGCCACCATATCATCAGCGCTTCCTCTGACGGCACTGTGAAGGTATGAACCCCCACTCTGCAAAAGGCTGCTAGAAGCCAACAGTCCCATAATAAATAAAAAAGGTATTTGCATCAGATACTGTATTTTGACTTGTCTCCACCCCTTACCAGATTGTCCAATTCATGGTATGTCCTGTGTACCTGCATTTCCAGCTGAATATATGTTGATGGATTTTGATTAACACTTGTGTGAATCTCCTGTCAGGTGTGGAACATGAAGACCACAGAATGCACTAACACCTTCAAGTCCCTGGGCACCTCGGCCGGCACCGACATCACAGTCAACAACGTCATCCTTCTGCCCAAGAACCCAGAGCACTTTGTGGTGTGCAACCGCTCCAACACTGTTGTCATCATGAACATGCAGGGCCAGGTCAGGACCTAACTTGACCACTTACGGTCACTTTTCATTTTTAAAAATGAATATGAACTATTAATTTTGAATATTTAAAAAAATTATATTGGTATGACCTTATTCCCCTTTTGTCCTCCAGATTGTGAGAAGTTTCAGCTCTGGTAAGAGGGAGGGAGGAGACTTTGTCTGCTGTACACTATCTCCACGTGGCGAGTGGATATACTGTGTAGGAGAGGACTTTGTGCTCTACTGCTTCAGCACAGTCACCGGCAAGCTGGAGAGAACCCTAACAGTATGTTTATTCCAAATCATGTGAATTAAAAACGATCAACCCCAAGCCTGGTTAAAACTCATTTCTCAATGATAAAAATAGGAGTTGTGAATTTAGTCAGGATTATGCACGTAAATCAAAATTTCTGTTAGCCAATCCTGGCACAATTACATTGAACTATAGCCTAAAGCAGGAGTCGGCAGCAGGCAGCCCAGAGATCTTTAGGGGGGGCACTCCCAAAGGCTTTTTGGAGGGACTGGGTCAATTTGCAGTGTACCAATTATATTTATGTTCCGGCCTCCGATCATCTAGTTGCCTACCCTCTGGCCTAAAGTTTGTATTAGACTTTTGTCTCATCATAAACTCTCGTCTCCCCCATCCCAGGTCCATGAGAAGGATGTGATTGGCATCGCCCACCACCCCCATCAGAACCTAATCTCCACGTACAGTGAGGACGGCCTACTCAAGCTCTGGAAACCCTGAGCGTATACCTTAACCCCACAAGCCCCCTTCATCAGCATGCCAGCTGCTTTTCCCATGGGATGCTGCAGTGTTTCCTCTACCATCACTTTAGGCGGGCCAGGTAGTGACTCCCATCTAGCTCTTTTTGTTCAGACTAAAATGTTTTGGGCTCCAATTTATTCAAATTGGCAGTATGTGTTGCTGTTTTGGGGCACCTGTGCCACGCCTCAGAGAAAGTGTAGCTATGGGAAACACTGGGGTAATGGGAGTGCAGGCATGGGCTTTTTTTAATAAACTTTAACTTTATGTAAATATTTTTTTTATAGATTTTTTTTTCTTCCAATAACATCTGGTTGGGTATTTTGCCTCATTTGTCAGTCAGGTCAACAATTGCTTGTGTTACTGCACAGCAAGAAATGGAAAGGGCTTTCATTTTTCTCTGGTGAATGACTCATGTTGATTTTTGTATCCCTGATCTGATATACCTTTTCATGTGTTGCTGTGTGTTCCTAGATGTGAAATGCATGTGTTATTGCTATTACGTATGGATTGTCATGTACTATTTCTTGTCTGTCCCATTAAAGATATTTGATCAGGTATGTGTTTTCTTTGTTTCCTGACAAGCAGAGGCTGTGAACAGTTGTTAAACCCAATACAACTCTTAATTTACATGCAATCAAACATTTTTAATGATTATCAATAGAACTTCTAAACATAACATGATTCATGTCCTCAGATGGAATGTTTACTGCATGATTGCAAACTGTGCAGGGCCGGTTCTAGATGTAAGCGGTCGCTAGGGGGCCTCAGTCGGAGTCTCAACTTACTATTGAGAGAGAATAGAATTCGCCGGGTGAAATTTGGTTGTGCATCAGTAGTTATCTTATATTAGTCACTCAATTAGCCATGTCTGCTGTTGGTGATTAGATTGGTAGTTAGTCTTAGTAATCATGGCCAAATACCAACAGGGTACGTCTCCAGGGGCCCCATTGATTTTGTTATTCATTCTCACTCATATCAAGTCATTACAAAATGTGTAGAAATGCAGAAAAATTGTATAAAACTGCAAAAGGCTCTCTCTACCGCATGGCAAAATGGGTATATTTAGAAATTATTTTGTAAAACTGCATTTTTCTCTGCCCTATGGCAAAGTGAGTAGAATTGCATATGTGTTTAAAAGCATAGCATTGCTAGACACCGCCTGTTACTACAATCATCCTGGAAATTCTCAACTTTGCAAGGCATGTCACTACTCACATATCTTCACATAGCCCACCATATGCACTGGAATAAAGTAGGCTTATGCAATTGAAGGAAAATGGTTGCTTACTGAAACTCCCAAAGGCATCCAGATGTTATATGATTGAAGCAATAGTTTACCCACGTGTGATCAACCGTTTCATGCTGCTTTGAGACAAGCGTGGGGTCTTGATAAATCAATGTCCGACTCTTCTTTTCACTGAATCTCTGTTTGCTATTGGTTAGGCTAATCAGGCTGTAGAAATGTAATCTTGTCTAGATGGCTCATTTATCAACACCGAACAGAACATTTTGCCAGCATGTTACGTAATTTAACGAGTGGGTTATTTTGCTCTTCACTTGCAGTCGTTTAGTAGCCTAGGCCCACTCCCACTCCCAACCAAAAGCCTGTGACTCGTCTTGTCATATTGTTTGAAACTCCATCTGTATATTTGTTTAGATCTCTGGCTGGGTGTAACATTATACCTTTAAACCGTCCCCACGACCATACCCGGGCTCGTGGAGGTGGTATAGTTCATCTGTTACTGATCAGAAACATTTAGCATGCAATAATGTAGCCTAAATTAAGTGTAGGCCTATTATCTTTTGCTCGATCGCCGGCAACTCCAAAATCCTGCGGAGTTTGAAGTATGAACACGAGACTTAATGCTGTTGCCAATTTGGATTGATATTATTTTCTATGGGTATCATGACGAAGATACTCTCAATGTAAAGACCCTATGCCAGCTCCCTAACAAGGCAAGAGGGTAGAAAATAGATCAAAAACGTGGATCAAAATAGCACGGGCTTGCCTTGGGTGGGCTCGGTTTCAAAATATCACGTTTTATATCTCGGCATGTCGTGCTGGGAACATATTTGTATTTTATATTTCATTATATTCTTAGCGCACTATAACATAGGGCACAATGTGTGTTGACAGACCAGTAACAAACTCAAAATATGCCATTCTATTCGTTTGAAAATACATTTGACTAGTTTTATAGCCTAAATGGTTTCTTAGGACCTGCCTAAAACAAATGTATAATAGATTTCTTTGTGATGGTGTATAGTCAATTGATTTATTAAAATAGACATCCACCCACATTGGCCCACTCCTACACTTGCCAGGAGACAGGAGATATAAAAGGCTCATCCTGGCAAGAACGTGGTTAAAATGGGACTGGGCTCGAAAAAAAATACATTCTGGGCTCTACACACTGTAAAGTCAATAAAGGGTATTACTGTGATTATTTTCAATTAAAAATGGTCAAAGAGAAACAAAAATAGATTCTTAGCAAAGAGCAATTTCTCAAGAAATAATTTTGCTAGGACTGTCTGGGAGTGAACTCGTTTGACTATTCACTAAAATCTCAGTAAAATCTGGGTTTATGATTGTAATTCAACTGCCATGGTTTGTTTAGCTAGATGCAGGTAGCCTATAGCACCAGCTAGACCTAGCCTACATCTAATTTCAGTAGCCAATGCAAAATGAAGGATTTAGCAGCTTGTTTAGTTCAAATTGACAGACTAATTTATGCAACATAAATGGTAAGTGCTTGTGTTACCCAATAGCCTACTGGAATAGGCTACTGATGGGGTCGTCATTTCAATCACTGAATCACATAATATAGATATGAACTGAATATGCTTGTCAACAACAGCCAGTGTGTTTTTTTAAAACCTGTTGCCTAATCTGACTGACTGATTTACCGTCAATCTAATGCATTTTATCTGATCGTCAATTGCGATAGAGCTGTGACCATGATCACAATTAATAACTTCCAATTTAATTAACTAAACATTGCCCTCAATAATACCATAATAACACAAAACTGTAACAACAATAAACTGAAGTTAAATGCTATTTATTAAATCCGTTTGCCGGCTCCAGGTAGCTACACAAGTTTCGGTATTGATTTGCAATGACTCCAGTGAGATTGTCATTTCCACATATTTATTGTATCATATTAATATAGAACTGTTTTTTCCGACCAAACGAACATGTAATTAATGTTGTTGCATTGTACTGTAAATAATGATAATTGAATTGGTTCAATTAGGAAGAAAAATAAGTCATAATAGGAATCTGAATGGGGTGACAAAATTCTACCAAACCTATAGGAACCAATCTGATTACTTTTGAATCCCAATAGGAAAAAAAGAATGTAGTCCAATAGGGAGGGGACAGGGGACACAAAACCCTATAGGATTCGATTGGAAAAAATCGCTAATCCTTTAGGATTCTTTTGACTAGGGCATTGTTGTTCCATAACATTGTCATGGAACATATGAATGTTGTTTCCAACTACCAAACAGCAACTGCGCCGTAAATCCGTTTGCATATTGAACGTTTAGATTGCCAAAAGGCCAGTCTCTGGCAAGGGGTGGAATATGAGCTAAAAAGACTGGTACCCAGATTAGCGATCTGCAGCTACTCTTCTCGTTTCTGACTGTTCCGTACATATGCATTCCAAATTACGTTTACTATTACTACGATCAATTACGTCACAAAGGTAACTCAGTGATTGAATGCGCATCACCCTGGCGCTTCAAAACTGTCGGGACATAGTTCGGGATGTAGCGCTTTTGGGTTTTGCATGTTACAGTTATGGCCTACACCATGAAGTAAAAATATGGATAACGACACTTTTGTGGATCCCATTCTTCCAAGTGAGGGTCCTGCAAAAGTCGCAAAATTGATCAGAGTGAATGAAGGGAACAGTCAGGAAAAGAAAAAGTCTTCGAAGTCAAAAAACACCTCTCCGGATAACCCTAAACTGAAGAAGACATCCAAATCATCTAAACCGAAAACAGAGCTTGATGAAGAGGAGTCGAGTCCAAAGGCAAGGGGTATCGTGAAGTGCACCAAGGCGGTAGTCATCGATATCGGTACAGGATACCTGAAAACTGGGTTTGCTGGGGCAGATGCGCCCACCTGTGTAATTCCCAGTGTTGTGGGTTTGGCGCGCAAAAGCCCCTTGGATTACAAGCACGGCTATGTGGGGAGGGAAATTCTAGAAACACTAGACATATCCCACGTCAGCCCGGTGCATAACGGCATAGTAACAGAATGGGATGCAATGGAGAGACTGTGGGAATACTCGTTCAAAACGCTGGGTATCCCAAGCGAGGAGCACGCCGTGCTTTTGAGTGACCCTCCTCTTAGTCCGACCACCAACAGAGAAAAACTCGCCGAAATCATGTTCGAGAGCTTCAGCACTCCAGCAATGTTTATTGAAAACCAGTCCGTTTTATCCATGTATTCCTATGGCAGAACTAGCGGACTGGTTTTGGAATGCGGGCATGGATGCTCTTACGCAGTTCCCATTGATGACGGCCACTACATGCCAAGTTACACCTGTCGTGCAGAATATGCAGGACGAAGCCTTGACCTTTACTTGCAGAAGTTACTGCAGGAGTCTGGAAAAGGGTTCTCTTTTGACAAATTGGGCCTAATGGATGACATCAAGGCAAAATGTTGCTATGTAGCCCCTGATATAGACATTGAATTAAGAGTTTGTGACATGGTGCAATACAAGCTTCCAGATGGGAATTATATCTCATTGGGAAATGAGCGCTCTCTTTGTCCAGAGGTGCTATTCCAACCAAATCTGATTGGATCCCTTGAGCCAGGACTTCCTATTATGGTTATGAACTGTATCAATAAATGTGACATCAGATTGAAGAGTGACATGCTACAGAATATCCTAATATGTGGTGGCTCCACAATGTTCAGTGGTCTTCCTGAACGGCTGCAGAGCGAGCTCAACCAGATAGCACCATGTGGTGGGACTACCATTGTGGCATCCCAGGAGCGTCAAAACACTGTGTGGCTTGGAGGTTCAATTCTTGCCTCCCTGTCCTCTTTCCAGTCACTTTGGATTCGGAGGAAAGACTATGAGGAGAAAGGGCCCTTTGTCATTTATCGAAAATGTTTCTGAAAGCTACTTATCAATGTGACTTTAAGGTTGGCAAATGAAACAGTAAATGAACTAAATTGAACTATGAACTTACTGCCTGCCGTTTACATATCTCTGACAGTATTAATAATTCCATATCCATTACCGTCATTATATTGTGAGAACATTTGACAGCTCTGTTGATCATGCTTTACAAGAGTTACAAGAAAATCCAGTATACATCTTTATTAACAGGTTACGTGATAAGATAGCTTTACAGTTAAAAGAAGAAACAAGAAGGAAACAGTGATGACAAAAAGCTACTTCAAAATACTCAGCTTCCACTTGACACCATTTCTCATCTTTGGGGGTGGGGGAGTCTCTGAATCTGCAAAGAGGAAACGTGTATACTATATTAATAAACTAAAAAGGGAATACGAACATTTGATTTTAGCACCTAATATTACTAAACAAATGAGTAAATTGTGTATGTTCAATAGTAATAAATAGGATAATACTAGTAAAATGGACCTTGGGTTGATGAGGGTCTTGGCTGTTGAAATGAAGCCATGATGCTGTTGGCTGTGGAGTTAGGACCGGTAATCTGGAGAACAAAATTAAAACACAGGTTAAATGAACTCCTAAGAACAAGCCTGTGTGTGTGTGTGTGTGTGTGTGTGTGTGTGTGTGTGTGTGTGTGTGTGTGTGTGTGTCTCTCACCGGAGCCTGACTCTGCTGAAGACCCTCCTGCCACACCTCAGGAAGGGCCACCTCAATCATCTGGAGAGCCTCCCCATAGGCCTGTTGCAGCCTCCCCGCCTGTCCGTCAAACTGGAACAGCATTAGGCCCTTCAGCAGGCTGTGCACCTCCTCTACAGGGGCAGAGCATAACACTGTCAATCACACAGGACCTGCCCACATTACCCTACCTATCAACAAGAACGTGCGTCTCCTACCTCTCATCTTGTCCACAGAGTGGATGATCTCTGCCAAGGCGTGCAGCAGAGCCATGTCTTCTAGGGGGGTCCCTTCCTTCAGACTCAGCTTCTTGCGCTCAGCCTTCCGGCGATTCTTAGACGACCTCCTAAGAGACAGAGGTTAGTTCCTATCTCATACTGAGACTAACGACATCTTACTATCAAGTCCCAACCCCACATCCACCCCCACTAGGTATTTCATGTAAGTCATAGAGATGTGTAAAAGGCTGACTCACGAGGAGATGCGGGAGTTACTATGCGAGTACTTGGAGCCGGCACGGCTGCCGGACATCACACTACTGGCCTCTGAGTAGAGCTCTGCCTCTGGACAGTCTGGGACATCCTCATCTTGAATGAGAGGGGGAGACAGAACAAGGGAGAGAAAGGGAAACAAAGAGAGGGAGGCATGTCAGTATAACATGGACAAGCCCATTCTCAAAGCCCCTTAAGCTATTACAAAAATGATATTTGTGTAAGTAATGCTGGTTTACCCAGTAACTCCAGCCTGGCCTTTTCCTTAAGCTCCCGTACCACGGCCAGACGGGTTTTGTGACGAATGAACATCGCCCTCTGAGCTTCCAGGTAGGAGGTCTGAGAACTACATGCTTAAGAAAACAGTGTTCATAAAACCAATGTACAGTGCCTTGAAAGTATTCGGCCCCCTTGAACTTTGCGACCTTTTGCCACATTTCAGGCTTCAAACATAAAGATATAAAACTGTATTTTTTTGTGAAGAATCAACAACAAGTGGGACACAATCATCAAGTGGAACGACATTTATTGGATATTTCAAACTTTTTTATCAAAAACTGAAAAATTGGGCGTGCAAAATTATTCAGCCCCCTTAAATGAATACTTTGTAGCGCCACCTTTTGCTGCGATTACAGCTGTAAGTCGCTTGGGGTATGTCTATCAGTTTTACACATCGAGAGACTGACATTTTTTCCCATTCCTCCTTGCAAAACAGCTCGAGCTCAGTGAGGTTGGATGGAGAGCATTTGTGAACAGCAGTTCAGTTCTTTCCACAGATTCTCGATTGGATTCAGGTCTGGACTTTGACTTGGCCATTCTAACACCTGGATATGTTTATTTTTGAACCATTCCATTGTAGATTTTGCTTTATGTTTTGGATCATTGTCTTGTTGGAAGACAAATCTCCGTCCCAGTCTCAGGTCTTTTGCAGACTCCATCAGGTTTTCTTCCAGAATGGTCCTGTATTTGGCTCCATCCATCTTCCCATCAATTTTAACCATCTTCCCTGTCCTTGCTGAAGAAAAGCAGGCCCAAACCATGATGCTGCCACCACCATGTTTGACAGTGGGGATGGTGTGTTCAGGGTGATGAGCTGTGTTGCTTTTACGCCAAACATAACGTTCTGCATTGTTGCCAAAAAGTTCAATTTTGGTTTCATCTGACCAGAGCACCTTCTTCCACATGTTTGGTGTGTCTCCCAGGTGGCATGTGGCAAACTTTAAACAACATTCATTATGGATATCTTTAAGAAAGGGCTTTCTTCTTGCCACTCTTCCATAAAGGCCAGAATTGTGCAATATACAACTGATTGTTGTCCTATGGACAGAGTCTCCCACCTCAGCTGTAGAACTCTGCAGTTCATCCAGAGTGATCATGGGCCTCTTGGCTGCATCTCTGATCAGTCTTCTCCTTGTATGAGCTGAAAGTTTAGAGGGACGGCCAGGTCTTGGTAGATTTGCAGTAGTCTGATACTCCTTCCATTTCAATATTATCGCTTGCACAGTGCTCCTTGGGATGTTTAAAGCTTGGGAAATCTTTTTGTATCCAAATCCGGCTTTAAACTTCTTCACAACAGTATCTCGGACCTGCCTGGTGTGTTCCTTGTTCTTCATGATGCTCTCTGCGCTTTTAACGGACCTCTGAGACTATCACAGTGCAGGTGCATTTATACGGAGACTTGATTACACACAGGTGGATTGTATTTATCATCATTAGTCATTTAGGTCAACATTGGATCATTCAGAGATCCTCACTGAACTTCTGGAGAGAGTTTGCTGCACTGAAAGTAAAGGGGCTAAATAATTTTGCTCGGCCAATTTTTCAGTGTTTGATAAAAAAGTTTGAAATATCCAATAAATGTCGTTCCACTTCATGATTGTGTCCCACTTGTTGATTCTTCACAACAAAAATACAGTTTTATATCTATGTTTGAAGCCTGAAATGTGGCAAAAGGTCGCAAAGTTCAAGGGGGCCGAATACTTTCGCAAGGCACTGTATATACATTTGGTGCCATAAAGATCACAAATAGCAAATATATTGCACACTGAAACATCATTAGCACTATCATGAAGAGCATTTAAATTCACCAATGAAAAATGTGGGTTTTACCTTCCAAGAGAGCTGGTTTGAGGTTTGTTTCAATTATGTCTTGTCTGTTGTACAAATACACCTAGAACAGACAAAAGACAATGTAATTTTGTCTTGGGAGGAGTTTGTAGAGCATGTTGTACGATGGAGGCCATCTTGGTAACTCACCAGTCGAAGTGCTTCTTCCCAGACTGCACCTGTGATCAGAGCCGAGATGGCCTCCTCACAGTCTTTAGCATACTGCTCCAACAATATGGCTGCCTCCGTATATCTTCGGAGCTCTATCAGTTTCTCTGAAACAATAGGGGGAAATATGAAACCAAATGAGCAATACGTTTTGAATCGACAACACAACTTTAAGACTTCATGTGGTGGCGCTGAGTGCCAGGATGTCGGTAGGACAGTACCTGCCAGGTCCCTAGCCAGCAGTGCCAGCTGGTCGGGTGGAAGGGGGATCTGCTCTGCCACACAGAGGGCGTTCCTCCAGCTGGCACTGCCCACGAAGGCCTGGAGGGCACGGACCGCCTCGCCGCAGCGCCACAGCAACAACCCTGCCTGCTCCGCCTGCTGCTGCTCCACCAGGTACTCAGCGTAGGCACAGCTCAAGGCCTAGACAGAGGTCAGGGGTTAGAGGTCAGGGTTGGGAGGTCAGAGACATAACAGTAGCACACAGTGTGGCTACTTATTTAGTAATGTGTGAGAATGCATTACCTTGTACTGAGGGCTGTCTGTTGGATAGAGCCCCAGGGCTTCACTATACAGCCTCTGGTCCTTCACCAGATTTAGGGCCTCTGTGAAGTGCTCCTCACCTGGTACAAAAACAACAAAAAACACACCAGTCTAGGTCATTCATTTCAATTACGTAATTGTCCCCTTAATGAAATGCTGAGGGCTATTGCATGACACACTCACCACACTTGCTGAGGTGGTGCAGGGCCTTCCTGTATCTCTTTAGGTGTTTGTCGATGGTGTAGCGCTGGTAGTTGGGCTCTAGAGTCTTCAGCATATTCAGGAAGGGAAGGTACTCTTTGGGGTCCTTGAATGTTTGGGAGGGCAACAGATAATTCATCTTTAATACCCATGAAAATAAATTAAAGTAGCAGCCGTTTCTCCATTTGCAGTGATCGTCCCTCAAAGTTTCTGCAGCAAATGGCTTCATCAGGGTAACTATTAAGTACGGTTTACCTGCAGTACCATTCGGTCACTGACCTTTTGGGACTTCTCAGCTACCATGAGGACCAAGTCAAAGTCGTAGGTGCCCAGAGAGTGTTCATACAGCTCGTTGACATTGACTAGGAACAACAGGTACTTCAGAGCCTCCTCCGCACTCACCGCGTTGGCTGCACCGGGTGGGTTCACTACAAATACACACAAACACATGGATTTTCAGATATCTTGTTAACAATTTCGTATTGCTCTTGCTGATCTGCTTGTGATCGTTTTTTTACCTCGAAGCTCGTGGACTTTCTGCAGGGCAACCTCCAGCTCAGGAACAGTCTTCTTCACGTGTGACGTCAAGATAGACAGGCAGTACCTGTGGGTGATAATGACAATATTACACTCAAAACGAAGCGTAAAGGAAACACGATTTGAGTACAATGCTAGTTAAAATGTTCTGTGAATAGTGACTATACAAATCAAATTGTATTGGTTTTCATTGACAAAAAGAATAACCTGTATCAAGAGCGCACTCACTTGTGTTGGTCCATAGATTCCATGGTGCAGCGTAGCGCATCACAAACAATGTCAACCTTTTTCCCACAAGCCCCAGGTGCTGACTGGCCTGTAGCATTCGAAGGGTATGGGTACATTGTCGTAGTGGTATCTTCCTCTCTGTAAAATCAAAAAAGAAAAAACTTCCACATTAAAATGTCCTATACATTACAAAATTGCTGTTGTTTGTTATTGTTGTAAAATAAAAATGGTTATTACTTGAGCTCTGTGAGGAAAAGGTTGATGTGGTTGATAGAGTCTAGCTGTCTCAGGAAGGTCTCCACGCTCTCTAAAAACACCTGCCAGAGAAGAACATCATATAGAAGTAAACTTGCAGTCACGCGATGATATGGTGTGTGGTCCTCCAACTACGACTCCGGAAAGCATACAAGTTATTAGGCTACAGACGAAATAAATGATCATGAACTTCACAGGGTGGTGAAAGTGCAAGGCGATGAGCTTGATGCGCCTCTCCATTAAATACTGAGGGTCTTAATTTGGTGGCAGGATGATCGATGCTGGACTGCCATTTGACAAATAAAAATATTCTCTCCCTCATCAATAATAACCTCATGTAGACTAGCCTACCCGCACTGCATCTGCAAACTGTTGGCTAGAGTAGACACATTTGAGATTTAACACAACCGTTTTTGTGATATCTAATTTGTATGTGCCATTCCACACCAGAAGGTCAGACAGGTTAAGGTGAAGGAGAAGTGAATGGGTGGCTTACTAACCTTGGGGTTGTGGTCGTAAATCAGGTTGAGGTTGATCCGCAGCTTCCTCATGCACTCAAAGGCCTCTCGGAACTTCTGACTGTCCAGACACTTTCTGAGCTGAGCCAATACCAGCGCTCGATGGTGGATGGTCTCCAGGTTACCGCGAGGCATCTGCAGACACGCACGTGTCATACTCACCATCAACACGACCAGGGATGCAGTGCCAAACAATATGGGTAATCGACAATGAAAAATAATCTGGGATTGCAATCTGTTCTTATGACGGACAGAACAGTTCAGACCTGCAGGATGAGCCTGGTGTCCTGGGGGACCACAGTGACGATTCTGGAGCCCCTTTCCACCCTGCGGAGAGTCTCGTCATTCTGGTCATTCTGACCTCCGTCTGCAGCCAAGGCCACCTGCAGCCCTTTGACAGTGAGTGTGCCGAGTCGGAGGCAGCGGCATGTGTGCGAGTGTGTGGTGAGTAGCAGGAAGTCATCGTAGACCACAAAGGAGGAGACGTTGGAGGCCACCTGTGGAAGAAGAACAGAGGGAGGCAGTGACACAACCAGATTGGTCAATAAAGCTAACTGTTTCTAATTAATATGACCTGGCTTTGCATTACATGTGGCTGCCAAGCAGCTACATTTAAGCAATAAGTGTGTTTACATCAATCATAATGGTAACTCTGCCTTTGTGCTGAATCACCAAGGTAAAACAACAGACATACCTCTGTGTCGTCAACAAACAGGTGAGATCGGTCTGTAAGCCCCAGCAGATGCTCCTGTTGACATTACAAGAAATCCCCTAGATTTGAGACCAGGAGGTAGGTACTTTTGGCACAATCAATATTATCAAATCAACAAATAATAGTAAGTGATTTTCGGCGACAGCAGTATTCAGTTGGACTATACCCTTACCTTTTCTATAGTACAGAGGGCCGTCTGCACACAGGGATCTGGGAAGTTGATGCTGTAGCCTGTCGTGTCCTGCCAGCCCACCACACTAGGCTTCAGGGAATCTGGGGACATATACAAGGTTGCTCATGCTGGAGGCATAGAAAACATCTCATGATAGCTGGCTCAATTCCACAAGCAAGTCTACAAACAATATTCTCATAGCCCAGGAAGTAGTTGTCACTTACCCCAGAGGAACTTCCTGATCTGGCCGTCCTCCAGCTGCAGGGCCACTGTGCCCGTATTGGAGCTGTGACACATGCTGATAACGTGACCTTCAACCTCCACACGTGACCTGGGGATACAAACAGTTAGGGGAACATTCTGACAGTATGTCAAAAGCAGCGTTGTCGTGATTTATTGTTCTTTCTTACTTGATCTCCAGGGTTGACTGGGGGCTCTGGGCCTCCGAGGGTCCCAGGATAAGCAGTGTGGACTGGGACGGCCCATCTACACTGCCCCCCACCCCCAGAAACACATCCCCCCTCAGCCACAGCAGAAGACGCAGAGCCAGGGGCATCTCCTGATCCAACAAAACCCTGCACCCAATACAGCCACAATGTTAGGGCGCAATACAACTTTAGCGTGAGGGCCATAAATGAAAAAGTTTTGGAATGACTGTCCAGATTGTACCTGTAGGTAGTCTTTAACTGAGGAGCGTGTGTGATAGATCGGAATCCTCCCACTCTGGCAGTAGTGTCACTCTGGTCCCCAGTACCTGAACAGACAACAGAATTAAACACAAAAGTAGCTGGGATTTATGTACCCAGTACCTGTCTTAACAATTAATTAACAGCACCGTGTGAGTGGGGAAAGAGATGAAAAGGAAGAGGAAAGAGGTCAGAGAGATATACACTGAGTGTACAAAACATTAAGAACACCTGCTCTTTCCATGACATAGACTGACCAGGTGAAAGCTATGATCCCTTATTGATGTCACCTGTTAAATCCACTTCAAATAAGTGTATATAAAGGGGAGGAGACAGGTTAAAGAACAATTCATCTGCCTTGAGACAAGAATTGTGTATGTGTGCCATTCAGAGGGTGAATGGGCAAGACAAAAGATTTCAGTGCCTTTGAACGGGGTATGGTAGTAGGTTCCAGGCGCACCGCTTTGTGTCAAGAACTGCAATGCTGCTGGGTTTTTCATGCGCAACAGTTTCCCGTGTGTATCAAGAGCTGTCCACCACTCAAAGAACATCCAGCCAACTTGACACAACTGTGGGAAGAATTGGAGTCAACATTGGCCAGCATCCCTACGCTTTTGACACCTTGTAGAGTCCATGCCCCGGTGAACTGAGGCTATTCTGAGGGAAAAGGTGTGGGGGGCAACTCAATATTATGAAGGTGTTCCTAATGTTTGGTATACTCAGTGTATGCATCAAGAGAGTAGGGGTGGAGAGAAGAGTGATGGCTGATCAATTAGAAAGGAGAGGGCAGATGCTCAAAGCTTCTGGTGGCCCACCTTGACCATAGACTAGGATGTGTCCGTCGGCGGTGAGTGCTGCCAGCTCATTGGTTCTCTGGGGCTGGCGGTGGAAGGTCACCAGGTTGACAGGGGCAGGCAGCTGGAGCTCGTAGGCACACATGGGTGGGGGCACCACACACTGACGAAATGTCGACACTAGGACCTTGTCTACACAGAGAAACAGTCACACAAACACTATACTTTGAAATACTTGATTAAGATTAGCGAAAGCAGTGGGAGGGGCAAACATATTTTAACCTATCTGCTCACTTATAAATTAGTGATCACCTCCATGAATGCAGACGGATAGGATGCATTTCAAAGATATTGGAAGAAGGTCAGATAGGGACCCTATCTGACTCACCTCCATCGATCACAGCCACGTTAGCGTTGTCCTGCCCGTCCTCCCCATGGCTGCGGTCAGTGCTCCAGCCCCAGTCGTAGGTCAGGCAAGCCCAGCCTCGGGTCACCAGGTGCAGCCCCAGGGGCCTCTCAGGATCCCAGCTCACGTCGGCTGGCGCCCTCTGGGGGTCGCTGCCAAAGTATAGGCTCTGCTTCAGGTACCAGTGGTAGTTACCTACTGTCCACAGCTGAACTGGGGGAGGGAGAAGGATAGGGATTGAGGCAGGGGTAAAAAAAAAATATATACATGCTGGATGTCACACCAGATCAGTTAAAGGGATACTTCAGGATTTTGGCAATGAGGCCCCTTATCTACTTCCCCAGAGTCAGATGAACTTGTGGATACCATTTGTATAGCTCTGTGTCCGGTATGAAGTAAGTTGCTAACTAGCGCAATCGTTAACTAGCATTAGCGCAATGACTGGAAGTCTATGGGTATCTGTTAGTATGCTAGTAGGTACCCGTAGACTTTCGGCCATTGCGCTAACACGAGTTAGCATTGGCTCTCAAAACTACCTCAAACTTCCTTCATACTGGACACAGAGAAATTTGGTATTTAATTAGGATACCCATTAGCTATGTTGCAAAAGCAGCAGCTAATCTTCCTGGGGTCCACACAAAACATAATGACATGAAAATAGTATCTATGAGTTCACCTGACTCTGGGTAAGTAGATGCATGGCCTCATCGCCGAAATCCCAAAGTATTCTTTTACATTTAAAAAAAATCTGCTTGATAAAAAGGCAACACATTGACTGAAAGATACTGATTAACCCATATTATAAATGTATGAAATAATGCTGGGAGTAATGGGTAGAGATCTTACTGTACGTGTTGACTTGGCCCCCCTCTTCTCGTGTCATGTCCTCTAGCCACACAGCCAACACAGTAGAGTCGCTGTTCCACAGCAGTGCCTTCACCTGAAACAGTCACACAGATCTCAGATCAGCCTCCCTCCCCAAATCCTAACCTGAACCATTGGGAGCAAAATGCTAGACTGATCCTAGATCAGTGTGTTGAGTAGAGCTGGGACGATAAACCAAAATTCATCGACACCGACCACTTATTGCAGGCACTGCTGATATCGTTCATTACCACAGGTATCGAGTATCACAGTATGAGTAATAATACCCATAAAACCTAGTGGTCAAACAGGGAAATGGTTCCAATAATTACCCCCCATAAATGTTTCCCCGTAGCCCTTATTTTGAGTGTTTCTAAAATCCCCTGTGTCCCGTGTAGGGTTTACCCTAGCGTGATGTTTTCATAACCACGTAAATCTCTCTCGGACAAGGTGACTTTTATCAATATATTTTGCCTGTATTTACCCCCCAAAAATGAAATGCTAATTAGCTGCTAATGTGACCATCATAAAGAACCACAAATACCATGATCTGGACGAGGCTGCCGAATCGAGGCAAAGGTAGGAATCTTTGGATTAACTATCTAACGTTAGCTACATATAGTAATGAATAAATTGGCTACATTTCTTAAAAATTGACAATTCTGTGAACTGTCTTCTGCAAGTTTTAAATTGACACTAGACCTGTTTGCAAAGGTCTCACATGGAGATGACCTGCAGGAGCTTACAGATTTTGTAGTTTTGCACGTTGTCTTACTTTTGAGGCTAAACAGCATTTTCAAATCTGAGAGTAAATCGAGCCGAATATATTGAGAAAAGTCACCTTGTCCAAGAGAGATGTACATGGTTATCAAAACATCACACCAGGGTCAGGCGAAACTAAACACAGCCCTTACTTTAAGCGTTTCTAAAATCCTCTATGGGAAAAATGAATGGTGGGAAAACTATTTGACCACTAGGTTTTATGCGTATTATGACACCACCACTGTGGGGGTCTATACTAGCGAAATGTGAAGTTTGAAATTAAATAAGTTTGCTAATATGGTTAGTTGTTAAATGGGACAATTGAAAGCTACAACATTCAAAGCAGTAGCAGTAGTTTTAATAGTAATAACAAATATTTTAAAAACTGTGGAGACCATTTATGTTATAAACCTATCGTTCTATTTATCATTATTGCATCAATTCAGGAAATGTATCGCAATATGGATTTTTGTCCTTATCGCCCAGGTTTCGTGCAGAGTATTTGAGTGACCGACCTTGACCTGTTCTTTTCCAAAGGGCAAGGTGAAGTCCCCGTGTAGGAGCCCATTCTTCTCCATAAACACCACACTGTGCTTGTTAGGATGACGCTGGGTGGCCGCTATCAAACTACCTGACGGTCTGAAACAAGGCATTGGTTCCATAAGGTTCACATGCAAACCATGTTGTGGTATGCATTGTATTTAAGTTCCCTAAACCATAATACAACAAGGTGGTCAAAGATGTTGAATGATTCTCCACAGAGATCTTACTTCCAACACAGTGACTGCTCCAGACCGTTGACGGTTTCACTTGTTGACTGCAAGACACACTCTCTGTTCCACACTCTGACCTTTCTGGCACCTGAAACATCACACATATGCAATGCATGTGATACCAGCACAATCTACAGTATTTCTATTTTTACAGTAGTTGTTTCACTTCACACAGAGTTTGTGAAAAACACTGATTCTCACCAGTCTGGGGGCAAACAGAGCTCACAGCGAAGAGCTGGCCATCTCCTCTCCACGTCACCCTCGGCCTGCGGTCGTCCCAGGACATGGCTGGCTGCACCTCCTGTCACAGAGAGGGGCGAGACAGTGAGACCTTCATTAAATAGTGTTCAACTGCTATTAGGATGAAAGGTGAATCATATTCCTTACTATGGTCTTCTTCTGGGCAGCGTGCTTGCCCTCTGAGCCATGGAACTGGGTCTCTTTCTTCCCCCAGCCCACTGTAATAAACTTCCCTAAAACACATAAAAAGTATGTCAGTCAAACAAAGGCATAGAGTACATACACAGGAATATTTACATTAGGATCCCATCTTCCAATTTTAGGTGCTCTTAGCACCCCCCAACTCTGGAACTCCCTCTCTCTCCATGTCAGAACCTCACAATCCATATGTAACCGATGTCAAATGGCTAGCTAGTTAGCGGGGGTGCGCACTAATAGCGTTTCAAATCGGTGACGTCACTCGCTCTGAGACCTTGAAGTAGTTGTTTCCCTTGCTCTGCAGGGACCACGGCTTTTGTGGAGCGATGGGTAACGATGCTTCGTGGGTGTCAGTTGTTGATGTGTGCAGAGGGTCCCTGGTTCGAGCCCAGGTAGGGGCGAGGAGAGGGACGGAAGCTATAGTGTTACACATATTCAAGTCCACACTAAAGACACACCTCTTCACACAGGCTTTTATCCTCCGTCTAGTTCACTTCCCTGTTAGTCTGTCATCATCTCTAGTGCTCTCCCCTGGTTAGTCTGTCATCATGTTTCGTGTTCTCCCGGGTTAGTCTGTCATCATGTTTAGTGTTCTCCCTGGTTAGTCTGTCATCATGTTTGGTGTTCTCCATGGTTAGTCTGTCATCATGTTTAGTATTCTCCATGGTTAGTCTGTCATCATGTTTCGTGTTCTCCCGGGTTAGTCTGTCATCATGTTTAGTGTTCTCCCTGGTTAGTCTGTCATAATGTTTGGTGTTCTCCATGGTTAGTCTGTCATCATGTTTGGTGTTCTCCATGGTTAGTCTGTCATCATGTTTGGTGTTCTCCATGGTTAGTCTGTCATCATGTTTGGTGTTCTCCATGGTTAGTCTGTCATGTTTGGTGTTCTCCATGGTTAGTCTCCATGGTTAGTCTGTCATCATGTTTGGTGTTCTCCATGGTTAGTCTGTCATCATGTTTGGTGTTCTCCATGGTTAGTCTGTCATCATGTTTGGTGTTCTCCATGGTTAGTCTGTCATCATGTTTGGTGTTCTCCATGGTTAGTCTGTCTGTCATCATGTTTGGTGTTCTCCATGGTTAGTCTGTCATCATGTTTGGTGTTCTCCATGGTTAGTCTGTCATCATGTTTGGTGTTCTCCATGGTTAGTCTGTCATCATGTTTGGTGTTCTCCATGGTTAGTCTGTCATCATGTTTGGTGTTCTCCATGGTTAGTCTGTCATCATGTTTGGTGTTCTCCATGGTTAGTCATGGTTAGTCTGTCATCATGTTTGGTGTTCTCCATGGTTAGTCTGTCATCATGTTTGGTGTTCTCCATGGTTAGTCTGTCATCATGTTTGGTGTTCTCCATGGTTAGTCTGTCATCATGTTTGGTGTTCTCCATGGTTAGTCTGTCATCATGTTTGGTCTGTCATCATGTTCTCCATGGTTAGTCTGTCATCATGTTTGGTGTTCTCCATGGTTAGTCTGTCATCATGTTTGGTGTTCTCCATGGTTAGTCTGTCATCATGTTTGGTGTTCTCCATGGTTAGTCTGTCATCATGTTTGGTGTTCTCCATGGTTAGTCTGTCATCATGTTTGGTGTTCTCCATGGTTAGTCTGTCATCATGTTTGGTGTTCTCCATGGTTAGTCTGTCATCATGTTTGGTGTTCTCCATGGTTAGTCTGTCATCATGTTTGGTGTTCTCCATGGTTAGTCTGTCATCATGTTTGGTGTTCTCCATGGTTAGTCTGTCATCATGTTTAGTGTTCTCCATGGTTAGTCTGTCATCATGTTTAGTGTTCTCCATGGTTAGTCTGTCATCATGTTTGGTGTTCTCCATGGTTAGTCTGTCATCATGTTTGGTGTTCTCCATGGTTAGTCTGTCATCATGTTTAGTGTTCTCCATGGTTAGTCTGTCATCATGTTTGGTGTTCTCCATGGTTAGTCTGTCATCATGTTTGGTGTTCTCCATGGTTAGTCTGTCATCATGTTTGGTGTACTTTTATAGGTTTTTATCCTGCTGATTATCTTGTGTATGTAAAGAAACTTTGGGTCTCTTGAAAAATAAAATCTGTCCTACCCTCTCCAAAGTCATCCTGATGGATCCCAACCTCTATGATGGGTTCAAAGTTTTTGGTCATCATGATAATGGTGTCCTGACCTGAAAAGTATCAAGAAAAGGAAAGAAAAGGAAGGAAAGAACATTACTTCTGATGGCTCATGATAGACCCCATGAACAATAGACCATAAGTGAATGTGGTTGATATACTGACCAGTGGTGAGAGTGACCAGCTCCTGGTCGGGGCTCCAGCTCATGGCTGTTAGACCACTGTTCACACTGCCCACACACTCCAACTAAAATGGACACACACACACACGAAAACAAAGGCAGTACAAACCTGCTATGAGTAACAGTGTTCATCTTTTGTAATTTCAATAAACAGGGTTATTTCTACAGTGTTGATACCTGGTTAGTGCTGAGGTTGTAGAGGATGACATCACCAGTGGCTGTAGCAACACACACAGACTCCTGGTCTGGTAAGTCCTGGATACCAACAACTGTCCCACTGCCATCCTCTGGAAGGTAGCGCTCAGCTGTCAACGACACCTCATTCATCACCTGAACATGATGGGGAGATTAATAGTTGAATACAGTGCGTTCGTGATGGGCTGGTACAAAAAACTTTACCCGGTGGGACTCCAGGACCATGATTGAAGAACACTGCTATGTGTTTCAGTACCTGGCCAGCTCGTGGGTCCAACTCGGTGACGGAGTATTCTGAAGCGATGAGCACCGTACGGGTGTCTGTCCGAACAGAGAAACATTGCGGCGTGCCCGGGCCCTGCAGCTCCGAGCAACGAAGGCTCTTCAGCAACCTCAAGTTCCGCATCACACCCTTTAGCTACCTACCTAACAGTAAGCAGATACCGACAAGGCGTGTTGGTTAGCATCTGTACTAGCAAGCTAGCCGATATGGTAAGGTAACGTTAACTTGCTGTGCGTGGAGAGACAAGTCATGTTATTCAATAGAATATTTCTAATTGTATCATCAATAAAAGCTGCATGATGTGACACACACAAATAACCTACCTTTGCGTAGCTTCAATAATATTTACAAACGCTGCTGCAGCTGCGATTTCAATTTGTTCACCTTTCAACCCGTACAGGAAGAGGGAGACGTAAAATGCTGAAATGAGTAGACCCTTATTGCAACGTCTCCCTCTTCCTGTACGGGGGGAAATGGCATGACTTTGACGACGGACTCCGAAAATAGGCTAAAGTGGTGCCGGTAGTGCAGTGTGAGAAAAAATATATATATTGTCACGACCCTGGGTTTATAAGCGCGGCTTTCGACTCTGCTGCTCGAGTATGCTTTTGCAGCAGTCGATAGCGCGCTGGATTTTGGACTAGAAGGTTGAGGGTTCGAGACCTGCTTCCTGCGGTTTCATTACAATATATACAGTGGCGATTTTAGCATGTAAATCTTGGTGGGAGGAAAAAAAGTGGGATGCATGCCAGCAAAGCCCCTACACAACACTAAACAATACATGAATTGCACTACAACGGTGGCAAACGATGCCCACAAACTGTTAGGGCCTACATAAAGCTGTCCCAACACCTTACCAATGCCACACCTGGCATTCAGCGGAGCCTTGTCTGGCAGCGAAACAGTTTTCAGCCTCATTTACTGCCTTTAAAAAAAAACATCTGATATGACATACTTGCATACACATATTTGGTTTCTACTGAAAATGTAGTATCAAGTATTATCAAGTATTTATCAAGCAGATAAGCAACTACGGAATTGTCAATATAACTAGTTGTTCAGCACTTTGAAATGTACAGCGACAGAATTCAGAACATGGGCCGTTCTCGGTGAACTCCCTGTACCAGCCAGAACCATAGGATAAATAAATGGGGCATATAAACAGAAAATGAAACATCTTACAATATTCGATGATGACTTTTCTCTGAAACAGGTTATATGCTATTTGTGCACCAAATTAGAACAGTAGGTGAAATTAAGAGGTGAAAATAGACCAAATGATTAGTGTGAGGCACATTGAACGCCGTTTGGGTCTTTGCGTGTCAAAAAAGATACACGCCATAACACTATTTGATGCATTAAATAAGATTTTAATTTGACACGTCAAATAACACATTTCTATTCTAGAATGTTGTGTGTGCCGAATTTGCATGTGCAAGACAAGCACCACAACTACTAACGTTATGCGTTTACAATACCGCTTTGTTGAAAATAGACCAAATTATTAGGGTGAGGCACATTTGTATTTTTTTTTTACTTTGCGAGAAGCAAATCATTTTGCATTCATTGCACTGACTCATCTGTGAAATGGATGAATATGTGTGTTCGATATGTTACATATGACTCGACATGGGCGCAAATTGTATTGTTTTTCATGGCAGCAACCGATGTTTAGCTGTGAATGTTTTTACCTTGCATGGGAAAAGTGAACCACACTTGAAATTGAATGTACAACCACTATAAAGACACAAGTGCGTCGACGCGAATGCCTTCAGTATCCTATGTTATTAGCAAAAATCTCCGACCGTGTTCAAGACTGAGAACTCATGAGAAACGAGCTCCGACTGAGAAAAACTGTTTTGAACAGTCAACCTACTCCGAATTCCAAGTCCGAAACTCGTGCGGCGTTCCTGTACAAGTCGGAATTAAGAAACTCGGAATGTCCGACATGCTAACTGGTTGTAGGTATAGTTCGCGTTCAGAAAGTGGGATTTCCTAGTTCCGACTATAATATGAACGCGGCATCGGGCAACTTTCCAGAGCTCCAACTTTTCGACCTGAAGATCACTGGTGTCATGATTTGACCTCGTTTTTTTTTTCCGAGTTCCCAGTTGTCTTCAAAGCACCAATATTTAGACAACTGGAGAGAGACGTTTTTTGCCAGTGAAATTTCCGCTGCCAGTAAACAGCGCCGACGTGCCAGCCTAAGGTATGTAAGCTAGTACACACCTCTGTTCCTATACTGTCAAAATGTTTCGGAAGGGAACGAACTTTACTCGCTTATGTTTTAAATCTAAAATAAGCTAACTCAAGCAAGCATAAACTGCAAGTAATACATTGTGTAATGTATTGAAAATAGCTTTGCGCGCGCCACCGCCCTATTCCAAGAAGCTCTAGATTGGCGTTGGTTTCTATCGCGCCTGGATCAACCTGTAGGTCCTTGGAACTCATTTTGTTGCTGACTTTCCTTTTTCGGAATCCAGTGAGCATTCCATGGCATGTTATTACCTGGAGAAGGAGTTTAAAACAAGTAGGTAAATATTTCATTTACTGTGGTTTTTACATGTGACTGTGACATTATGGTATAAAGACGGACATATGTTCGAAATTTCAAGATGGTTTTCAAATGTGGTCATATTTCAAGTGTGTGTGTGTGTGTGTGTGTGTGTGGATTTTGAAGTGTCTATTTCTACAATTTATGACCTCAGTGCTTTCAAGACAACTGGGAACTCAGGGGGAAAAAAACGAGGTAAAAGCATGATGTTACTTATCTTCAGGTCAGAGCTCTTGAAAGATGCCTGTGTTTCCAACTTGGAATTCCAATTTGGATGACAGATTTTTCAGAATGAGCTCGTTTTTTAAAATGATCGACTAGTTCCCAGTTGTCTTGAACACAAGTGATGCTGCAGTCTAACATGTTGACCACACTGTTGCAAATTCAATGTACACATGCATGTTATTCAATCATTGCACCCACACTGCTCGTGAGCATCTGTGTGGCCAGGTGCTAAAATATAAATAGTTTTTTAGGAGGATATATCCACCTGCCATCTCCTCATTGGTTTTTAGAAGCATATGCCCAGGTGGGTGATTGAATGATGAACGAAGGTCCACACTCCGGTGGGTTGTAGTAATGCTGTAATGTTGGTTGCCAACCGCCATATAATATTCTTCTTTAGACACACTGCCATATAATATTCTTCTTTAGACACACTGCCATATAATATTCTTCTTTAGACACACTGCCATATAATATTCTTCTTTAGACACACCGCCATATAATATTCTTCTTTAGACACACTGCCATATAATATTCTTCTTTAGACACACTGCCATATAATATTCTTCTTTAGACACACCGCCATATAATATTCTTCTTTAGACACACTGCCATATAATATTCTTCTTTAGACACACTGCCATATAATATTCTTCTTTGCCATATAATATTCTTCTTTAGACACACTGCCATATAATATTCTTCTTTAGACACACTGCCATATAATATTCTTCTTTAGACACACATATAATATTCTTCTTTAGACACACTGCCATATAATATTCTTCTTTAGACACACTGCCATATAATATTCTTCTTTAGACACACTGCCATATAATATTCTTCTTTAGACACACTGCCATATAATATTCTTCTTTAGACACACTGCCATATAATATTCTTCTTTAGACACACTGCCATATAATATTCTTCTTTAGACACACTGCCATATAATATTCTTCTTTAGACACACTGCCATATAATATTCTTCTTTAGACACACTGCCATATAATATTCTTCTTTAGACACACTGCCATATAATATTCTTCTTTAGACACACTGCCATATAATATTCTTCTTTAGACACACCGCCATATAATATTCTTCTTTAGACACACCGCCATATAATATTCTTCTTTAGACACACCGCCATATAATATTCTTCTTTAGACACACTGCCATATAATATTCTTCTTTAGACACACCGCCATATAATATTCTTCTTTAGACTTTAGTCAAAAGAAGAAAAAGAAGCTTGAAGGAAGGAGGAGAGAAAACGATAAACCGAGTGTTTCTCGGTATATCTGTGGATTTATTGTTGGAATAGAGGACCTTATGCATTTCAGGTAAAAATAACAACCCAATGTTTATATACTAGGGCAAATTAGCTAGCAATAGCAAGCTAACTAGCTAAATTGGCATAAATGTTTAATGCTTTTTGACCTGTCCCCAAATTAATATAATTGGTTCAGAGTTTGTTTTGATATTTCAACCTGCGTGTCCTGATCACTTCCGGTGTGGGTGAACAAAAACAGCTTGCCGTGATGGCACTCGCAGACGTGCGGTTTGGTCAGCATGTAAGGCCCTACAGAGGCGTCACTACAGATCCTGGTTCGATTCCAGGCTGTATCACAACCGGCTGTGATTATGGTTTGGCCTTTGTAGGCCGTCATTGTAAATACGATTTTTTTTCTTAACTGACTTGTCTAGTTAAATAAAAAAATTCAGTCGGAAGTCTTGAGATTTAAAATCAGATCACATTTTAGTTATCACATGCTTCGTAAAGAACAGGTGTAGACTAACAGTGAAATGCTTACTTAAGGGCCCTTCCCAACAATGCAGACAGAAAGTAAATAGAGAAATAATAGAAAACTAAAAAGTTTAATTACACAATGAGTAACGATAACTTGGCTGTACACACAAAGTGCCAGTACCGAGTCGATGTGCAGGGGTACGAGGTAATTGAGGTAGACATGTAACTAGGAATAAAGTGACAGATGATAAACAATACCAGCAGCTTATGCTATGAGTAAAAAAAGTTAGTCCGGGTAGCTATTTATCAGTCTTATGTCTAGGGGATAGAAGCTGTTCGGGGTCCTGTTGGTTCCAGACTTGTTGCATCGGTACTGCTTGCTGGGCGGGAGCAGAGATAAGTCTATGACTTGGGTGGCTGGAGTCTTTGACCATTTTTAGGGCCTTCCTCTGACACCACCTTGTATAGAGATCCTGAATGTCAGGGATCTCGGCCCCAGTGACGTATTGGGCCATGCGCACTACCCTCTGTAGCGTCTTGTGGTCGGATGCCAAGCAGTTGCCATACCAATTGGTGATGCATCCGGTCAAGATGCTCTCAATGGAGCAGCTGTAGAACTTTTGAGGGCATTGCCGTGCCCTCTTCACGACTGTTGGCTTGTGTGGACCATGGTAGATCCTTAGTGATGTAGACAATGAGGAACTTGAAGACCTCGACCCGCTCCACTACAGCCCTGTCAATGTGAATTATTATTACACCTTTATTTCAACAAAGACCAGACTGAGACCAATGTCTCTTTTACAGCTGGGGGCCTGCATATACATGTTTACACATACAGTTTAGATACAATGATTAAGAAACTACACAAGACAAACAAACGATCACAGATAACACAAAAAAATACAGCAGCAGATTGTTACATTTACACATTGAATGGAGCGTGCACAGCCCTCCATTTCCTGTTGTCTACGATCAGCTGCTTTGTTTTGCTGATGGTGAGGGAGATGATGTTGTCCTGGTCTCTGCCCTTCAACCTATAGGCTGTCTCATCATCGTCAGTGTTCATTGCGAGCACTGTCGTGTCATCTACAAACTTAGCAATGGTGTTGGAGTCGTGCGCGATCACTCAGTCATGGGTGAACAGCGAGTACAGGAGGGGACTAAGCACACACCCCTGAGGGGCCCCTGTGTTGAGGGTCAATGTGGTGGATGTGTTGTTTCCTACCCTCACCACCTGGGGGCAGTCCATCAGGAAGTCCAGGATCCAGTTGCAGAGGGATGTGTTCAGTCCCAGGGTCCTTAGCCTAGTAATGAGCTTGGAGGACACAATGGTGTTGAACTCTGAGCGGTAGTCAATGAAAAACATTCCATTGCTGGACACACCCTATCAGGCCAATCACCCTAACCAGGTAGTTCTTGTTCTTCCTCAGAATATGGTTGTGAAAAGTTGGAGATCTGCTGTAAACAGTGAAAGGATATTTACATGTCTACTATTCACACACTTGCTTCGTTCCAGATAATTAAATGTGGAACCGTTGACTGACTTTGGCTAGGGCCATATCTCTAGTTGAGCAATATACAGTGGGGCAAAAAAGTATTTAGTCAGCCACCAATTGTGCAAGTTCTCCCACTTAAAAAGATGAGGCCTGTAATTTTCATCATAGGTACACTTCAATTATGACAGACAAAATTAGAAGAAAAAAACAGAAAATCACATTGTAGGATTTTTAATGAATTTATGAATTTCAGTCTCCAGATCTCAACCCCATAGAAAATCTTTGGAGGGAGTTGAAAGTCCGTGTTGCCCAGCAACATCCCCAAAACATCACTGCTCTAGAGGACATCTGCATGTTGGAATGGGCCAAAATACCAGCAACAGTGTGTGAACCTTGTGAAGACTTACAGAAAACGTTTGGCCTCTGTCATTGCCAACAAAGGGTATATAACAAAGTATTGAGATAAACTTTTGTTATTGACCAAATACTTATTTTCCACCATAATTTGCAAATAAATTCATTAAAAATCCTACAATGTGATTTTCTGTTTTTTTCTTCTAATTTTGTCTGTCATAGTTGAAGTGTACCTATGATGAAAATTACAGGCCTCTCATATTTTTAAGTGGGAGAACTTGCACAATTGGTGGCTGACTAAATACTTTTTTGCCCCACTGTATATACTGTTTTATTGGCTGTATGCCATCATTGAATGAGATTACCAATGGTTAACCCGGGAGCTATGATATATCAGTTATCTAACTATTTACACTAACAGCGGTTCATTAATAAGCCAATAAACACTCATCATTGTGGCTAGTTTATCATTTTCAATCTAATTTTATAATCTTAGAAGTAGAAATTGAGAAATATAATTTATATATGAATGATTGTCTACTAATAGATTAATAGAATGGGTGTTTGAAGGGTGAACATCAATTTTGAAGGGGCAGGAAATGTTGGCTGTTTTTTGTTTTCTCGTACTAGATGGCTGTTTTAACTCAGAAAATGAATTATCTACACGAACACGGGTCCGTGTACCTTTTTGCCCATTCATTTATTTTCATTTATTTAACCTTTATTTAACCAGGTGGGCAAGTTGAGAACAAGTTCTCATTTACAATTGCGACCTGGCCAAGATAAAGCAAAGCAGTTCGACACATACAACGACACAGAGTTACACATGGAGTATAAAAACATACAGTATAAACAAGTCTATATACGATGTGAGCAAATGAGGTGAGATGAGGGAGGTAAAGGCAAAAAAAGGCCATGGTGGCAAAGTAAATACAATATAGCAAGTAAAACACTGGAATGGTAGATTTGCAATGGAAGAATGTGCAAAGTAGAAATAAAAATAATGGGGTGCAAAGGAGCAAAATAAATAAATAAATTAAATACAGTAGGGAAAGAGGTAGTTGTTTGGGCTAAATTATAGGTGGGCTATGTACAGGTGCAGTGAGCTGCTCTGACAGTTGGTGCTTAAAGCTAGTGAGGGAGATAAGTGTTTCCAGTTTCAGAGATTTTTGTAGTTCGTTCCAGTCATTGGCAGCAGAGAACTGGAAGGAGAGGCGGCCAAAGGAAGAATTGGTTTTGGGGGTGACCAGAGAGAGATACCCGCTGGAGCGTGTGCTTCAGGTGGGTGCTGCTATGGTGACCAGCGAGCTGAGATAAGGGGGGGTCTTGTAGATGACCTGGAGCCAGTGGGTTTGGCGACGAGTAAGAAGCGAGGGCCAGCCAACGAGAGCGTACGGGTCGCAGTGGTGGGTAGTATATGGGGCTTTGGTGACAAAACGGATGGCACTGTGATGGACTGCATCCAATTTATTGAGTAGGGTATTGGAGGCTATTTTGTAAATGACATCGCCGAAGTCGAGGATCGGTAGGATGGTCAGTTTTACAAGGGTATGTTTGGCAGCATTAGTGAAGGATGCTTTGTTAATTTTGGTTTGGAGATGTTTGATGTGAGTCTGGAAGGAGAGTTTACAGTCTAACCAGACACACAGGTATTTGTAGTTGTCTACATAAGTCAGAACTGTCCAGAGTAGTGATGTTGGATGGGCGGGCAGGTGCAGGCAGCGATCGGTTGAAGAGCATGCATTTAGTTTTACTTGTATTTAAGAGCAATTGGAGGCCACGGAAGGAGAGTTGTATGGCATTGAAGCTCGTCTGGAGGGTTGTTAACACAGTGTCCAAAGAAGGGCCAAAAGTATACAGAATGGTGTCGTCTGTGTAGAGGTGGATCAGAGACTCACCAGCAGCAAAGCGACATCATTGATGTATATAGAGAAGACAGTCGGTCCAAGATTTGAACCCTGAGGCACCCCAATAGAGACTGCCAGAGGCCCGGACAACAGGCCCTCCGATTTGACACACTGAACTCTATCAGAGAAGCAGTTGGTGAACCAGGCGAGGCAATCAGTTGAGAAACCAAGGCTATCGAGTCTGCCGAGGAGGATGTGGTGATTGACAGAGTCGAAATCCTTGGCCAGATCAATGAATACGGCTGCACAGTATTGTTTCTTATCGGTGGCGGTTAAGATACCGTTTAGGACCTTGAGCGTGGCTGAGGTGCACCCATGACCAGCTCTGAAACCAGATTGCATAGCGGAGAAGGTATGGTGGGATTCGAAATGGTCGGTGATCTGTTTGTTGACTTGGCTTTCGAAGACCTTAGAAAGGTATAGGTCTGAAGCAGTTTGGGTCAAGAGTGTCCCCCCTTTTGAAGAGGGGGATGACTGCAGCTGCTTTCCAATCTTTGGGAATCTCAGATGACACGAGAGGTTGAACAGGCTAGTAATAGGGGTTGCAACAATTTCGGCAGATAATTTTAGAAAGAAAGGGTCCAGATTGTCTAGCCTGGCTGATTATGTAGGGGTTCAGATTTTGCAGCTCTTTCAGAAAATCAGATGACTGGATTTTGGAGAAGGAGAAATGGGGAGGCTTGGGCAAGTTGCTGTGGGGGGTGCAGTGCTGTTGACCGGGGTAGGGGTATTCGGGTGGAAAGCATGGCCAGCCGTAGAAAAATGCTTATTGAAATGGTCAATTATAGTGGATTTATTGGTGGTGACAGTGTTTCCCATCCTCAGTGCAGTCGGCAGCTGGGAGGAGGTGTTCTTATTCTCCATGGACTTTACAGTGTCCCAGAACCTTTTTGAGTTTGTGTTGCAGGAAGCAAATTTCTGCTTGAAAAAGCGAGCCTTGGCTTTTCTAACTGCTTGTGTATATTGGTTTCTAGCTTCCCTGAAAATGATTAATATTTCTTATTAGATGATAAGATAAAAAACGATTAAAGGGTCCTTCCTCCTTTATTTAATTGAATAGGAAATCAAACAAGACAAACGGTTTTATTGTCTAAAGAAAATATTAAATTATGAGAAATTGAACAATTATTTGATTATTCTAATGTTGTTGTCTTTTTAATTATCGGTTTTGGTTCGACCCATGCACTACATTTTGGCCAATTAATAGTCGTGACTTCCTGACAACACAGAATGGGTTTCTTTATGTTTTTAAAACAAATTTCTTACACCAATGATTTGATGATTGACAGTCGGTCATGTGAACAGTCCTAAATCCAAATTGGCCTTGAGTCAGTGAAACAGTCACTTCCACAACTTTTAAAACTTTAACGACTAACCTGTATCCTACATAACCTGTAGCCCACATAATTGTGGATATGATTTCATTCAAAAATGTTTTGTGTAAATGGGTCTGATCGTACGATGATAAATGTTTCATTTGGGTAATGTATAGGATCTAATATAATATTTGACATGTATTTGTAACACTTTGTCAAGATTAGTTTTGTCCCAAGCTGAATCTTATCTGGTACAAATTGGAAACACCTGGAACACTAAACACCAAGCCTGTCACGACTTCCACCAAAGTCGTTTCCTCTCCTTCTCCGGGCAGCGTTTGGCGGTCAACGTCACCAGTCTTTTAGCCATCGCCGATCCACTTTTCATTTTCCATTTGTTTTGTCTTTGTTTTCTATACACCTGGTTTTTATTCCCCAATTACATGTTCATTATTTAACCCTCTGTTTCCCACATGTTATTGTGCGTGTTTATTGATTGTTCATGGCGGTACTTGTCGGCTGGTTATATTTGCCGGGTTATGTATTTTACGCCCGTTATTTTTCTAGTGACCGGTAGTTCACCGCACTTTGAGTATTGTCTGTATACTGGTGCTGTCGTGGAATTAAATACCTTGTACACTCATTTCTGCTCTCCTGCACCCGATTCACTGCACCAGTTAACCACCGCCTGACAAAGCCATTGTCAGACATCAGCGGAACAAGAGTAATACAGCATATGGCTGCTATTCAGCAGATTGTTGCTCTCCAACATAACCGGCAGCACAGTCGGTTGGTGTGTATAGATGTGAACATTCTCAACAACCTGATCCAGTTGCAGACTGAAAATAATGGAGCAGAAATACGGCGTCCCTCGAGAGGAGATCCTCAGACGGCTGGACTTTGTCTCCCTCAATCAGCCGACCAAGTTTTGCGCTGACTGCCGAGGTGCAGCTTCTAACAGCATTGTGCTTTTATGCAGTGGGGAGTTTTCTTCGTGTGGTTTGGGATGGACACATCCTAAAAACATAAAAAATAAGAATGAAAAGGCAAACTTCGGAACAATCTGTCTTTTGAAAGTTATTACAGCATTGCGTGATGGGCAATGGTGTTCTACACTGCCTTTTTAGGTACCACATTTATTTATATTTTTTTAAACGAATGTGTTAAGAACCCAACATTTTTTAAATCAACCAGGTTGTCACTGAAATAATTATAAATATAGTAACCTTGTGTTTTTTTTATGCCAATACTGTTTTCTATGCTTGTTTTCACTTAATACTTTTGGATACAGGTGCACTTGTAATCAGAAAGGCCTTTTTTCCCCGTGTAGGCAACAGTAGGCCTACACAATTTTCTTCATAACCCATTTCATATTTTGCATATTCATATTTTTCATTAATGCATTTAATTAAAGTCTATTTTTTGGTGTACATTACACCATTTCTTTCATAATGCATTTTATACAAGACTATGTTGAATTTTATTATGGTTGACAGATTGGAGACAAAATGCCCAATATTATTTATTTTATTGTGTGGTATTGATGAATGTATTTGATTGGGGAATGTGGATACATTTTTATGATGGAAAATTATAATACACACCATAATACATGTACACACACACACACTTACACACACTTCGTTTTTACTCATGTTATAGCCTACTCTTGACTTTAGTATGAATCATTTTTAAATAAAATATTTGTGTCTAGTTGTAGTTTACATGTTTCAGTAATGAATAACATGGTTAATGATCCTTAGCTTTGGTATATTTGGCATGTTTATACATATTCTGTATTTCCACCAAAGAAAGCTGTAATTAATCAACACAATACTGTAAATGATGGACAGTACCTAATTATAAAACAGAAATTGGTCTCTGTAAATAAATGGTGAGAAATGCTCAGTCTGAAGCTATTCGGCTATGGGTTCCACAGTCCTATAATAATTATACAAGTTATATCACTTTAAAAAAATGTTTATTTACAGCCTATGGTGTATAAGATGTTGGGAATAGTGGCATAGGACAGTCTGAAATTAAACGCCCTAACCCTAGGCTGTGTTCAATGTCGGCAGCATTTTCCAGTGAGAAATGCTCAGTCTGAAGCGATTTGGCTATTGGTTTCACAGCCTAATGATAATCCAAGTTAAATCACCTGAAACATGGTTTATTTACAACCTCTGGGGTATAACATGTTGAGCAAAGTGGTATAGGAGAGTTTGACATATAACCCCTAACTTGAGTTCAGTCTTCACCAATGAGAACCAAGAGGGGTCTTTGTCCTTCATGACAGGGAAAGGCCTTGATTCTAGGCTGTAGAAAATCCTCCATCCATCTCATTAGATCAGAACAGGATGGATCAACAGTGACTCATTTTACTGGTTTGCATCCTTAAAAAAAGGATGGTTGTGTTTTGCTGCATAACACTTACAGTTGTCTACCCATATGATGTGGATCATTGTCAGGTTATTAGATGTATAAACTTTAACAAAATAACACCATGATTATAATAACACTTTAAACAGGTAGTTTTGTAAATGTATAGAATGTGTGTGTGTTTCAGGTACACACTGGTAAGTTAACTTATGTAAATTAGACAGTCACAGAGGATTTTCTTCTGAATAACTGATCGGGGCATTGCACATTCAGGCAACTTTGATGTAAGGCTTGATCACACCCGTAGTGACGACTTCTATCTGTCACGCCCATCGTTGCTTATCCATTGTTCACTAGATATATCAATGTAATTACAGAATGCTTCCCACTACTATATCACATAACTAGACGTGAGTCTGACTTGATCCCAACGCTGCCACCAGTGTAGCAGGGACTCTGACCAGGGCTCATGCGTGGCAAAATGAGCTCTAATGGCTGTTGCCTTGAAAGTCGAGTAGGCCTCTGGGCAGAGGCAGTAGACATCATCATGAAATGGCCTTGGAAGTCCCATAAGTGTAAGCCAACATAAACAGCTTCATGTAAAATAATGAATTAACTGCATTGATATGGCTTACTTGATCATAGTCCAGACTCGTTATAGTTGCAAATACCATGCAGTTGCACCAGGAGAATTTAAACCACCGATATTTTTTTGCGGGTCTTCTGTTTCCCAACATTTATTGATGAATTGATTTCCCATCATGAAAATGGATCCCCATTCCCCAATCAAATACCTTTTTTTATCGATGCCACAAAAATAAACAGACAAATCCAACTTTTTACACCATTGGCAACCCTCATGAAATCCGCCATAGCACCAGTATGACCATTTCAAAAACGTTGTAGAGTGATGCAAGGAAAAACATGGCAAAAAGATTAGAGACAAAGTGTAACACTTTTCTAAGCCAGTCATATTAGTTTACAAATGGAGATGAAAATAAAATATTACACATTGAACAGCTTCAGATGTGTTCATGCTGACCCCATTGTCAAAGCCGCACTATCATGTCAAGTCTCCAAGTGGAGCAGAGTGACCTCTCCATTGTATGCTACCATTGTATGCTTTGTTTTAGTTGAGCTTTTTTTCAACTCCCTCTTGGTCTCTCAGTGTGATGGAGGGAGAGGACCCAGAAGGAAATCCCAGCACTGCCTCGTCTCACTCACTTCCTCCCCAAGCAGAGGCGGTAAGCCCAGCGGATGAGGATGATTGTATCACAACAGGGAGGAACTTTGAAGAGACCGCTACACGCACAAACGGCATGGGCCAGCCGAGTCAGGACCACCAGAGTGAAGGGGTCCCAGCTAAGACTGCTGCCACAGACAACAACCAGAGTCAGTCTGCCACCACCATGGACAACCAAGCCCAGCAACAACCCACGGAAAGCCCGTCTATCACTAAACTATGTGGGTATCTCCTTAAACAAGGAGGTCCCCTGAAGTCGTGGAAGTGGCGCTGGTTCACGTACGAGGAGAAGAAGAGCCAGTTGTTTTACTACAGGACGGCGCAGGATGTGACCTCTTTGGGGAGGATTGAGCTGTGCAGAGCCACGTTCGGTTACCCCCTCCACGGAGAGCAGGGCACCTTTCACATCCAGACCCCTGAACGGACCTTCGTCCTCAAGGTAATGTTTATTTAATCTATACTATATCAGGGGTGGTCATCTGAATCTCGAGGTTGGCCGTTCTGCCTGTTTAATTTTCATCCTGGTAGTTACTTGATTATTAATGTCAGTGGTTGGCCAAAGTCCCTAATTTAGAGGGGATTCACTTCTGGTGCCATCACAAGTTCAACCGGTATCCTCAGGGTTTTCCCAAACGTCTGACTTTGCTCTGAATGTGAGTGTCATCAATATTTCTGAAATGTCATTGGTTTTTGTGGAGGGATGGGGAAGACCGCTAAAATGATACATGAGGCAGCGAAACAGTGGTGCTCCTGTATCTGAATAATGTGAATAAAAATAACAAACATTTTAGAAGTTATGCATTACAGATGTTCCGACTTGGGCACACATGTACAGTAGGCTAACAATATATATTCTGTCTGTTTCAGGCAGATAACCAGGAGGCCATGATGTACTGGCTACAACAGCTGCAGCTGAAGAGATGGCAGCACCGTGACCAGCTGACAGGAGAATCCACACGTCACTGCACTGACCACCAGAGACCAGAGGGACAGGGGGAACTACCCACCAGCTGCCCAGGTACAGAAAGACTGGAGGTAGTAGAATGAAGTGGCCCCAGACACTGATCAAGATTATGTCTGGCATGACAATGATCGACAGAGAAGGTTGTTCATGTAGAAACAGATTTGGCAACCAGGCTAAGAATAACAGCTCAATACCATCATATACCATGTGTGGTTTTATGCTTAGTGAAGCGTTAAAAGATGTGAGAGAAATGTAATACTTCACGTTAGTGTGAAAGTCGAACCATCGGACACATAGTCAAGTTAGCAGGGACTGGAAAGTCAATGACCCAGGCTGTATCATATCCGGCCGTGATTAGGAGTCCACTAGGGCGGCGCACAACTGACCCAGCATCGTCCGGGTTTGGCCGTCATTGTTAATAAGAATTTGTTCTTGACTGACTTTCCTAGTTAAATAAAGGTTAACATTTTTTTTAAATTATGTAACCAGTTGGATCGTGTTATCTGAGGAAATGTTTTGTTTAAAGTTGATATCATACTAAATTGTACTATGAATAACTTAGAAGATGGGTGTCGTATTCTATCAAAGGGGTTTGTCTCAAGTTATTCCACTCCCAATTGACACATGCTAGTTTAGAGGTCATTTCTAATATGTACAAGCTCCTACATACAGATACAGAACACCCTATGACACTGTTTGATTACAATTGGCAGACCAGAGGTGAAAAACAAAAAACTAGGTGTAATGAACACGATGGGAGACAGAGCTGGTTTCAGGTGCAGGGCGCAGCAGGTGTTTATTTGTAAAGGACCACAGGACGAGGCAGGTAGCTGGTCGAGGGACAGGCAGAAGGTCATACACAGGGGTTCCAAAAAGGCAACAGTACAGGCAGAGAAAAGGCTAGTAACGTCATCCGGGAGATAAGGCAATATGTTGATAGCCTAAAGTACAGGCAGGGAACAGGCAAAAGGCGTCAGTTTTTGCCTTCCTCACTATCATACACTGGAGGATTAAATTACAGGAAAAACAGAGATCCAAATAGAAGTGTGTCACAAAACAAACAATATCTCACAATGATGGGGTGCAAGGAACTGAACTAAATAGTGTGTGATAATGACATACAGGTGTCTAAACAGGTGATCAGAATTCAGCTGATTGGGATCTGAAGAGTGAGCTGTGGTCACTGGATCTACGTGTTTGAGAGTGAGTTGGAAGCAGACATATTACTAGGCAACAAATGAAGTTAGTTGAATTGAACGTTATCATTTTTAACTAACAACTCACAATGTCCAAACAACAACACATTTATTTAGAGTGAAAACAGATGTCAATGCACTGGAGTGTGATGTCAATATTTACCACACTTGTCCCTTGGCTACATAGTCACTTCATGAATCATCAGCAGTCGACTTTGTCAGCCTCTCCCTGGCTGGTAAGTGGCCTCACTAGGGATTTCCAAATTCTTCCTCTGAGACCTAGCTTCCTGAAAACCTTTTACTCTGGCAGCACACCCACTTCCTTTCAGTGATTCAGCAAATCTACTGTGGGCATCAAGTGTAGCCAGCCAATCAGAGACATAAACAGAACTTTGGGTAAGTTATTCATCTTAAACTCTCAAATAGGCTTTAATACAAACATTCTGTCAAAAATTCTAGTTTACATACAAAAATGTTCGTAACATTTGACGTCACTTTAATTTGATAGTATTCTTGTCAGAAAAGAACAATAATTATTGTAACGGATAATTTTTACACTCGAGGGTTACACTGAGGACACTGTATTCAGGTAATTGAAACACTCTGAACTTTCCCGATAGAAATACTATGAGTAGAGCTGACTCTACTGATATGATTCCCTATTCTACATGACAGACAGTCATAACTGTTCCAAACGATACATTTCTATAGGACCGTTCTGTAATGTTGCAGCCTGCGGAACAGGCCCTAGTGTCGTTAAACAGAATGCATGATTGGAGCCATTCCAATGTTTTAAAATGCATGGAGGATTAATAGACTTCTTCCATGTTCCTCCAGCAGGCCAGTCAGCTGATGTCTGGGAAACAACTGGCCTATTTGGTCTCTAGTGTTACAAATTACAAATAATAAGGAAGCTGTCTTTGCTGCTCATTTCCATCATGTAAAATACAGTATTTCCACGAGTTAAGTCAGGCATTTCTATATAAATATATATATTCAGTATGTGCACTACTTAGATACATTGGCAAATGACTGGCCCTGGCAGATAACTTTTTTCTGTTGCAATAGTTTCTAGAAGAAATGCCATTCTTTGCCAACATTCATGTCTCTACTCTGCAAACCTGTATTGCTGTCGTAAAGGTACAGTATCTGACTAACAAATGGAGGGTTGACTTCCCTTTTGCAGGTAGCCTAGCAGTTAAGAGCGTTGGGCCAGTAACCAAAAGGTCGCTGGTTTGAATCTCTGAGCCGACCTAGGTGAAAAATCTGTCTGTGCCCTCGAGCAAGGCAATTATTGCTCATGTACGTCGTTCTGGATAAGGGCTTCTGCTAAATGACGTAAAATGTAGATAGACTGGGGAGGGGAACGCAAGAACAATCTAACTCCCTCTGGTAGCTAGCTATTCATGGACTTTTAGAGTCATGGCATTTTCATGAAACGGATGAAAGGTTATCTGTTTTGTCTGAGTCTAAAAGTAGAACATTTGCCGCCATCCACGTCCTTATGTCTGAGAAACAGGCTTCCAGGGAGGGAAATTTTGGGGCTTCACTGTGTTTCATCGAAATGTACAGCTGTGTATCATCCGCATAGCAGTGAAAGTTACATTATGTTTCCGAATGACATCACCAAGAGGTAAAATATATAGTAAAAACAGTAGTGGTCCAAAAACAGAGCCTTGAGGAACACCGACATGTACAGTTGATGCTGTAACCAAGGCTCCTAGTTCAACAGGGTGTCAGACAGGTACTTCCTATCTCTCTTTCGCTCTCTGTCTGGGCCATGCAGAATCACTTCCTGCAGCTGTCAGTGGGGCTGTAGCTTAAACATTCAGTACACAGATTCCCCAGGGGTCAAAGAGCAGGGCACGCTGGAATCACCTGGGACACGTTCAGTAGGCAAACATTGTGGAACTCTAAGATATATAAATATTTTACGTAGAACAAACATGTCTCTCAGCTCTATTCACAACATTTTGAAACACCCTTTCCAGACAGAAATACTATGAGTAGTGATTTTACAGGAATTGAGGTGCTAATGTACCTTCATTCAATCTGAATGTGAAGGTAAACTCAGTTGGATTTTATCCACTTGGTATTGATTTGACATGGTAGCAGCTACTGTATTACCCAACATTATTACTCCGTAGCTACGCCACACTTCCTTAACTAGTCAATAAAACAAGCACCACCTCTTTTACAATAGTATTTCAACAGTAGAATATGAAGTGTTTCGAAGCAGTCTAACCAGGGCCAAATTCAGTAGGCAAAAGTTGTAGAATGTTGCAGATAGAAATGTCATGAATAGAGCTGAGAGACATGTTTGTTCTACGTAAAATATTTCTATCTTAGAGTTCCACAATGTTTACCGACTGAACGTGTCGCAGGTGATCCCAGTGTGCCCTGCTCTTTGACCCCTGGGTAATCTATGTAATGAATGTTTAAGCTACAGCTCCACTGACAGCTGCTGGAGGTGATTCTGCATGGCCCAGACAGAGAGAGAGAGAGAGAGAGAGAGAGGAAGTGCCCGTCTGACACTGCTGAACTAGGAGCCTTGGTTACAGCACCGCATGGCTACACTACACATACTACAGGCTATTCTGGTCCAATAAATCAACACATCCGTATAATATTTTGAAGCTTAAACGGCTTGTATAAGTGAGAAATCCAACTGTTCAAGTCATAGCTGTCTTAAATATGCATCAATGAACAATGTAAAAGTGACGTTATTGCTAGTTCCCTGTTTTGACTTTGCCCAACGCCATTGAGTTTGCTCCTGTTGTAGACACAACCTTTCCTACCAACTGGTGTGTGAACTGTGAGGTATTTCATGCTTGTCCTGACATGCCCAGAACGTTTCACGACGGAACAGAACAGTATGCTTTGACCGTGGTACTCCTTTGAATATTCCCACGGTCGCCATTGTAGTTGTATCTAGCGTGCACAACTTGGTTGCCCAAAAGATATCAGGACTTTTGTCAGTTCATAAAAATATATGAATATTTTAGACTTTTCAATGGGTCTCACCCCATGGTGTCATAACTTTCAGTTCATAGCAGTACAGTAAGAGCAAACAACTTCATCTCAAGACCAAGTGGCCGGATAGTCATGGTCTTTATTCTCTGTATTACAGCCCATAATATCACTCATTGTCTTCAGCCAGAAGGTTCCTGCTTGTTACATGAGTAGCTGTGTCCTTTGTGTGCCCTGGCTCCAGAGGGCGTGATCCACTGACATTGTTCTTTCCTGTTACTTCCTGTAACGTAGATGACTTCCTGCCCACCATGAAAACCCCGCCAGGCCTCTTGGGTGAGGAGGCTGCCAATCTGCCCGCACCGCAACAACGCGCCCCCCTAAGCAACTTCTCCCTCAAACATCCTCTGATAGAGATTCAGTAGGTGAATTTATTTATTTATTTATTATTTTTTCCGCCTATCTTTACCATTCATTTGGCATTGAGGCATATGACTGGACCTGTACAACAGATGGTATGGGATACTAGGACTGGGAATTGCCAGGTACCTTCATGATACAATATTATCATGATACTTAGGCGCCGATACGATATGTATTGCGATTCTCAAGATTCTATCTGTATTGCAATTCGATACTGTGATTTTATTACGATTCAATGTTCCAAACATATTGCTCACCATATGTCTGCTGCAGAGGGACGAGAGAGAGCCATGAGAAAACAATCAGTCATGCAAATAAAAGTGCTGGGGGGAAAAATGAAGGAAAAAAAACTATGAAGGTTTTGGTGCAGGTACAGCCAACTAGCGCAAAAGTAACATTATGATATTGTCAAAACGAAATGATGATGTATCTTCAAAAATATTATCCCAATATGTAACTGTGTAGATTTTTTTTCTCCATCACTTTGGGATACGTTGTAGTAGTTGAAGATTGACTTGATATTCATCGAAGTTATTGATCGTAGACAGAACTGTTTGTGGCTATGTGACTACAGGTGTTTGTCCTCTGCCAATCGAACATGTCCAGATTGACTTCATAGTGAAAGTGACTTTGAGATTAATGTTTTTTTGGAGGACTTGTACCTTAATCGCTTGATAATAAAGGGATTGTTCTAGTAGTAGGTTTACACTAAGGCTGACACTTGGGGGTGGAGATGTTGGCGTGCATGCTTATGTATGTGTGTGTGTGTGTTCTCACACATGCGTGCTGCTCCTACAGGAACTCGGTGCACAGTCTTTTTTACAAGCGGTCCTCCCAGGAACTGAGTCGGAGTGTGTTCCATTTGGAGGCGCCTCCTCCTTGGACCCCCTACCAGACAGCCCAGGACAGGCTTGGTATGTCCCACACACACCCTAGCCTCTGGAGATGTTTTCTAATTCACTGGCATCCTTCTGCCCTCTGTCGGCAGCTGATTGAAATCATACAGAAGGATCAGGTTTTCTCATTGTCTGATGGCATAATGTCATCATTGCTCGAGTAACATTGTCATTTTTTTCTCGTCTAAACAAAGAAACATTTTATTTCACAAGTTCGTGATCTCACAGTCCATAATAACCACAGAGCCATAGCTAACCTCCATGCCCTCCTACAGACCCTAGGACTCCCGTTGACCCCCCGACTCCTACCACCCCGCTGCTGTTGGCGGATCCTGCGGGTGAGCGTTCCCCAGGGGAGGGCAGGTTGTTCACATGCCCGTCCCCGAGGACCAGGAGGAAGACGAGGGGCAGCTCTGCCACCATGCCCGCTGCGCTACGGGAAGCTGCTTCAGACAAGACTACCCGCCTTCAGCAGGAGAAACACATGCTGGCTGAGGAGGTCAAGGCCCAGAAGGTTAGAGCTAAGACCAAAGCTGTGCCAGATCTAATAAACCTCCAATATCTTACAAAGCAATGCTTGATTTCCAGCCTGCCCTTGTCCACTCTCTGACGTCTAGAATATGGCGTATTGATTGGTTTGATATGCCTACAAATATCTTGAAATTCAATGTATTCCTTCTCATTTGAATCTGTGCCAGACTAGGTGGACTAACCTCACTATTCACGTCCCATCCAGGAGCTGGTGTGGCTTCTCCACAAGGCCCTTGAGGCGGCTCAGCTGGAGAAGCGGACCTGCACGGAGTTCCTGGCTGCCAAGTGTGAGCAGGAGCGTCTGGAGCTGTTGAGGCACCGCGAGCGCCAAGCCGCTGACCTGCAGGGTCGTCTGGAGGAACTGAAGGTCGAGGCGGAGGGTCTGAGGGCAAGCTTGGCCCAAAGGGACGCCCACGTGGCCGAGCTGAAGGAAAACGTCACCCTGATGATGGCGAAGAACAACTCCAAACAGGAGGTGAAACCCATTTTTGGTGTCTGGTCTCGTATTCGCAAAGAGTCTCATAGAAGGAGTGCTGATACAGGATCAGTTTAGCCTTATCGAGCATAATGATTATGTGGACAGTGGGGACCTGATACTGGATCAGCACTCCTACTCTGAGATGCCTTTTTGAATATGGGCCCGAGTTGTATTTGGCTCCAAGTGTATACACTTCATGATATGATAATGTATGGTATCACTGCCTAATAATATCATATTTTCTGATGTTATCCCAGGTGATCCTGAAGCTGTCAGAGCAGGTGGCGGCCTGCATGACCGACCCAAGACGCACCATGTCCACCACTAATGGCCTGGAGGCCCTGACCTTCCACCAGCTGCAGGAGGACACTGAGAACCTCAAGGTTGGTTTGTGGTTGGTAGGTAGTAGGTCAGTCCAACACCAGAGATGGAATCAAGACTGAAGCCCAGCCTCGACACCAAGACCAGGAGCCTAATTTATAAATGTTGCATACTCACAAAATATGCCCCAAAACATTTTTTACGTAAAAGTTGGCATTTATAAAAACTGAACTTGATGTGAGAATGTGCTTATCCACCCACAAACTTTAGACCATGTATATGCACAGTTTCCAGTGGTTGAAGTATTGCATTGCAAGAAGGCAAAGTAGCCTATTAGCCTTGTGCAAATGGGGAATATATACTGAATGTACAAAACATGTCTTTCCGTGACATAGACTGACCAGGAGAATCCAGGTGACAGCTATGATCCCTTATTGATGTCACTTGTTAAATCTGCTTCAGTGTAGATGAAGGGGAGGAAACCGGTTTAAAGAAGGATTTTTAAGCCTTGAGACAATTGAGGCCACATGGATTGTGTATATGTACCAATCTGAGGGTGAATGGGCAAGACAACATATTTAAGGGCCTAACCGGGTATGGTAGTAGGTGTCTGGCCCACCAGTTTGTGTTAAGAACTGCTACGCTGCTGGGTTTTTCATGCGCAACAGTTTCCTGTGTGTATCAAGAACGGCCCACCACCCAAAGGACATCCAGCCAACTTGACACAACTGTGGGAAGTATTGGAGTCAACGTGGCGACTTATTTATAACAAAAAAAACAGGTAGCTAAATATAATAACTACATGCAATTATCTTTGCATTCTAAAATAATTACAAAGTTATTTCTATGCATTATACATTCCTCTTTTCTGACTGATGGTTTCATACGTGTGAAATAGCCTATAGGCCTACAAGTTAGGATAGGCTACTGTTCGTTCCGGCTCTCATTTAATGGGACCCACTTCACAGCAGTAAATTGATCGGCTACTGGTATTTTAAATTATTTTGCTCTATGGGATCAGATCGAAGCGCAGTGTCACGGTAGAACTGTACGGTTCACCTTTTCCATTGACGTTTTGTAGGCTACGTCTGACTACTGTAATATCACATTTCTCGATTAGCCTAGACAGTATTTAATTTATAAACATAATATATATATCACAACCATTGCACCTTTTCTGGCCATGAGTTCATATTCCCGAAGTATCCATTTAACTAATTACCATGCGCATCTCACATTTAATTTGGCCTATTAGAGGCTATTATAATTTCAAGTTTTTGCTCTATGCATCCAAAAGGGAGCGTGATTTATAACATACAGGTGAACAGTCAGTTGATATTTTGCATTGAAGTGTATTGACTACCACTGGTACAGCCATCTGTAGTTTAGATTTTTTTTCAGAATGGACAATTATTATTTTATTTTTTTGCATATTTAGTTTCAGGACAAAGTAAATGCAAAACACTATGGAATTCAAACTATATGTTTACAGGTCCACAACAATTTGCAATTGTTTTTGTGTTTCAGAAACGGTCAAATGTCAACGCAAAAGAAAACGACATTCTGCCAACACCTCCAAAGACATTTGATATTTCCTTTAGATATAACGTTGGTCTAATTCCAATACTTCCAAAGTATACAGCAAGTAAGGGTGGTATTGTCACTCTAAAAGGTGAATAACGGGCGCTATTCAGGTGGAGTTATAATGCGCCAACAGGTTTACGACAGATCTGATTTATAACCAGAAACATGCGTATGCCGTGCTCCCACGTTTAGAAATCTCAATTTTCGTACGTGGCAGTCTTCAAAAAGATCACATGCAGATATTTAGTGTCAAATTTACGCAACAGTTATAAATGAGGTGCCAGAACATTTGAGTCTTTTGGAATATAATCTCTATTCTCTGGTCCAAAAAAACGTAGTTGTAGTACAAATATGAATCATATTTCTTTGCTTATTTAAATGGCCTTCACCCTGCCCTTCCTCTCACTATTAATAATTCTCACACAGGATGACATTGAGGCCTACAAGATCCAGAACAAGTTCCTGAACTCTGAGATCTACCAGCTGACCAAGCTATGGCGCAACAGTTCAGAGCAGGAGAAAAGCCTTATGGTAAAGGTGGGTCTGCCTTGTGAATATGGGCGCTACTCAGTGCCAAATACATCGGCATGTGCTGTTGAAGTGGGTTGTGCTTAAGTGAAACACTGAAGGCCACTACAGTTGATTGAATCGGGACCTCTGTCTCGGTCTTAGGGTGTGCTTATTTTGTGTTGCAGTGTGCCTACCTGGAGGCCCGTAACTGTCAGATAGAGAGTCGTTACCTGGGTGTACTGAGGAAGCTGCAGGAGAGCAAGGCTCTAGAACCGGGCCAGCGGGAGGCTGTGAGGAACCTCATAGAGGACGCACTGAAAGGAGACCTGAACGACGTCCTCAAACTCAACCCTGTCAGGTAACGGGCCCTGGCTCAATACTCTGAACTGGCTTCCTTTCCTTGTCTTTTTGTCTTCTCTGCTTCACTACACTGATAGATGACAGGACCAACCTCTTTTTTATTTATTTGTATTCTTTATTCATACAGGCGTTCCTTTAAAGATTTACAACAGTCTCTTAAGGGGGACACCTTGTTACAAGAACACATTAAATCACCAATGGAGTCCCACAATGAACAAAAATGAGATTACTATCAATTGTCAATGAAGGCTTAAATCATCTAAAAACAGTGAATGAACACTGATCTCCATTCCTCAGGGAGCACGACGAGTACGGCTTCAAGATCATCCCGGACTATGAGGTGGAGGACATGAAGCTGCTGGCCAAGATCCAGGCCCTGGAGATCCGCTCCCACAACCTGCTGAGGCAAGAGGCCGGGGTCAAACCCTTGTTGGACCGCTGGGCTCAGTACCTGGGCGGCCGCCCGGCCGATGACCTCTGCCCCTCCCCGGAGCTCAAATTCCTGCTGCGGTGTGGCGTGCCACGGGAGTACCGCCCACGGGTGTGGCGCTGGGTGGTAAGGGCACGCACACGCTCGCTGAGGGAGCGCCACCCGGATCGCTATGAGCAGGTGGGTGTATCAGGCTAGTTCACTTCCTTACAATGCATCTCTCAATTTCAGAATCTTTCTCCATCTGTCCGTCAGTCTTTCCATCCATCTATCTACATGAAATCCATCCATTACTGTTTCAGCTGTGCCAGAAGAGCCTTACGTCACCCCACCAAGCCTCCAGACAGATCCAGTTGGACCTACACCGCACGCTCACCACCAATCAGCGCTTTTCCTCGCCCTCCAGCCCCACTCTGCAGCAGCTCCAACGAATTCTGCTAGCTTTCTCCTGGCAAAATCCCACCATCGGTTACTGCCAGGGCCTCAACAGGTACTTAAGACTCCCTATATCAGTCAGCAGTGTGCTCAATAAATATTAAATCTAGAGAAATACTGCCACCTAATGTACAAAGCTGTAAACTGTTATAAAGTGCAGACTCCAAAACAATGTCAAATCAAATTTTATTTGTCACATGTGCCCGAATACAACAGGTATTGTACCTTACAGTGAAATGCTTACTTAAAAGTCCTTAACCAATAATGCTTTAAGAAGTTAAGTAAAAAAAAAAATCAAAATAAAAGTAACAAATAATTAAACCGCAGCAGTAAAATAACAGTAGCGAGGCTATATACAGTGGATACCGGTTAGTCAAGGTAATTGAGGTAATATGTACATGTAGGTCGAGTTAAAGTGACTATGCATACATAATAAATGGAGAATAGTAGCAGCGTTAAGGGGGGTGAAAACAGTCTGGGTAGCCCTTTAATTAGCTGTTCAGGAGTCTTATGGCTTGGGGGTAGAAGCTGCTAAGAAGCCTTTTGGACCCAGACTTGGCGCTCCGGTACCGCTTGCCGTGCGGTAGCAGAGAGAACAGTCTGACTAGGGTGGCTGGAGTCTTTGACAATTTTTAGGGCCTTCCTCCGACACCGCCTGGTATAGAGGTCCAGGAAGCTTGGCTCCAGTGATGTACTGGGCCGTTGGCACTACCCTCTGTAGTGCCTTGCGGTCGGAGGCCGAGCAGTTGCCATACCAGGCAGTGATGCAACCAACTCGATCAACACAATCTTCTCAATTTAGGGAAGCCTGATTTATAACAATTTAGAGGTTTTTTTTTGTGAAAATCTATGATTAGTCTAAAAACTTGCATTTTCCTAGATCTGGCTACTCAGACTAGGCTGTAGATATACCATACAAGCTTTCAGACTTCAAAACAATCTTGACAGAATATCCGAGGGCAATTATGATATTGGCCTGTCCCTCCCCTTTCAGGCTGGCAGCCATAGCTCTCCTGGTGCTGGAGAGTGAGGAGGATGCCTTCTGGTGTCTAGTAGCTGTGGTGGAAACCATTATGCCTCAGGACTACTACACCAAAACACTCATAGCCTCGCAGGTAATGATCTGGCTCGATGGAGCAAAATATGTGATTTTAAACAACTGTATAGATGTGTAAAATAATTTTGTCTATGGTTCTCTGTAATACAAATATGGGAAGTGGTGCTTTTAGTGGGATTTAATCAATTTTAGTTCTGCATCTGTTCCAAAACATGGAACTGAAACTTTTAAATTGCGCATACATTTCATGAACAACGTAATGAATTCAACAACATTGCTCATGTCATGCCAATATCTGTTGTCATCTGCTGATGTGACTCAATATGACATGGTGTATGGGTGGATGTTGCAGGTGGACCAGCGTGTGCTGAAGGACTTCATGGCGGAGAAAATGCCCCGACTGACAGCCCACTTTGAGGAGCATAGTGTGGACGTGTCCCTCATCACCTTCAGCTGGTTCCTGGTGGTGTTCGTTGAGAGCCTGCCCAGTGACATCCTCCTGCGGGTGTGGGACGCCTTCCTCTACGAGGGCACCAAGGTACTGCGCTTAAGAGAGACTAGCGCCTGGGCCGAAAGGAAATTCTAGCTCATGGTTATTCAAATGTGGGTCCTGTCTGCAGTATGACTGGTTGTTAACTGATTGACAAAATGATATTGATTGTCCAGAATCTACCCACCTGGTGTTACATTTCTTGTTGTTGCGGCAGTTCTAATGTAAACGTACATGCATGGTTTTGATCCAGGTGATATTTCGGTATGCCCTGGCTCTGTTCAAGTACAAAGAGGAGGACATCTTGAACATCCATGACAACGTGGAGATCTACCAATACCTGCGCTTCTTCACCAAGACCATCTCTGACGGCAGGTGAGAGGTCATTAAAGATCATCCAAGTTCAAACTATGGAGGCTGTGTTCTGAAGCAAAAGCCACTAATATTAGATGTTTCTCTAGTGGGATAGGAACCACTATAGTAGAGGTCTTAAACTCCTGGAGGGCTGGCGTGTGTGTTTTTGTTACAGCCCAGTACACCTGATTCACCCCTAAGTGGTTTGTGAATGATTCCACTAAATCACATTTAGCTTGTCCTTTTTGAATCCTGTTTAATTGTTGTATTATCTATATGGTTTGTGCTTTTTGCCCTGTACCTACTGAGCCCATTCTTTTTCTGCTGCTCTGTTTAGTCGGAGTGTTGCTGGCAGAGCAGATGGAATAACTATTTGCTGTAGGCCGAGACGGATGCTCTCACCATATATAAGTCAGATAGCTCAGTTGTCTCAGCTATGGGCTCAACACATGGGAGAAAATGAGGCTATACAGCCAGAGGAGTGCATTGAGGGCAGCATTCACAGCAGTCTCATATCTCCAAACAAAGAGCAGATATGATTATCTCTGTCCAATGCATGCAAGTAAAACATGTGTTAGAGGGCTAAGTCTGGTGTTAGGGCCATTCAGCTTATGGAGTATTTGTCTCTGCTGCTTACATAGAGTTCAATTCTGTGGTTTCTTTGTATGGAAATAAGCAGGCTGAGTCATCTTGGGCTTGTGTCTGTCTCCTGCCTCACTTTAGTCTGTTCCCTCCAACAGGAAACTGACCAACATAGCCTTCAGCGACATGAACCCATTCCCCATGAAGCTGTTGAAGAACCGGCGTGTGCTGCATCTGGAGCGCCTGCAGGGGGAGCTCAGAGAGCTGGAGGCCCAGCAGAGGGAGTTTGTCACAGAGAGCGCAGAGCGTAAGGATAAGGACCTGGACACTATACTTGTCAGCGAGGACGATGAGGACCTGTAGAGACTCTGGACAGAGGGATGGATCCTGTGGAACTAATGGCTCTAATGGTTTTGGAGTTCTAGACTATACAGCCATCTGATTAAGAATGGCCCTGCCGGTACAGATATGACCCACCCAAAGCTCTGGTCCAATACCTATTTTTTTACTGTATTTTATGGTCAAGAACACTACCTGACCAACCTCATTCTCTCTAGATCATATAATAGAGTGTACATGCACTGCCATAGGAATTAATGCAAAATACACAATGTACACATTTGCGCACTTAATTTAACTACAGTATGTATTTCAACGAGCATATGTCACAGATTTTTATTTGACATGTTTCACTCGTTTGCCAAAAGCCACACTCCAGATTTTGGGTTGCAGCATATTTTGTCCAAATGCAGGATACTTGTGTGTTACTGTTTTGCATTTAGTTCTGTCATTTGTGTATCATAACAAGATGTCAACTTTATGTATAATGTACAACTACGACAGTCAATGACAAATTTAATTTCTCCAATTTATTACCTTGAAAAAAAAACAAATATACATAAATATAAAAAACAAAACATTGCCCAATGTTAAACAACCTTACTGCAGACATTTCTAAAAGCTGTTACTCCAGTTAAACTGATGTTGCCTATCCAGAACAGCATCTCTCATTCCTGTGTGACAAGAATAGACGTGCAGTTTGTTTCCAAGAACGAAGAAGAGGTCGACTAACATCTCGAAAAACAGTGGCTTTGTTGCTGAGTAAAGCTATTGTTCTATCTGTTAAGTCACGTGGAGCTAATGCCGTAATATTCACACCCTACAAAGATGGCTCGCCCTGAGGAGCGAGGTGAAAAACAGACAGAAAACATGCAATCGTCTATGGTCCATCATTTTGAGTATAGGTACTGGCTTTTACAATACTGGCTTTTACAATACTGGCTCTTACAATACTGGCTCTTCCTTCTCAGTAGTAGGGCATTCTGTCCGCGCTAATAGAAGCTGACAAATCAGGCCTTGCGTCTCGGCTATTCGCAGAGCAGTTTGCTTTACTGTCGTGTAAAGAAAAAGAAACCAGAACACTGTCTCTGTGTGGTTCAGTGTCTGATTTTTCCCGTTGTGTGCATCAACTAGTAACGTTAAGAGTTTTGCAAACAACGCTGTGGGTTATGACTGGGTGTGTTCAATGTACAAATCAGACAAGGCTAAGTGAAACAGTCCCTCGGTCAAAGTCTTGATCTTCTATGATGGACACATAGTCATATGAAAAAGTTTGGGCACCCCTCTGAGGCTGCATAATAATTTACTCTGTCATCACAGAAAATGATCAGTGGCATGCCATTCATTTTCTAATAAAAGCTGAGTACTGGGGTAATGTCCAGAAAAATATTTTTAGTGTAGCAATATTAAGTTATTAAATTAAATCAATGTGAAAAATAGGCTATGCCAAAATGTGGGCACCCTTGTCATTCTGTTGATTTGAATACCTGTAACTATTTAGCACTGATTAATTGGAACACACAATTGGTTTGGTGAGCTCATTAAGACTTGAACTTCATAGACAAGTGCATCCAATCATGAGAAAAGGTATTTAAGGCCAATTGCAAGTTGTTCTCTTTGACTCTCCTCTGAAGAGTGGCAACATGGGGGCCTCAAAACAACTCTCAAATGACCTGAAAACAAAGCTTTTTCAACATTATGGTTTAGAGGAAGGCTACAAAAAGCTATTGCAGAGATTTAAGCTGTCAGTGTCCACTGTGAGGAACATAGTGAGGAAATGGAAGACCACAGGCACAGTTCTTGTTAAGGCCAGAAGTGGCAGGCCAAGTAAAATGTCGGAGAGGCGAAGGATGGTGAGAACGGTCAAGAACAGCTAACAGACCTACATCATCCTGCTGCAGATGGTGTCACTGCATCGTTCAACAATTCAGCGCACTTTGCACAAGGAGAAGCTGTATGGAAAAGTGATGCGGAAGAAGCCTTTTCTACACACACGCCACAAACAGTTGCTTGAGGTATGCAAATGCACATTTGGACAAGCCAGCTTCATTTTGGAATAAGGTGCTGTGGACTGATGAAACAAAGACTGAGTGGCGGCAAAAGAACACAGCGTTCCAAGAAAAACACTTGCTACCCACAGTAAAATATGGTGGTGGTTCCATCATGCTGTGGGGCTGTGTGGCCAGTGCCGGTACTGGGAATCTTGTTAAAGTTGAGGGTCACATGGATTCCACTCAATATCAGCAGATTCTTGGGAATAATGTTGAAGAATCAGTCACAAAGTTGAAGTTACGCCGGGGATGGAAATTTCAACAAGACAACGACCGAAAACACTGCTCAAAATCTACATGGGCATTTATGCAGAGGAACAAGTACAATGTTCTGGAATGGCCATCCCAGTCCCCAGACCTGAATATCATTGAGAATCTGTGGGATGATTTGTCCATGCTCGGCAACCATCAAACCTAACTGAACTGGAGATGTTTTGTAAGGAGGAATGGTCCAAAATACCGTCATCCAGAATCCAGGCACTCAGAGGCTATGGGAAGCATCTAGAGGCTGTTATTTTAGCAAAAGGAGGCTCTATTGGGGTTCCCAAATTTATGCACCTGTCTAATTTTGTTTTGATGCATATTGCACATTTTCTGTTCATCCAATAAACCTAATTTCACTACTGAAATATTACCGTGTCCATCAGTTATTTGATAGATCATAATGAAATTGCTGATCCAAACACCCAATTATTTTTAAATGGAAATCATGGAAATTGTCAGGGGTGCCCAAACTCTTTCATACGACTGTACTCATGACATGTCGTTTTCAGAGAAATGCTGTTTAGTTATCAGTAGTCTGTCCTGTGGCTTAAGTGGATTCCTTGATTGCACTGGGTAGGTTCCTCTCACTTGGGGAAAGTTCCATCCTCTGAAACATTTTAAGAAACATCTCTACATTGTACTGACTGACAGAGCTAGTTATTCAACTATAAATATGACATACTTTAAATTGATCAGTGTTTAAATGAATACCATCTTAGTGCAATTCTTAACATGCTTTGCGCAATAGGGTTCTGCGGCAATGTTAATTCGGCTTGACCATTTTTTTTCTAAATACATGCTCTTTAATATTTCATAGGTACATCAGTGTACGGTCTAGTAGTGTATTCCCGGAGAAAAGCACACCAACAGACTTGTTTTCCTGTTTTGAAACATTAACAATTGGTGTTGTGAAGGGTGGCTGGCGCTTGTCATTCTCACGCGAGAAGCTGAAAATGAAAAAGGTTATCATGTGAACAGTCACAGCCAACTCTCCCTTCAACATATCCACCAGGATCACGTCACAATATCAGAATACTATTCATTCAGTCTTATCAACACATTAAACTCTCATTACAAAATAACTGCATAAATCATGTGCAATTCATACCATTCTGAAACCCTTCACATAAACAAAAAGAGCATTTTTCTCACCTAGATCAATAAAAGCAACAACAAAAAAAAGGGGGGGGGGTCAAAGTTGTTCTTCAGTCGCTCCAATGGATTCAGTAATCTGGGTATCAAATACAAATCTACTGCAAAGAGAAGAGGGGACTTAAGGCTTACAGCACTTCTACCACCCCACCCCCAAGTTAAACTGGGGAGTCCCGTCATTAACCAATAAGATGGGGGGCACAGCCTGTGGAACCGGTTAAGGCAGAGTGAGAGTGTGTCCACCTCCACCCCCCCCACTCACCTAACATCAGATGATAGCTCTATGCCAGGAACTTTTGCCTTTAAAAGCTGTAGTGCAAGTAGGAAGACATTTTTATAGCGGTAAATACTACATGGTGTTGCGTTATTGCTCGAGGGCTGCAAAGTCTGAGTTCACTTCCTACTGAGACTTCAGTGGAAGAGGACTCGTTACACCTCACCTGATTAGGTCAAATGTACATTGTCCATCAATCCCAACAATGACTGACTGGTTTGATAGAGGAACCAAGTGAGTCAAACTAGGGGACAATTGGTTGAGTAAGAAAAGCAACAGCCTTTGCAGCCCTCTGGATATTTCTCTGTAAATGTCATGCCCAGTTCATAATGAACTCTTAGTCCCTACCCCTAAACTTCTCATGGTCCCTTGTAGATCTAAGTGCCTAGGTGTAGGGGGTAGACTTCCAAATCGCAGTAACTTTGTCTCTGTGTCCCTCCAAACCATGGGAACTACATGTTGTCTTCCTCCTGCTGTAACACAGTTGTATGATCACATCCTCGGTTTCTGCACATCCCCAAAATCGCGCTGCAAAATGTAAAAAGAATCCCCTACACTCACTGGTAAAAAAATACATCTTTCAAAACAAAATAACACTCTTCAATGATGCAGATTGAATTCAAATGCAAACGTGAGTCTAACGTACTTAAGTTTCAGTGGTTGATTAAAAACACATCTAAGTGCTATCATTGCATGATGAATAAGTATCACGCTGATCGAGAAGTCCAACCAAAAGGCAAACTTGTTATGCAAAACATTGACAACCCAGTGATTCAATACATTTTAGTACTGTGTTTGACTAGATGGCAATTCTTTGTCTTATAAAAAAGGACATCACTACGAAAAATGCATCAGCCTTTTAAAATATGCAGCGCTTCAATATAAAGTGCTTCATTACATTGTTATTTTTTTACAGTTTCTTATTAAAATATTGTATCCCTGGAGTGAAACCATAGTAAACATGTTACACATTGGTAAAAATAAACATTTTGGAATGTCTTTAAAAAAAAGTCCCTTTAGGTGATTTTGGTCAAGCTGAACTTGTTCCTGGAGCCTGGAAAGCAAAGTTATTCAAGTCTTATTACTCCATTCACAGCATCACATGCAGTCATTGAAAAAAGTACTTGCATGGTAAAATAAGAAATGGGTGTGAAAAGGGTTAGATTTTTAAAAAAGCTTGGAAATGCATGGATGAGAAAATGGTACGGAAAAGAAAATGGAAGCCATGCAGTGGAGTGGTGATGTTAAGATCCATCTTGTGACCTGAAAGCTGAGGGTCACTCAGAGGAGGGCTGAGGGATACGCCTGTATATCCTTGGAACAAAGCTGACTTGCTTGCGGTTATCAACAATGATTGTACATTATGACTAATACACATAGCTTATTATTTTCAAACTACTGGGGGAGATACTTCTACCTCTTAACTACAAAATTACAAGAATAACTTCACCCATAATGCTCTGAGTGTCTAGGAGATAAGAAAAGGCCAAATCTACAAGTAAACAGATAGTTGCCAACTTCAGTAGCGCCTAACAGTGCTTTAAATAATTCCAGCAGTAAATGGAAATCCAGCAGCACCGTACAATAGACAGGCAAAAAAAAAAGTCATATCCATCTTCCCATTGGTCCCTTTTTAGCAATGCATCAGCAGTCTGGCGTTGTTGTTTCTCACTGCTGTTTACTTTAGGAGGGGGGGTGGACTCTACATGGCATACTGTTTCTTTGTGTTCATCCCCCCCACCATCTTTCTAAGCTGACAGAAGAGCTACCAGACATGCCCCTATTTACCAAAAAGCACCATGGTGATAAGGCACAAAAAAAACTCCCAACTAATTTACACTTCAGGTTAAATATGACAGGAGATGACAGGCAAGCAAAACAAAAAACAGTAAAAACAAATTTAAAAAAAGAGGGATGGAATAGTTTGAGAAGAGTTATTAGAGATGAGGGTGAGCAAGATGCTGTTGTGGTAAGTTAGTTAGCATGCTTTAGCTAACATGCGAAGACAACGATCTAGATGGCGACGGCGTCTGTGCCTTTGGTTGTGGCTGAGGCACGACGACGGGGGAGGGTTTCTGGAGCAGCATGGCGAAGAGCACGAGTGTGGAGGTGGGCAGGTAGACGCAGAAGAAGAGGACCACGTCCTCGGTCAGGCAGAGGATCAAGGAGACCATGGTACACTGCTCCCCCAGGGCCCAGTCCACCAGCACCCCTACCAGGAGGTAGTACACATGGAACTCCTGCAGCTCCTCCCACTCTCCCCCGCCTCCGTCCAAGCCCCAGCCCACCTCAGTGTCACCGCCCTCTCCACTGTCACTCACCATGGGCTTCATCTCCGGCCCCTCCACCGACACCGCTTCATTGGGGCGGCTCCGCCCTCGCTCCACCACCCGTTCCAACTTCCTGCTGTTTTCCACAAACTCCTGCAGGAAGAGATGGAAAGGAGTGTCATACCATGTGCTGAAACACACCAGTGTCGGTTAATATACACTTAATATATCATGTGAATGGTCCCGTCTGGCTCAGTTGGTAGAGCATGGCACCTGCAACTCCAGGGTTGTGGGTTTGATTCTCATGGGGTACCAGTATGAAAGAAAATATATAAAACTGTATGCACTCACTATTGTAAGTCTGCTAAAATGAAAACAATGTAAATGAATGCATTACCTTCGTCATTAAACCACAGAATCCTTAGCTTTAGTGTAGAAAAACAAAAACCTAGACTGAACTAAATTTAAACGGAACATGTAATGTTGGTCATATTTCATGAGCTGAAATAAAATATTCCAGAAATGTTCCACAAGTACAAAAATGGTATTACTCTTCAATTATGTGTACAAATGTGTTTACATCCCTGTTAGTGAGCATTTCTCCTATGCCAAGATAATCCATCCACCTGACAGATGTGGCATACCAAGAAGCTGATTAAAGAGCATATTCATTACACAGGTGCACCTTGTGCTGGGGGCTATAAAGGGCCACTAAAATGTGCAGCTTTGTCACAACACAATGACACAGATGCCTCAAGTTGAGGGAGCGTGATATGCCACACCTGTCAGGTGGATGGATTACCTTTGCAAAGGAGAAATGCTCACTAACGGGGATGTAAACAAATTAGTGCACAAACTTTGAGCTAAATAAGCTTTTTGTGCATATGGAACATTTCATCTTTTATTTCAGCTCATGAAACATGGGACCAACACTTTACATGTTGCGTTTATATTTTTGTCCAGTATAGATACACATATCATTTCCCATTTCAACTAAATCCCACCAGTATACCATATCTTCACGTAGATTACCATCAGGGCTTTGTCCATGTAGAACTCCTTGCCCGGTGTACCGTCGTTGTATTTGGTGTCAATGGCGAAGCAGAGGAAGAGCACGTCCACCACGATCTCAAAGATGGACAGGAAGCAGTGGGCCACCAGGAAGGCAAAGAGGCAGACAATGATGAGAGGGAGGACCCACTCTGCGTAGTCCCGCTGGTAGTTCAGCAGCAGTACGCCGGCGAACGCTGTGGAAGTCACGATCAGGATCTGACCACGCACACACACAAACACACACTCAGGGTCAAAGGGTCAAAGTTTTACTCCTCAAATTCAGGCAATTGAACAGTCAACGCCACAGGAGGTTGGTGTCTCCTTAATTGGGGAGGACGGGCCCGTGTTAATGGCAGGAATGGAATTAGTGTAATGGTATCAAATACATGGTTTCCAGGTGTTTGATACCATTCAATTTACTCTGTTCTGGACATTATTATGAGCCGTTCGCTCCTCAGCAGCCTCCTGTGAGTCCACGCAATCAGGCCCACACTCAATATAACGGCTGCCCTTAACCACAGATCTAGGAACAGATTACCCTAGCCCCATCCTAACCTTAATCATCAAGGGTTTGAAACGTAGATCTGATCCTGTAACAGTGAATAGGGACTACTCTGAAGCCCTCAAGTATCCCAGCTGACCCCTCACCTTGCCCAGGAAGAGGACAAAGTCTCCCACGGCGTTGATGGCGGCCACCCTCAGAGCGTTCTCTACCAGAATCACAAAGGCGTCGCGCGCCGACGTACAGAAACTGGTGCTGTTGATGGCTGTCGCCGCGTACGCATTCTAAAGACAGAGAGAGAGGAGAGACTGGAGTCACTAAAGCAGACCAGCAGGACACAAACCAACTTACACCTGTTATCTATCCTTAATTTATATAAAACAAATATCCAATTAGGGGGAAGTAAAGCACTCCTACCTGATTCAAATAGTTGAGGCACTTCTCCAAACACCACAGGCAGCAGATACAGGTCTTCACCATGCAGCGAGCAAATGCATTTTCCTGTGTGAGAGAGAGATGGGGAAAGGTATCAGATGCACTATTCAAAAATAGATACAATAGTTTTCAAAACTGTTCCCTGCAGAGCTCCAGAACATAGTGTTCTCACATCTCCATGCTAAACCAAAAGATAGTGGAAACTGAAAGCAGCAGGCAGTCAGATTGCTGTAGGCCTACCCAACTGAACTGTAGGCCTACAGTTCAGGGCATTCGTTAGGTGAAGTCACCTCCACTCTCAGAACTCTGGAGAGCTAATGCCAATTTATCCCTTCAATTCATTATGCTGCAAGGTGTCTCTCCATAGATCAAGTCAAGCAGCAACACTTGGGACGTGACAACAAACAGTAGGTTAAGGACAACAGGCACTAACTCACATTACCCTCCAAGGAGAATAAAGAAAAATACCTGTAAAGAAAATTACATAATAATATAGTAACATGGTTTACCAGATGTTTATCCAAAATGAGTTAGTTCAAATATATAGTCATTATATGTCCCATTTATTAACCAAACCAACACCCCTAATGTTACCAGCACTGTGTCAAACTCAAACAGCCATCTGAACATACATCCTCTCTCCTCTTAAAAATGTCCTAAACAGAGCAACAGAAGATGGCAGGTGTCATGTCACAACAATGTCGACATTGACAGCAATGTAAGATCTACTGGCGACAAGCGAACAAGCTAGCCTTGATTAGCTTGTACAGCACATCACTGTATGTAACATGCAGTATTTTATTATTCTCCATACAATGAATATCAGAGAGAGAAGTTAGTCAACAGGGTGCTTTACCTTGCCCTTGAGCTGGTTGTGGACGTACATGAGCATTAGGCGTGGGATCTTGACCAGGGTGATAATGAAGGAACCCTTGGCCACCGTGCCCAGGTGGTACCTCATCAGTCTCAGCACTGACGACAGGATGGGGGTGACTGGCATCCTGGTCTTGTCCCTGAGACAGAGGAAAGGATAGAGGGAAATAGAATGGAGGCCAAATAAATGAAGAGACCGAGAAGTTTAAATTGACATTCTTGTTCTTCTCTCTGGAATTCCCATAAATTCCTCGACTTTTGTTTTAGCAGAACACACTTGTGACAGACAATAAAATCGAATGGTATTACTAATCTTATAGCCGATATCCTATAGAATAAACATTTAAAATCAAATTGTATTTGTCACATGCGCCGAATACAACAGGTGTAGAACTTAGTGAAATGCTTTACTAAAAAGCCCTTTACCAACAATGCTTTAAGAAATTAAGAAAAAATAAGTGTTAAGTAAAAAAATAGAAAATAAAAGGTAACAAATAATTAAACAGCAGCAGTAAAATAACAATAGCGAGGCTACAGTATATACAGGAGATACCAGTACAGAGTCAATGTGGGTGGGAACCAGTTAGTTGAGGTAATATGTACATGTAGGTAGAGTTTGTACATAAACAAATCATGAAAATATAATTTCAGAGTCAGACCTTGTGTAGTAGTACGTTACCACAGCCCCAGCGACAGTCATCTGCTGGCAGGCCAGGATGAACTCACTGATCCAGATGAGGCCCACAGCGTGGTACCACGTCATGTACTGCAGAGTCCCAGTCAGACGGAACTCTGTCAGACCTGTCTCCTCGTTCTGGACCGGGTTCCCTGAGGTGGACATCTCAGTCTCAGTCTAGTGGTCGGGACTAGTTTGGACAAGTTCCTGAATAAGGCCAATACAGTAAACTGAACTAAACCGTACTAGTGCGGTGTCCTGTTGTGTTGGAATTCATCACTTACCATTTGTAAAGATTCTCTCTCTCTCACTCACTCACTTTTGCTTCCAGTGCCAGGCCCCAGTACATCCAGAAGAGGAGAACCATTGCCCCGCTCCCTCCTCCACCCTCCCTCCCTCTCCCTCCTCCACCCTCCCTCCCTCCCTCACCGGTGGTCCCGAGAAAGAGCAACACCAGGCCCCAGTACATCCAGAAGAGGAGAACCATTGCCCCGCTCCCTCCTCCACCCTCCCTCCCTCCCACCCTCCCTCCCACACCGGTGGTCCCGAGAAAGAGCAACACCAGGCCCCAGTACATCCAGAAGAGGAGAACCCTTGCCCCGCTCCCTCCTCCACCCTCCCTCTCCCTCTCCCTCTCCCTCCCTCACCGGTGGTCCCGAGAAAGAGCAGCACCAGGCCCCAGTACATCCAGAAGAGGAGCAGGACCAGGAAGGTGCAGAAGGGCTGCAGGGTGAGCAACGGCAGGTGGATGAACACCTTGCCGGCCACGTGGAACAGGGCGATCGTCAGGGCCACTCGTTTCCGCATGAACAGCATCAGCAGGAGAAGGATCACCTGGGGGGAAATCACACAGAAAGAGAGAGAAGGGTATAGGAAGAGAGGGATGAGAAAGAGCGAGAGAAATTGGGATCGATAAGGAGGGAGAGGGATATAAATGAGTGAAGTAGAGAACAACAGGTCAAGAGAAGGTGGAAGGGACATAGGAAGACAAAAACAGACAGGAAGACAAGGGGTAATAGAGAATGATGAAACAAATGGAAGATGGCCAACAGGAGTGGGAGAGAGTGAGAGGAAGGTTAAAGAGAGAAAGGAGGGGGGAGTAAAAAAGTAGGGAGGTGCCAGGAGTCACGAGTTTGAGATTTCAAAGCAGCGCCAGGCATTCAATCTGAAATGTCACACACACTCCAGCCACAATTTACAAGGCTTGGTTGCCCAGTCTCCCTTTCATTCCAAACACAAACACTAACTGTACTCACTGTGAATACGGTGGCAGCGATGGCATACACCAGAAACGCCTGGGCATTGTCCCTTGTCATCTCTGCTTCCTCCTTAGCATCTTTCGTCTCCGTAGTCTCTGCAGTCTCTTTAGATAAGTTCTTGTTGGCAGTTAACCGGTGGTCTATGTACAGCCACCACAGAATGCTTGTGCCCGCTACAGAAAAACGGAGGCACTTTCTATGATAGATTGAACACCTGCACACTGCTAAATGCAAAGAGGACTGTCCCAAAGATGATCGTAGAATGACTGTTAGGTGCAAAACTATGGCACGGTTTTCAGTTGTTATTTTGATTGATCAAAACACTACACAGGAAGTAAGGCTAGGAGACAGGTAAATGAGCTCACCCAGGGAGCCCAGGACCACCATGGCAGTGAGGATCCAGACCAGCACAGCAGAGATGTAGCGGATGATCAGCATTAGGATCATGGAGAGCACTGTAGCACAACACAGATCTAGGATCAGCTTACCCTGCCCTCGGGCCTCAACCCTAACCTCAACCATTTGGAATCAAAAACCAAAACTGACCACGAATCAGAACTCAAGAGAACCAGTTCACCAAGTGAAGATCGAGGATCAGCTAACCATATTCAAACCCTTTCCTTCCCCACCTTGACACAGCAGAACCTGGTCTTACTCTAACCCACATGTACTCTGAGCATTAACTCCCAAATGTACAAGTTCATATGGCTCCCATGTCATGCCCTTTACCTGAGAGCTTCCTTCCTCTCATTCCAAAGAGTGCAGTCTCAGGGGGGACTCAAAGATGTGATGACTTTGCTGTATTTTCACTGAGCACTGTGTTTCTCCGCCGTTGATGTCTGACCTACAGTAACTGCCTATGTACTGACACAACATACTGATATGGAGAAATCAGCAGAATGCACTAGAGCAGGACAGATGTTCCCTATGCAGGTCTATTCTTTACTGGCTCACATTAGGGAAGGCTCAGAGACTAGTGGGCCCCAGAAATACAATAAAGATTTAGTCATTCACTCTCACAAGACCAATCCCTCCCACTGAGTTCAGAGACTAAGGCCCTGTCCAGAAACAACCCATTAGCCCCTTCCCCTGGCTCTTCATGTAGATCTGAAACAATTGGATAGGCATGGTAGTAGTTCCACCTTGTTCCCCAATGGGTGCAGATTTGGCCATATTGCTTATATCTATCCAGCATCCCCGAGATACTGCTGATAAAAAACATGCTGATGAGGTCATCACCTAGCGCCAGCAGACAGAGGCCCACGATGATCTCCTTGCTGGCAATCACGCCACCGATCAGCCTGTGCAACACGCTGTTGTCGCTCACAAACGTCACCACAGCCTCTGCAAACTTGGCATAGCAGGAGATGTCCACCGGTGTGCAGCGGTTGAACACCGGGAGAGATTTGCTGTGGGATGGAACGAAGTAGAGGTCAAACGTCAGGGGTCACATGACCTGGGAGGTTCTCTAAAACATGACCGGTTTGAATACTTAAAAAAATATATATGTACCCCCCCTTTCTTGAGGTAATATCTAATCTATATGACTGGTGAAGTGAAAGTCCTGAATGAAAACAAGCAATCTAAGCCTATTGAAATGCAGCCCTAATGTTAGGCCTTCCTACCTTGGTGGAACTGGAAGTTTGGGACATTTGTCAAACCTCTCTGGAAGGCTGGGGTATTTGTGACCGGCTAGTTCATATGAACACAGCTCTGACCCTGAGTGAAATACAAAGACATTGAACACAGGAAAGTGAAACCATAAACATACCTAGGAACATAAGGACGATTGATGTAAATTCAGTCTCCCCAGAAGTGATCAGTTATAGCTCAATATGTTGTCTAAACCAACATATGCTGATCCATATTTCATCCTTTCCCCTTCATGCAACTGAGCACGTTACACAATCTTGTTCTTCACTGTGTTACGCTCACTGCCACAGGAATTCAGAATCAGAACACAAGACCTCTGGAGAAGGCAAAGTTACATAACCCCAGCCCAGTCTATCATGGGGCATACATGGAGTGCGTGTGTCACAATAAGTATATACAGTGCTGACAGGAGACACGCAAGCCTGGCTGAAGGACGGGCTCGGATAGCACAAACAACAGTACCCATACAGCAAGGGGTGGCATTGGCCTTAATGGTGCCTTTGTTCATCTAGTTCGCTCTCCACATGTGCCAAGGTGCCTGCTGTGCCAGAGTGTGTGCTGAATGAAAGGACAGTATTAAGGGAAGATGGCACACGGGATCACGGTCATGTCAGTGTTTGTAGAAAGGGTTTTATCGTTCCAAAGGATGGCAGTGATTCACTGTCAATGACGTGATGGATGGCTGCTGGAACGATGACCTAGTAGCCTTCTGTTTATGGGGGGGTGAGAAACAACTGCTCCTCATAGCACTCTTTTCTAACGGGACAATCTTTCAATTTATTTATTTTTAACGCCGCTCATCTAAATATTTGTGGTGATTAGTTGGGTTTTTTTCTTCATGGATATGATGTGAGATTGTGATGAATAAAATGCAAGCGCTTCCTTTCAAAATAATTCACGACATCACCACTATCGTCAAACAGATTTTCAAATCAATAACTTTGTATGTGCTGGGGTCCACAGCATTATCAGTAGAGTTACTGAGAGGAATAGAGAATCAGTCAATGATTCAATATGCTGTCAGTGTTATGCTTTTGTGTGCTTTGATGGCAGAAAAGCAAATAGCTGACAGCAGTGGTGACCTGTCATTCAGGGCAGGTGGGCCTGAGCCCCACATTTTTAATAAAAAAATGTATATATATACACACACACGTTCAAAAGTTTGGAGTCACTTAAAAATAACTTTGTTTTTGAAAGAAAAGCACATTGTCTGTCCATTAAAATATCAAATTCATCAGAAATACAGTGTAGACATGGTTAATGTTGTAAATGACTATTGTAGCTTGAAACGGCTGAATTTTTAAATGGAATATCTACATAGGCGTACAGAGGCCCATTATCAGCAACCATCACTCCTGCATTCCAATGGCATGTTGTGTTAGCTAATCCAAGTTTATCATTTTAAAAGGCTAATTGATCATTAGAAAACATGTTGGCAATTATGTTAGCACAGCTGAAAACTGTTGTCCTGATTAAATAAGCAATAAAACGGGTTTCTTTAGACTAGTTGAGTACCTGGAGCATCAGCATTTGTGGGTTCGATTACAGGTTCAAAATGGCCAGAAACAAAGACCATTCTTCTGAAATTCGTCAGTCTACTCTTGTTCTGAGAAATGAAGGCTATTCCATGCGAGAAATTGCCAAAGAAACTGAAGATCTCGTCCAACGCTGTGTACTACTCCCGTCACAGAACAGCGCAAACTGGCTTTAACCAGAATAGAAAGAGTGAGAGGCCCCGGTGCACAGCTGAGAAAGAAGACAAGTGCATTAGTATGTCTAGTTTGATAAACAGATGTCCCACAAGTCCTCAAATGGCAGCTTCATTAAATAGTACCCACAAAACACCAGTCTCAACGTCTACAGTGAAGAGGTGACTCCGGGATGCTGGCCTTCTAGGCAGAGTTCCTCTGTCCAATGTCTGTTCTTTTGCCCATCTTAATGTCTTTTATTTTTATTGGCCAGTCAGATATGACTTTTCTTTGCAACTCTGCCTAGAAGGCAAGCATCCCGGCAAGCCTTTTTGTCCTAGACTTGGCACTCCGGTACCGCTTGCCATGCGGTAGTAGAGAACAGTCTGACAATTTTTAGGGACTTCCTCAGACACAGCCTGGTATAGAGGTCCTGGATGGCAGGCAACTTAGCCCCAGTGATGATGTACTACTACCCTCTGTAGTGCCTTGCGGTCGGAGGCCGAGCAATTGCTGTACCAGCCAGTGATGCTGTAGAACCTTTTGAGGAGATTTGACCCATGCCAAATCTTTTTAGTTTCCTGAGGGAGAATAGGCTTTGTCGTGCCCTCTTCCCGACCGTCTTGGTGTGTTTGGACCATTCTAGTTTGTTGGTGATGTGGACACCAAGGAATTTGAAGCTCTCAACCTGCTCTACTGCAGCCCCGTCGATGAGAATGGGGGAGTGCTCGGTCCTCCTTTTCCTGTAGTCCACAATCATCTCCTTAGTCTTGGTTACGTTGAGGGATAGGTTGTTATTCTGGCACCACCCGGCCAGGTCTCTGACCTCCACCCTATAGGCTGTTTCGTCATTGTCGGTGATCAGGCCTACCACTGTTGTGTCGTCTGCAAACTTAACGATGGTGTTGGAGTTGTGCCTGGCCATGCAGTTGTGGGTGAACAGGGAGTACAGGAGGGGACTGAGCACGCACGCCTGGGGGCTCCAGTGTTGAGGATCAGCGTGGTAGATGTGTTGCGGCCCATCAGGAAGTCCAGGATCCAGTTGCAGAGGTAGGTGTTTAGTCCCAGGATCCTTAGCTTAGTGATGAGCTTTGAGGGCACTATGGTGTTGAACGCTGAGCTGTAGTCAATGAATAGCATTCTCACATAGCTGTTCCTTTTGTCCAGGTGGGAAAGGGCAGTGTGGAGTGCAATAGAGATTGCATTTGGGCGATATGCAAATTGGAGTGGGTCTCGGGTTTCTGGGATAATGTTTATACTGATTATGTCCGTCCTAGCTCGCTCATTAATGTCTTAATCAAAATTACAGATTGCCTCTTATACGCTTGTCATCCCCTTATGCCATAGTTTGTACATCTAAATTGTCAGTAGAAACCTCATTTGTTTAAGCAAGTCAGCCATATCAGCTATGTTTTTTTAAAAGGCAGTAAATGAAGCTGAATGAACTGTTTCGCTGCCGGACAAGGCTCCGCTGATAGCCAGGTGTAGCAGTGGTAAGGTGTTGGGACAGATTTATGTAGGCCCTAACAGTTTGTGGGCACCGTTTGTCACAGTTATAGTGCATTTAATGTATTGTTTAGTGTTGTGTAGTGGAGTTGCTGGTAGTGCATTACACGTGATCATTTTTTTGCCCCACCAAGAATGACATGCTAAAATCACCACTGGCTGACAGTGTCCACTCTGTTTCACTAGGGGCCCTACTCACTCACCATTGTGCATGGCGAATCTCTTGAGGTCCTGGTACGTCTTCAGCTCTTCATCAGGACACATGGACACACACAGGGCCATGGACTTGATCTTCCTCTGCACTATGTCAATGTTACATGGGTCCAGGAAGAACACATACCTGCAGACAAATCAGACAACATAATATCTGTTCTTTATCAATAACACCTACATAAGGGATGGGTAACAAGGAATGTGAGAATTTTCAGCTATTTGTTTTAACGGTTTATGAATAAAATCTGTTAACCATCACAAATATGAGGAATGAGTTTACGAGATGTGAAATTGTGGG